>NC_086246.1:393125-698750 GCF_036321145.2 Pelmatolapia mariae | reverse complement strand
GCTTGTGCTTCTGGAACTGCACTCCGTGTCTTCAAGGAGAGAGTAGCTTCCGTGACGTTTGCTTTTTTTAGGATGAGGACGGGAAGCTGCAAAACAATTCAGCAAAAAATTCTGGCTGGGTGTTTCTATTTTTTGTTTCTAATGATCTTAACCTAGAATTTTCTTCGGACTGCTGCCCGTGGAGAATTGATCCAGGTCCATTCCCCACCTGTAATCGACAGACTGAGAGACTTTCATTATTCACTGTGGCTGCATATGTTTTCATCACTCCTAAAGCAACAGATCTCTACTTGTTTTGTTTTGAACTCTACTGACTTTAAACCTCGGAAATAAAATTTTTATTTGTTCTTAACCGCAAACACAAAAAACTTCTTGATGTTCATCACCTCTCCCTCCCCTGGGCAGATCTGATCACACCCTTGTCCACCTTGTCCCTGTGTATGAGCCCTTAGTGCGCAGGGAGCCACCAGCCACTCGCACAGTGCAGAGATGGTCAGAGGAGACCGAGGAGGCTCTTAAGGACTGTTTTGAGTCTACTGTGTGGGAGGTGATTTGTGACGACCATGGAGAGGACATCGACAGCCTTATTACATGCATTGCGGACTATATTAACTTCTGTGTGGATAACACCGCACCCACCAGGACTGTGTGGTGTTTCTACAACAACAAACCTTGGATTACCTCAGAAATTAAAGCCATCCTCAAGCAGAAGAGGAGGGCCTTCAAATCCAGAGACAATGAGGAGTTGAAAAGGGTGCAGAGAGAGCTGAGGGGACTGATTGGGAAGGATAGCTACATGCAGAAGATGGAGAACCAGCTTCAACAAAACAATGTTGGCGAAGTCTGGAGAGGCCTCAGAACCATCTCAGGCCACAAAGATCAGAATGCTCTGCCCAGGGGGGATGTGTGGTGGGCAAATGAACTGAATCATTTCTTCATGGGTAGCTCAGGTGGCGGAGCAGGTCAACCACTAATCAGAAGGTTGGTGGTTCGATCCCAGGCTGCCTCCTGGCTGCATGCCAAATATCCTTGGGCAAGATACTAACCCCATGTTTGCCTTCTGGTGGTGGTCAGAGGGCCCGGTGGCGCCACTGTCCGGCAGCCTCGCCTCTGTCAGTGCGCCCCAGGGCAGCTGTGGTTACAATGTAGCTTGCCATCACCAGTGTGTGAAAGGGTGAATGACTGAATGAAGTGTAAAGCTGTTACGGTTTGGAGGAGGACTCAAGCGCAGGACTCCGGCTCTCATGCTCACAAGAAGGGTTTATTTACAATGCACCAGGTGTATATACAAGAATGTGCGGGGGGTGCTATATACAGCTGAGTGAGGGGAGAAGGGGTCTCCAGGGAAGTCCAGGGGAAAGCACGCGTTCTTCAGAATATCCACTCACACGATCACAGGCTCACACTCCGACACTGCCACACGGGAATCACATGGGGGGGAAATCCAGGGAGCTCTGTAGACAGGGAGACAGGGTTAAGTACGACGCACACAGGAAAACACTCTTAACTAACTTGCTGTAGCTTGGCTTCACTAACGCGTGGTAGACAACGAACCAGCGACGAACAGCAGTCACCTCCTGACTTAAGTGCTGATCACCTTAACGAGACCCAGGTGTCTCATCTCCCGAGGGCCTGGGCCGAGGGCATGAACCCACAGTGAGTTCCGCCCCGGCGAGAGAGAAGAGGAGAGAGAGAGGAAGAGAGAGACTGCTGATCAGCGTGCAGCTGATCCGCCTGGCCGTGACAAAAGCACTTTGGGGTCCTGAGGGACTAAGTAAAGCACTATACAAATGCAGGCCATTTACCCATTTAACAGATTTGATTCATCCATGAGGCGGTCTCCAACATCAACTGCAGACTCACCCCCACTGCTGCTGTTCCACCTCTGACACCTCAGACACGTCACATCTCTACTCACCCTGCTCATTACTCCCCACCCCCAACAACAGCATCCAATACACCTTCAACACAAGGCTCCAGACTGGCCCTCTCAACCACCAAGGTTAGGAAGGAACTGAGGAGGATTAAAGCCAAGAAAGCAGCGGATCCAGATGGCATCAGCTCAAGGGTCGTCAGGTCCTGCGCAGACAAACTGTGTGGGGTGATGGCACACCTCTTCAACCTGAGCCTGAGACTGGGGAGAGTCCCACAGCTCTGGAAAAAGTTATACCAGTGCCAAAGACTTCACGTCCCAAGGACCTCAACAGCTACAGACCAGTGGCTCTGACATCTCACCTGATGAAGATCCTGGAGCGGCTGGTCCTGGTTCAGCTTCGGCGCCTGCTGAGCTCATCACTGGACCCACTTCAGTTTCTTATCTTATCTTATCTTATCTTATCTTATCTTATCTTATCTTATCTTAATTACTGTGACTTAAAGAAAACATTGGACAGTTTTTATCAACATCTGAATGGTCCCACGTGCTTCAATAAAACTCTGGATCTATGTTATTGTTAGATAACACTAGAACTACTGAGCCTTTTTTTCCCTGGTGCAAGTCCCTACTACTGGATTTACTAGCCCTGCGCAAATTTGCATAAATTCCCCTGACCCTAACACCTCCTAGCACCCTGCCGAGATTTTCACAGGCCTTCAGCTCCATTGTTCTCCTGCTTTTGTTGTGCAAACACACCCTCCCCCAACTCCCAACCACGAGAAATTCAGGTCTTTCCTTACCTGCAAAGCTACTTTCCTTCCTTACCTGCAGCCTACAATACACCATGGTAGTTTCTATGTGCAATATTTTTCATATGCAATATTAGTTCTTGTCAATCTTTGTCACTACATTGCATGCCTATCCATAAACATATATACACAGATTTGTACAGACATTTATATAGCCACACCTTACATAATATGCATAAAGTCTAGTTATACACACACACACACACACACACACATATATATCTATCTATATCTCTATATATATTATCAATAGATAGATAGATATAAATGTGTGTGTGTGTGTGTGTGTGTGTGTGTGCAACATTGGCATTTGTTTACTCAGATCCAAGGAAGGCCAAGCCTCTGTGTTACAACCTACATACAAAAGACACATATTCACAGTATATGGGTACACAAGTCTGTTTTATTTCAAAGTGTTTCAAACTTTACAGCGTTTGCAGACCCAGTGTCCATTAGGGCTGGGCCATATCATACCGTTCACGGTAATACCGGTGTAATTTTGGGCAACGATAGAAAAATGAAACATCGCGATAGAATATAGGTAAAACATGCATGCGCAGTGCCTTTGTTTTCATACGCAGAGGTCGGAAAAAGCATGGCGGAGAAAGCAAATCGTTGAATGAAATGGATGAACCAGAATTGGTTTGTAAAAATGCTGCAACTTCAGTGGTGTGGAACTGGTTTAGCTTTCGTCCGTCAGACACACAACGAAGCACTATTTTTGGTAGAGCATGCTAGTGGTCAGTCATTATTACCGTGTTTTTTGGAAAATACGGCACACTTAAAATCAATCCTTTGATTTTTCTGAATATCGACAGTGCCCCTTATAATCCAATGGGCCTTATGTATGAATTCTGGTTGTGTTTACTGACCTCAAAATGATTTTATGTGGTACATGGCGCTCGAAAATCTGTCAAATGTTTTAGTACGACTTTGCTAAGCTACGAACCTGGACTGCTTGATGGATTGTCGGAGCATTATGGCTATTGTAGTCAGGAGCCTGGCGGAGTGATACATACTGTACTTCAACATAATATTACCGTATTGTGTGTGTATAACCTCTATTTAAGTTTTGTGGATATTATGCATGGTTATGCTGAGGATATGTCAGCCAGTTTCCACTGGAAATGCCTTTTGGTTAAACTGTCAGCAAGGAATTTGCATTTGCACTGTTACATTTTTATATAACTTTAATTCACATAAAACGACGACTGGGGTCTTTTCCCATGTAAGGAGATGCATTGCAGACATATTTGGTGTCCAAATCCGTGGCCATCCAGAACTTGATTCCAAATCTCTCTGGCTTAGTTAGGATATACTGTGTGAATGGACAACAAACCTTGGTAGGGAACAGCTGTTCATCTATGGTCATGTGTTCTCCTGGAGTGAAACTGAGCACAGTTCTTGTTGAAGCATGTCCAGATGTCAGAGATCTCCAACAATTTGTCTGTTTTCTCCCGTTCTGCCCGCGTGTCCTTGTCATCAAATCAAAGGTGTTGCATAATTGAAATGACTCTATAGACCCTACACTCCCTGATGGTCTGCAGCATTCCCAGGTCTAACAGGCAAAGGAAGCTTTGGAGCACACTTGTAATTTTATGCTGTCGGAAACAAATAGAGAATGGTAAATTTACATGAACCTCACTCTAAATGGGTTTATATAAATATCATATCTACTATGGCAGTGACAAACCTTAGCAGACCCTGTGGGTCCAGCTTGTGCAGTGAAGCAAGAGCGATTTGCTACTGCACTGGACATTCCAGTGTCCTCCTCTACCCACAGTGCCGTCTTTTGCCACGTGGCTCAGACAGGGCTTTCCAGTACCACGGTACCTCTTCCGTGGAGGCATGTTGGGTTCTTGTTCCGTCTCCATTTCAGATTCTTCTTCAGCTATCAGTGGCCTGCTGGATAAATGAAACCTCTCCTCAATCAGAATCTGCTTCGTCTATTTCCTGAAGCAAGGCCAAAGCCTGTTGTGCGGAGACGTTCTTCATGTGTGGCAGTGATACGGAGGCCATCCTGATGTGTGTTCTCAGAAATGCGAACAAGAAATGATTCTCCCGCCTGGGTCGGTCTGCTTTTATGCACAGCACTGTGCTGTAGTCAAGCAATGCCACTCCCTCACATACACAGTGACAATGGAACAATGGAAGATCTGTGCTGAGAGTCAAGGAAGGTGTAAATAGAATAGAATAGAATAGAATAGAATAGAATTCAACTTTATTGCCATTGCACATGTCACAGGTACAGGGCAACGAAATGCAGTTTGCATCCATCCAGAAGTGCTTTAGCCGTGATATAGATATATTACAATATATATTAGCAATAATATAGATATGTGAGTATATTACAGAAATGGGTCTATTATGGTATGTTATAATGTACACGGTATGAATAATGTTATGAATATTCTATAAGTATGTACAGGCTGTTGTGAGTACAAGCTATGTACAGGTTATGAACAGGATATAAATATGAAATAAAAAAAACTATACAGGAATATGAGATATACAGCTATACAGAAATGTGAACTATGCAAGTTATAAACAGTTGTAGGATTAAAAATTATTGTATGTACAGAATGATTATTTACACAGAACTATACAGTAGTGCAGTTAAGATAAGTGAGATATGTGGTGAAGCGAGATCGATCAACTGCAGACCAGACAACAAACGACGAAGGCTCCAGAAAAGTGCAATCAAGCGATGAGTTTATTGACAAGAGAGAACAATCATCAGCATCTGGCTTATTTGCTCTGATAAAAATACAGTGGGTTTTGATTTTAAAGCAAAGAAGATCACGCCCCCACGTACACGTCAAATACAGTTCAAAAATACATTGTTTGCAGACAAGGGTACATCATGTACACCTTAATAACTATAAACAGCCATATAACTTCTCCTTTCGGTATCAGTTACCTTTTAAGGTGATAAACCTCAAACTCCCGGGTCCCTAAAAGTTAATTATGGACCCTCGTCATCAATCTCTAAGTAGACAGAATTACAACAAGTCTCAAATATGAAGCCGCCTTCCGGTCCGAGGCTGAGCAGTTCCCGTACCAGAGTGTTATACAGTTGGTCAGGATGCTCTCGATGGTGCAGCGGTAGAAGTTCACCAGGATGTCTGAGGACAGGTGGTTCTTCCTCAGAGTACTCAAGAAGAAGAGGCGCTGGTGAGCCTTCTTGACCAGCTTGGAGCAGTTGGTCGTACAGATGAGATCCTCGGAGATGTGGACACCCAGGTACTTGAAGCTGCTCACACGCTCCACAGCCGTCCCCTTAATGTGGATGGGTGGATGTGGGTCAGCATTCCTCCTGTTGTCCACGATGAGCTCATTGGTCTTCTCAGTGTTAAGCAGCAGGTTGTTTCTGTTCACCACTCAGCCAGACGATCCACCTCCTCTCTGTAGTCAGTCATCAGTGACAACGATGAGGCCGTGGTGTCATCTGCAAACTTAATGATGGTGTTGGAACCATCAGCAGGTCTGCAGTCATGGGTTGAAGAGGGGATGTGTGTCTTTTATATTTGCAGGTCAGTCAATGTGTGGGACATTTTGTATAGATATGGCAAGATATGGCAGATATTTCTGAAAGTTGTAACACAGAAGTTTGGCCTGACTTGGATCTGAGCAACTCTGAGTGAGCAAATGCAGATGTGCCAGGCCTCAAGGATAATGGGTGGTTTGCACAACAAAAGCTGGAGGAGAAACGAGCTGACGACCTTTGAAAATCTCAGTAGGGGTGATTAACACCTCAGGACTTGCACCAGAAAATAAAAAAGCCAGTAATTCTACTAGGTGTTGGGTTGAGGGAAGGTACGAAAATTTGCGCAGGTTTAGCAAATCTAGTGATAAAAGGTGCTCATATATCTGTGGCAGGTCCCGCCCTCGGATCCTGGGATGATAAAACTGTGCATCCTCCTGTTTATAGGACTGTGCTGAGGAGAGAAAAGGTGAGGAAACACCACACATAGAAACACCACATAAACGTTTGGAGTGACGACGACTCTTTAGCCTTGCAGGGATGCTTTGATGTACAAACTGGTTGTTGTTTACAGAGACATTGATAAACTGACAGACGTTGCCTGCAGCTATATCTCCTTTTGCAGAGATAAGTTTTCATTTTTTTCCCTAATAACAAACCATGATCTTCAAAAAAAAAAGAGATGAGGCTGATTAATGAAAACAAAAAAAACAGCTCACTGGTATAGTTTTTTTTTTTTTTTTTTCTGGCGGCTATTGTTGCCTTCAATATTATTTTTACCATTGTGTGTCTTGATTTTGTGTCTGCCACCAAAATTTATGATGTGGGCATGCTGTTGTACATTAAAGATATATGGAGAGCTACTCGGACAGCTGGGACAGTTACAGGAAATTTTTCCCTCGTTGCACTCAGTTGTGTCCATCACCTGAGTGTATGTTACCGTACATATCAGTGGGATTCAACCCAAGGAAAAGAAAAAGGGGAACCAGGGCTGGTGTCCAGGTTAGACTGAGAAGGTACCGAAGATTAGCTTCTTGGTTGTGGGAAGATTCCCGGTGCCTACGACCAATTCAAATATTGTCACATAGTGCCAATGCTATACTTCCGTTTGCTGCCGGGGTCTATGGTTTGATGGCTCCATGTTCACCTTGTGTCCATCTTCTAACCACTGTTTTGATGGCAGCGGTGATGTACTATCATTGTCACGGCTGCGGGGGCAGACGTGTGGTGAGTGAGAGACAGGATCCAGACGCAGGCACTGGCTTGGATGTGAGCGAGCTTTTATTAACACAACGGTGGTACAAACAGAAATATGGCGAGCAAAACAAAACCTAAAGGTCACCTACACTGGGATTGACTAACAGAACGAACCTGAACGGATGACTCTAGGAGGAACACGCATGGATGAAACACAGACGGACTAGCAACTAGCACACGTGAACACGCACAATAAATACACAGAAGGGAATGAGGAAACTATACACAGGCGGGAGGCACAGCTGATTGTGATTGACAAGACGAGGAGGGGGAAACGCAAACTAAACATACTGGCATAAGACAGATCTTCACAATAAAACAGGAAACTCAAAACACACGCTAAGATACCGACTCAGAGACGCGGGCTTAACACAGAGGGGATACACAGGTAGGGATCACACAGAACAGGAGGAGCACGGACTTAACACTAGGAGAACAAATGACAAAACCTAAACCAAAAATAATAATCATCATCACCATCATCGTCATCATCGCACAGCTAAAGAATCAGGATATAATTACAATCAAAACAGTATCACCAAAGAATAAGAACCAATCCATAATGCAAAGATAAACCAAAACCTAAGGAACTCAAAATGCTGGGTCGAACCGACCCAGGAACGTGACAGTACCCCCCCCTCAAGGGCTGGCCCCAGACAGCCCAACAGAAACACAAAAACCGACCAAAAAAAACAGAAAACAACCCGACCAGGGCGGGCGGCGGGGGTCCAGGACGGAGGGACAGAGCCACGCGGAAGACAGTGGCGGCGTTCAGGTGGTCGTCCACGCGGAAGGCGGGGGCGGCTACGGAAGTCCGGAGGCCGGCCACGGTGGTGATGATGCCCAACAAGCAGCCTGACAAATGACCGATGATGTCGAGGCGGCAGTTTGGGACCTGAAGGTGGCGTGATCCCTGCAGCACCAGACGAGGCCGAGGCAAAGGCTGGACCGCACGGGGCCGCTGCAGGACCAGGCGTGGATGATGAAGCTGCTGCTGGCGGCGCTGAAGCGGATGATGAAGCGGATGATGAAGCTGCTGCTGGCGGCGCTGAAGCGGATGAGGAAGCTGCTGCTGGCGGCGCTGAAGCGGATGAGGAAGCTCCTGCAGGCGACGCTGAAGCGGATGAGGAAGCTGCTGCAGGCGACGTGAACGGAGCTGCTGCTGCTGCAGGCGGCGTGAATGAAGCTGCAGCCAGCGAGGATGATGAAGCAGGAACCTGGCTAGGTCCTCCTGAACCTCCAGCGGACGAGGCAGAAGGCCGGACGGGCTCCTCGGGCCCTCCAGCGGACGAGGCAGAGGGCCGGACGGGCGGATCCGAAGCAGAGGGCCGGACGGGCGGATCCGAAGCAGAGGCTGGACCAGACGAATCCGAAGCAGAGGCTGGACCAGACGACGGCGAAGCAGAGGCTGGACCAGACGACGGCGAAGCAGAGGCTGGACCAGACGACGGCGAAGCAGGGGCTGGACCAGGCGAAGGCGAAGCAGGACCAGGCGAAGCTGATGCTGAGGCTGGACCAGGCAAAGCTGATGCTGAAGCTGTAGCCGGGCCAGGCGAGGCAGAAGCTGGACGCGAAGCTGGGCCAGACGACGGTGAAGCAGAAGCTGGACCAGGCGACGGCGTGGGTGAAGCTGATGAGGAAGCTGGACCAGACGACAGCGGGACTGTTGCAAGCGGTGATGTGGATGCTGCAGGCGGTGATGTGGATGCTGCAGTTGAAGCGGAGGCTGATGAGAAGACTGCTGCAGGCGAGGCTGAAGACTCGGAGGCTGCAGCTGGCGAGGATGATGAGGCTGCAGCGGGCGAGGATGAAGCAGCTGCTGCTGACAGCGGCGTGGATGAAGCTGCTGCAGGCGGCTGGACGGGCTCCTCGGGCCCTCCAGCTGACGGTGCAGAAGGCCGGACGGGCTCCTCGGGCCCTCCAGCTGACGGTGCAGAAGGCCGGACGGGCTCCTCGGGCCCTCCAGCTGACGGTGCAGAAGGCCGGACGGGCTCCTCGGGCCCTCCAGCTGACGGTGCAGAAGGCCGGACGGGCTCCTCGGGCCCTCCAGCTGACGGTGCAGAAGGCCGGACGGGCTCCTCGGGCCCTCCAGCTGACGGTGCAGAAAGCTGGCTAGGTTCTCCTGAACCTCCAGCTGACGAGGCAGGTGGCTGGACGGGCTCCTCGGGCCCCCCAGCAGAAAAAGTCCAAAAACCAGTGGGCACAGGGGCCCCTAACACACGCAGGGCTGGACCAGCAGGCACGTGGGCCTCTGGATAACACAGAGCAGAACCAGCAGGCGCACGGGCCTCTGGCAGGAACAGGTCAGAACCAGCAGGCGCACGGGCCTCTGGCAGGAACGAGGCAAAACCAGCAGGCGCACGGGCCTCTGGCCGGGACGAGACAAAACCAGCAGGCGCACGGGCCTCTGGCCGGGACAAGACAAAACCAGCAGGCGCACGGGCCTCTGGCCGGGACAAGACA
Organism: Pelmatolapia mariae; assembly: GCF_036321145.2. Classification (NCBI taxonomy): domain Eukaryota; kingdom Metazoa; phylum Chordata; class Actinopteri; order Cichliformes; family Cichlidae; genus Pelmatolapia; species Pelmatolapia mariae. The sequence continues at coordinate 688,861 of NC_086246.1, read as the reverse complement.
AAACCAGCAGGCGCACGGGCCTCTGGCAAACACAGAGCAGACTGCAGCTGGGCAGAGCACTGATCCTGCTCAGGCAGCGACAGCCAGGTGCAGTCCTTAGCTGGGTTCTCAGCCTCCAGGGGTCCAGAGTGGGCTGAGGGCTGTAACTCAGCCTCTGGGGAGGCCCTGGAGAGAGTAACCGTCTCTAAAGCAGCTAAGGTCTCAGGAAATACAGTCTTATTGGCAACAGTAGCAGGTGAGCCAGGGAAAACACCATTATCCTCATCGGCTGCGTAGAAAACAGCCCCTGAATAAACTGTCGCTAAGTCCGAGGAAACAGAAAGAGCGTCTTTTCCACTCACCACAGCCGACATATCTGAAGTCCCAACATCCGGCTGTGGGGTGACGCGCCGGCGGCGCAGTCGTCGCTTTCTGCTCGAAGTCAGCTCCGACGGGCCGGGTAACTCCGCATCCGGCGGTGCGGGTCGCACATCCTCCGTCGAGCTGAGCAGGCGGTCGGTAGCGGCTGAGTGAAGGTGGAGCTCGTTCACAATGAAATTATGAAAGAGCGGGTGAAGTGAAGAGAGCAACCAGGGGAGACCGGAGACCAGACGCTGTAGCCGGCGAGCTATAGCTTGGCGCAGTTCACTCCCCTCGAAAGTGAGCCAAAGGTTGATCAGTTTCTCCACGGAGTAAATTATATCACCGCGGAGTTCCTCGGAAGAATCCAGTGCCGCTGGATCCATAGTGGCTAGTCCGTACTGTCACGGCTGCGGGGGCAGACGTGTGGTGAGTGAGAGACAGGATCCAGACGCAGGCACTGGCTTGGATGTGAGCGAGCTTTTATTAACACAACGGTGGTACAAACAGAAATATGGCGAGCAAAACAAAACCTAAAGGTCACCTACACTGGGATTGACTAACAGAACGAACCTGAACGGATGACTCTAGGAGGAACACGCATGGAAGAAACACAGACGGACTAGCAACTAGCACACGTGAACACGCACAATAAATACACAGAAGGGAATGAGGAAACTATACACAGGCGGGAGGCACAGCTGATTGTGATTGACAAGACGAGGAGGGGGAAACGCAAACTAAACATACTGGCATAAGACAGATCTTCACAATAAAACAGGAAACTCAAAACACACGCTAAGATACCGACTCAGAGACGCGGGCTTAACACAGAGGGGATACACAGGTAGGGATCACACAGAACAGGAGGAGCACGGACTTAACACTAGGAGAACAAATGACAAAACCTAAACCAAAAATAATAATCATCATCACCATCATCGTCATCATCGCACGGCTAAAGAATCAGGATATAATTACAATCAAAACAGTATCACCAAAGAATAAGAACCAATCCATAATGCAAAGATAAACCAAAACCTAAGGAACTCAAAATGCAGGGTCGAACCGACCCAGGAACGTGACAATCATGGATATTAGCTTCACCTAGCCTTGGAGTCACCGCCGGGTGTGCACAGGTGTTTAATTTGAATGCCAAGGCAGTCAGCTGTTGAGTGTGCTGACCAAACGTCATCCATCAGGTTTGCCCTGCTCAACACTCGCTTAATGACAAACAAATCACTTATTTTAAACAATCTTTTTTTGAAGGAAATTCTGAACTTCATGTGTTTAACTGAAAGGTGACAGCAAAACATGGATTATATACATTTGAAGGAAATTTGGTTGACTAGCTGCTGTCCACAGAAAAGAAAACAAAGAAATAACACAGACTGACCTCCCTGGTCTAAAAAACACAGGAGAAAAGAAGGCATCTCAAAATAATCGGCAGCTCACCCCTACTTATTCCGCACCTCGCAAACGCCCAACTTTGTGCTAAGGACTATGGCTGCGGCCGCGCCGTCTGGACCTGGGGCAGGTGCATGGGAAGTCTGCCACACATCCCACCGTGCAGCTCTTCAGTCGCCCTTTTGTAGCTCACGGCCACCGCAGGAACCAGTCACATCACGCCGGTCATTAGTTCCACCAATCACAGCCGAGCCCCTGCACAGGTGAATTTACATATATATGTCACGACACAGATAAACCAACAGCACACGTAACAGCTCCTCAAGATGGCGACTGCTCCGACTCCAACCCTACTGGAGAATTGGGCCCATCGCTTGCCAATATGTTTAACAAGAGGACGGCTATTGTTGTTAACGTAATTGACGAGAAACTTAGTCCTCTGACTTAGGCTGTTTCAAAGCTCGTGGTGGAACTCCAGGTTGGACGAAGTGGAAGCTAGGGTGCTAGCTGTAGAGAGCGCTGCTCCTGCTTGGGAGCCCCGGATCACCGAGCTGGAAAATCAAGTCAGCACTCTCACGGAACGATTGGATGCAGATGAAAATTAAAGCAGACGACTGAACGTCCGGCTTGTTGGGCTTCCGGAGGACACTGAATCTACTCAGCAGGTGGACTTTTTTGAGACTTGGCTACCCCGCGTTCCCAGGATGACCACCAAGGCTGGGCGTATAAAGTTTTAGAAGGCTAATCATGTACTCAGTCTGAAACCAGAACCTAACAAGCGCCCCCGCACACTGCTCATTCGTTTTCACTCTTTCAAAGATAAGCAGAGAGTCAGAGAGAGAGAGCGGCGCACCGACTCAGCTCTTAAAATGGGGGTCTCAAGCCTAACAGTTCAATTCAAATCAATTTTATTTATATAGCGCTAAATCACAACAAAAGTCGCGTCAAGGCGCTTTATATTGTACAGTAGATAGCACAATAATAAATACAGAGAAAAACCCAACAATCATATGACCCCCTATGAGCAAGCACTTTGGCGACAGTGGAAAGGAAAAACTCCCTTTTAACAGGAAGAAACCTCCGGCAGAACCAGGCTCAGGGAGGGGTGGCCATCTGCTGCGACCGGTTGGGGTGAAAGAAGGAAAACAGCATCGTTTTTTTTTAGGATTTTGGGATTTTTATTATGTTGTGCTTAAAAGTACGTTTCTTTATCTAAATATGTTTGGTCTTTCAGTATTAAGCTTAAATAGGTAAGTCACATTTTGTGCAGACTCCTAAATGGGGAAGTTACATACACTCTGTACTCCACAGGAAGCCTGCACGCAGCACGGGTCTATTTTATCTCTTCCTGTAGCTCTTCCTGTATGTGCTCTGTGAATAAAGACTGTTTTTTTAAATGCAGGGTGCGAGTCTCCCTCAGGCTCACTCGTGTACACGTTAACCTGTCTGAGCGTCTTTATTCTGACCTGGGTTGCAATACAGGAAAACTCCTGATACATGCTGTGGAAGAGAGACAGAGATTACTAACAGATATGATTCGATGCAGAGAGGTCTATTAACACATAGTGAGTGAGAAGGTGACTGGAAAGGAAAAACTCAATGCATCATGGGAATCCCCGGCAGCCTACGTCTATTGCAGCATAACTAAGGGAGGATTCAGGGTCACCTGGTCCAGCCCTAACTATATGCTTTAGCAAAAAGGAAAGTTTTAAGCCTAATCTTGAAAGTAGAGATAGTGTCTCTCTCCCGAATCCAAACTGGAAGCTGGTTCCACAGAAGAGGGGCCTGAAAACTGAAGGCTCTCCCTCCCATTCTACTTTTAAATACTCTAGGGACAGCAAGTAGGCCTGCAGAGCGAGAGCGAAGTGCTCTAATAGGGTGATATGGTACTACAAGGTCATTAAGATAAGATGGGGCCTGTTTATTTAAGACCTTGTATGTGAGGAGCAGGATTTTGAATTCAATTCTGGATTTAACAGGAAGCCAATGAAGGGAAGCCAATACAGGAGAAATACGCTCTCTCTTTCTAGTCCCTGTCAGGACTCTTGCTGCAGCTTTTTTGATTAGCTGAATACTTTTCAGCAAGTTTTTAGGACATCCTGATAATAAAGAATTACAGTAGTCCAGCCTGGAAGTAATGAATGCATGAACTAGTTTTTCAGCATCACTCTGAGACAGGATATTTCTAATTTTAGAGATGTTGCACAAATGGAATAAAGCAGTCTTACATATTTGTTTAATATGTGCGCTGAAGGACATATCCTGGTCAAAAATGACTCCAAGGTTCCTCACAGCATTACTGGAGGCCAAGGTAATGCCATCCAGAGTAAGAATCTGGTTAGATACCATATTTCTAAGATTTTCAGGGCCAAGTACAATAATCTCAGTTTTATCTGAATTAAGAAGCAGAAAGTTAGTGGCCATCCAGGTCTTTATGTCTTCAAGACATTCTTGCAGTTTAACTAATTGGTGTGTGTTACCTGGCTTCATGGATAGATAGAGCTGCGTGTCATCTGTATAGCAGTGAAAATTTATGCTATGTCTTCTAATGATGCTGCCTAGGGGAAGCATGTATAATGTAAATAGAATTGGTCCTAGCACTGAACCCTGTGGAACACCATAATCAGAGGTGGGTAGTAACGAGCTACATTTACTCCGTTACATTTACTTGAGGAAGTTTTTGAAAAAAATGTACTTTTTAAGTACCTTTTTTGCACAATACTTTTTACTTTTACTTGAGTACATTTAAAAGTAATGAAGAAGAAACGGTACTTTTTTTTGGCTCCCTGTAAAATCCAGAAATAAATTTAAAGTCCTGCTCCTCATATACAAGGTCTTGAACAATCAGACCCCATGTTGCAGGATTAGTTTCTGTTCCTAGAGTATTTAAAAGTTGAATGGGAGGGAGAGCCTTCAGTTTTCAGGCCCCTCTTCTGTGGAACCAGCTTCCAATTTGGATTCGGGAGAGAGACACTATCCCTACATTTAAGATTAGGCTTCAAACTTTCCTTTTTGCTAAAACATATAGTTGGCTCGATCAGATGACCCTGAATCCTCCCTTCGTTATGCTGCAATAAATGTAGCCTGCTGGGGTATCCCCATGATGCACTGAGTATTTCTTCTTCAGTCACCTTTCTCACTCACTATGTGTTAATAGACCTTTCTGCATTTAATCATACTTGTTGTTAATCTCTGGCTCTCTTCCACAGCATGTCTTTTATTCTGTTTTCCTTCTACTGGAGGTTTCTTCCTTTTAAAAGGGAGTTTTTCCTTTCCACTGTTGCCAAAGTGTGTGCTCATACAGACACTGTCACCTCCTATATCCACTTTTGCGAGGACAGCATTGTGCCATCATGCACCAGGGTGAGTTATAATAATGACAAACCTGGTTTACTTTGAAACTCAAACAGCTGTGGTTAGTAAACAGAAGGCATTCATAAGCGGAGACAGAGACTGGTACAGCGAGGCCAAGTACAGGTTCAGAAAAGAAGTGGACATTGCAGCAGATGCAGCAGCAGATCTCATAGAACAACTCATACCCTGTGTGGAAAATTTTTAGGAAGATCACCAACTACGAACCTAAAACCCAGCACTCCACTGACGACTTGCTCTTGGCCAATACCCTCAACAACTTTTATTTCCGTTTTGATGAGCAATCAAGCAGCCTTCACACCTCCACCAGCCCCAACAATAGAGACGTTTTGGACACTCATCCCACCTCCCCCACTCCCCCCACCACAGACCCCTTACCACCATCAAAGCCTTCACCCACAGCACCCCCTCCTCACCCTACCGCTATGAGGATCTCACACCACCTTCTCCCACTACAGACATTCATATTCATTAAGCAGATGTGAGGAAGCAGTCTAAGAGCCTGAATGCTCGGAAAGGTCCTGGCCCAGATGGTGTGTCTCCTGCCACTCTTAGACACTGTGCATCCTCCATCCTGTTTGCCTACAGGATGGAGGATGAACATTTGGTGTCCTGGTGCAGCTGCAACATCCTGGTGCTGAACGCCCAGGAGACAGTGGAGATTATTTTGGACTTCACGAAGCACACAGCCCCACTCACCCCTATCATCCTGACTGACACTCTCATCACCACTGTGGACTCATTCCGCTTCCTGGGTACCACCATCACCCAGGACCTGAAGTGGAAGCCCACCATCACCTCCGTCATAAAGAAAGTCCAGCAGAGGATGTACTTCCTGAGGCAGCTGAAGAAATTCAACCTGCCAGCACGGATGATGATGCAATCATACACTGCAATCATTTTGTCCACTCTCACCTCCCTCCTCCATCACCGTGTGCTGGAGCCACTATCAGGGACAAACAGAAACTGCAGCGTGTTGTGCGCTCTGCTGAGAAGGTGATCGGCTGCAGTTTTGGATTGTGGACTCTGTGGTAGAGTATCACTTCCTGTTACTGCTCAAACACAGTGATGTTTCTGAGTAGCTTTTCTGCTTAGCAATTTAATTTAAATCTTTTGATACATTCCTTTTTCATAGTATAATCTTCATGTGCTTCATCTGAATCACCCTTTCTGTGTGCTCACTACCTAATTTATAGCCAAAGTATTCACTCACTGTCTCTGTACTGTTTCGCTAGCTTAGCTTAGCTCGTAGCCCACTCGTTAGCACCATGGCTACTTCACCTGTCCCTCCTGCACTTTCCTGCTCATTGTGTCAGATGTTTAGTTACATCTGACACAATGAACATCTGGGAACATCTCCAGCCCCTCCAAGTGTTGGGGCCTACCTCACCTCACTACACTCCCTGCCGGTGCATTGGTGGTTCTCGCCACCATGCATTGTTCTAAACATATCATGCCTTGTTGGTCTTGTGTTCTGTTAAGTAAGATTCAGTATTTATTATTTACTGTTACCTGTACTTATGTTGGTTGTCTCTGTCGTGTCACTACTGTGCTGTATTCTTTTTGTTTGTTGTTTTTTTTTCTCAGCAGGCGGTGAAGTAGATTTTCAGTGTCTATTCTCTCTATCCCTCTTCTGTATTTTGCTTTCGCTCACCTTCTGTTAACTCTCTTCCCAACTTCTCTTTTCTTCTTATTTCTCTTTCCCATCCCCGAGTCCTGTCCTTTCTGATTGTAATAACTTAAAAAAGCAGTAATACACAACAGACATGGAAATTAAAATTTGGTGTTAATATGAATGTTATTGGTACTTTACTAACAACAAATCAGCTATGGTTTCAGTAAAACCTTTAATTGAATATTTTTTCAATTCATTGTAGCTACTGAACTGTACATCCCGACCTATTGGAGCACATAAAGCAACAACAAATGCACGTTGCTGTTGGTGGAAATATAGCCGCTAAACTGGTGACCTAAATCTTCACCACCATGTCTATATACATAGAAGCATAAGGGGAGAGAGTGAATCAGCGCTCGGAGTATGGACACTGGGCCGGCTTTAAACACACCATTTATTTTTTTAGAAGAACAGCCAGAATCACAAGTACGAGTTAAAATCCCCACTATACAATAAAAAAAAATGTTCCCAACCCGCTAAAAAGCCCTGCCGGCAGAGATAAATATACAATTAAAAAAAATCAAAGCTAAATGAATGTCTTTTTTATACGATAAAAACTTCCCCCCCAGAGTCCTCTATTCCCAGTGTCCAACCACACACACTCGGGCAAATGTTTCTTAGCTGAAAGAGACAGAAGGGGAACTCCTCTTCCGGGATGGGGAAATCTCGCCAGCAGAAGGCCAGGTAGGAGGCTCCTATCCCCACCTGGCGGCGCGTGACTGTGCAGTCCAGCCACTCTCCGCACCCGCACACGGCTTCCCTCGTAGCCCGGCCCTGAAACAACAAACACGGGGCAGCAACGTTGTCGGCACAGCCACTGTTACCCTTCCCCGGCAAAGCCACGCCTAGCGCCCAACAGTGGGAAAGCGATACTCATGGATGCAGGCAGAGGTGTCCCCTCTGCCCTACTGTGGATTTCACGCGTCGCCTCCCACTGTTGCTATTCTGTCCATCAGAACTGAATCGCCGGGTTATGCTGGCCGATTGCCGGAAGTCTCGCGACACCGCACAGGCAGGCCGGTCCTTCTATACATGCGCTTGTCTGCACACGTTCGGTTTCCTGCTCTTCGCTTTCCGTTTGTCTCTCCTCCCGTCTTTGCGCTCACTATCTCCCTTAAGTCAGTTTGGCGGCCAATAGGCCACCTCGGGGGGCACGCCCCCACCTCACAGGTGCACGCAATTATCTGTCCAATCCACAGTGGAATAAAAAAAGAATACTGTACAACAACACAAAACACAGTATAAATATGGAATAAAATCATCCAATAAAAATTATTACAATAAGAACATGCAACTAAAATTGACACTATGCACCAACACACAGTCCAATCCAAAACAAAACATAAAAACACAATTTTCCACTGTGTGACAGAAACACCCTTGGTGCGCGAATGGGGACAGAATAGTTGTGGTGAGGAAAACATCAGACTTCACTCTGTCTTAACTGAAGTATTTACTTTATTATCTCTTGCCAGTCTCTTGCTTATACAGACAGCAACTTCTCAAATGACCCCTTATCTTCTTCCTGACAGACCACGCCTTCTCAATTCAGACTGGCCTATAAAAGAGCTGCAACAGAGAATCACCAAACAAATGAGCCAGAAATAAGTGAATGGAATGAATGCTTCAAATAGATGCTCACAAGAAGCTTGTTGATCAGTAAGCATGATATTAAAACCAGATACTTTCTTTCACGGCTTTTTGTGGGGAACATGCACTTTTGTCTCTTTACCAATCTTGTCTTATGTTGTGTGTTTTGATTTTCAGGAGTGTGTAACTTCCAGCCCTGCCATAAAAACACTGCATACTATCTATGCATTTATTCATTTATTCAATTTACTCAAATGTGGTAGTCCTGTCGCTTGAGATGTAAACTTGCTCTACAACAAACTGAATTCCTGGCTGACATGACCAGTGCACATCTAAACAAGTTGTGGAAAGCTTTTAGTTCAACAGGTGGTTTAAGAGCGAATATACTGCAGTAACTGTTTTTTATGAAAGATGAACTGTTTAGGTGGTTTGCATAATCGCAGCAAACCACCTGGCACTTATCAGCATTCATTTTTTTACTCTATTTGTGCCGGGGGAACCAAATCCTTGCACTCTAAAAAATATTCATGGTATTTGTAGGTAGAACTAATCAATTTTAAAAGTCGGTGCACCACAAAAAAAACAAAAATAAAATCAAAAACAAACAAAACACACCTTAACTTTAATGTTTGAGTAAATTGAGCAAAATATTTTTGTCATCCACCAACAGCACAAAATATTGAGTTTCTAAAAGTGTAAAAGTGACATCCTTTGTGTTTGAATTGCCTATATACTTCGATAGCGATGACGCAAAAATAATTACAACTGCCATAAAAACCAGAAGAAAGAGGAAAAATAAATCTGAAGTTGACAACACTACCTGTTAAGTTTCTATTTTTAAAGTGTTTGTTAGTTATATAAGCAAGCAAGCAATTTATTTATATAGCACTTTCAGAACAACACAGCTGAACACAAAGTGCTGTACACTTGGCATGCCAAAAATGATACATGAATATGTTAAGAAAACAAAAAGATTTACCCAAAACAAATACATAAATAAGAGAGACAACAAATAATAAAATAAATAGATTTAGCGCCAAATAAAAAAAAGTATAAAATGATTATTAGAATTAAAAACAATAAAATCAATAACATCAGGGTCATACAGTGTCATATGCCAAGGAGTAAAAATGAGTTTTAAGACACGTTTTAAAAGTAGACAGTGAAGGGGCCTCTCTAATGTGCTGGAACAGACGCCGCCCCTGGCCCACGCACCTGTGCTCATCATCACGCCCGTCGCTGATTGCTACAATCAGAAGGGCTTCCTAAGATGGCACACCTATGCTACTCGTCACTGGAACATTGTGCACAACATTGTGAACAAGCCACCTGCGTTCTCCTGTGATCAGTCTGTGAGTTTTCTTGTGATCTTGAACTAATCAGCTTTTCCTGTGTGTGCGTAGATTCTCCCTGGACCTGTTCCTGTATCTCTGAGCGAGTGAGTGAGCGAGAGGAAGATTGGAGGAAAAGGAGTGAGATTGTTGTTAAGAGAGTGGAGTGTGTTTTTGGACCCTTACCCTTTCCCTCGGACCCTGGAGCCCCAGACCCCTCTCCCGAACACTTTGTATATATATTCACCTGGTCAAACCACTGTAAATAAATGCACTGTCAGCTTTTGCAAAGATCTCCTGGTCTGCGCGTGAGTCCGTTTACAAAACCGTGTCACTCAGAGACGTAAGGTGGGGCAATACAATTTAAACATTTCAAAAGGAATGTTAGAAAATATACAGGCAGCCAAGGGAGTGAGGCGAGGATGGGAGTTATGTGCTCTCTTTTACGAGTTCTGGTTAAAAGTCATGAAGCAGCATTTTAGACCAGCTGCAAACGAGAGAGAAGACACTAACTCCACAATACAGAGCATTACAGTAATCCAAATGAGATTACGGTACGAGAGATGAAATAAAAGCATGGATTATTGTTTCAAAATGTGGCCTGGACAAAATAGGTCTTACCTTTACCAAGCGCCTTAAATGACAAAAACTGGATTTGACCATAGCCCTAATTTGAGTGTGTAACTTAAGTTCACTGTCCATTTTAAAACCCAGGTTAGTAACAACAGGTTTAAAATACTCTGCCAGGGGTCCCAAGTCAATAGCAGATCAGTCACAAGGTCTGCTAGAAGCAAACACAATCACTTCAGTTTTGCTTGAATTACATCTTAAGAAGTTTAGGGACATCCGAGATTTAATGTCTTCTAGACATGCTAGAAGTTGCTTAATAGAGAAGGCCTCTTTCTGCTTCAGAGGCAGATAAATCTGACAGTCGTCAGCATATCAATGGAAGGATATTCCATGCGTTCTGAGTATAGTTCCCAAGGACTGTAAATATAATGAAAAAAGCAGAGACCCTAAAATTTAGCCCTGCGGGACCCCAAACTGAGGAGCAGCAGAGAAGGACTCATACCCTGCAAAGTTAACACAAAAAGTTCTGTCAGAAAGATAAGACCTAAACCAATTCAAAGCAGTATCACGAATACCTGCAAGATGGTGTAAGCGAGACAGTAAAATGTTGTGGTCTACAGTGTCAAAGGCAGCTGTTAGGTCAAGGAGGACAGGAACAGCATAATTGCTAGGAAACATCTTCTTAAAAAGTTGTGGTGGGACAGGATCATTTGGGGAACCAGAGGGCCTCAGGTGGTCAACCACATCCTCTAAATAAGAAAGAGTCACAGGCTCAAACTGGTTAAAAACAGCAGAGCAAGGGATAGAGACAGAGGAGTCAGACTCAGAGGAAGAAATGAGAGCCCGCCTGGTTCCAACATTCTTAATGAAAAAACACATAAAATCATTAGACAATTTATGAGAAGCCTCCAAACAGCCACTTTGTGGAGCATTTAAGACTAAGTCTATAGAGGTAAATAACACACGTGGATTGTGACTGTTGGATGAATTGATATTAGAAAAGTATTTTCTTTTTCCCTCTTTGACCATATCCTGATAGAGGTGCCTGCAGTCCTTTAGGATTTGAAAAGACACCTGCAGTTTGTCCCTCTTCCTCTACGACACTCCCTCCTCACAGCTCAAGTGGCGTCATTAAACTAAGGCTCAGTTTTAGCCTTGGGCGTCCTGGTTTTTAATTTTGCCACAGAGTCCAGAATAGTTAGGCAAGTAGATTGAAACCAGAAGCAAGGGAGTGAGATCAGCAGGGAGAGACAGCTGGCTAAAAGAAGAACTGGAAAAAGAACTGGGCAGCAGTGGAAGGGTTAATAATCCAACAGCGGCGAACAGGAGCGCTGGTCTGAACTGTAGTGTGTGAAAACAACGCATCAAATAATACAGCAATATGGTCAGAGAAGGCAGTGTCAGTCACTTCCACGTCAGACACAGGTAGACTGTGTGACAAAACCAGGTCTAGTGTGTGTCCATGTTCGTGTGTGGGACCAGGTACGGACTGGACGAGATTAAAAGAAAAAACTTAAAAACCCCTTCCCCAGAGGTTTGTCAGGACAGCAGACATGGATACACAATAAGAACATGATCGTAGTTGGGCATAATCCCAGGTAGAAATTCTGAAGTCATTTATGAAATTCTTGTTGTAATTAGGGGGACGATAAATAACAACAAAGAGCACATAGTTAGAGCAATTGACTTTGAAACACATGAGCTCAAAGCTGGAAGATGAGGGCTGTAAAGGACACTATTTACATTTAAAATCCTTTTTAAAAACAACCGCCATACCTCCTCCTATCCCTGATGTCCTTGGGGTGTTAAAATAGGAACAACCCGCTGGTAAAAGTTCGGATAAAATACTGGACTCACCAGTGTTAAGCCAAGTCTCAGTGAAACACATGAAGTCCAGGTTCCAGGAGATGAATAACTCCTTCAGAATAAAAGATTTGTTCACCAGCGATCTGGTGTTTACCAGACAAATTCTGACAGGAGCTGGGGCAGAGGCCTGAGCCCCAGCAGCACAGGGAGCCCGATGCAGCGGCCTCAGATTGCAGAGGTTGGCTCAATGCACATTGAGGTGGGAAACTGTGTGCAACCATGGGAAGGGGGACCCTCCTGGTTTCCTTGACTACAAAGATCACCCTTACATGACCCCAGCTGATGCCCACAACAGCTGAGCCACGAGGCAGACAGAGAAGATGGCCGCACGACAACTCCGACCTAATGGACATGACACAAGACCACATCCATCCTTGGATGAAAAATGCCTGATACAGATACGTGTTTAACAGAACCACAGAGAAAGACAGTTACGTCTGCTCTCACATGCCAAGCATATTAACACACCCAACCATATATGGGAGACACCCTGGAACATGTGCACTAATTCTGATCTCCGACCACACCTTCAGAATGACTTGTGTAAACTGCACATCAACATCACCATCCTCATCCAGGAAGAAACGCTCAACTTCAACAGTCAGACCACATGACTCAATCTGGGGAACCGACGTACCTGAAGAATTCAAACTCTGGACAACTGGACAAAAGGTACTCAGCTCACTCTTCCCGTGGGCAGGAGTTGGAAAACATGCTCTCAGAAGTGAGACACTGGACTATAGATTCGGCTTGTTCCTCAATGCATCCTGCAAGGTCAACAAGGGAGAAAACTAAGAAATAGATGCTCTCAGAATTGCTGTAATGCAACATCGTGTAGCACTGGACATGATCCTGGCTGAGAAAGGAGGATTGTATGTCTTATTCAACACCACATGCTGCACCTACATACCAGATAATGTACATACTTTGAACATGGCTTCAGATTCTATAGAGACTATTGATCGGCGTTGGAGTTTCCCTGGTTTTATTTTGCTTTTCTTTACTTGTGTTATTCCTTGTTTAAAAGCTGTAATTTCACAGATGATAAGTCCATCACTCACAGCAACGCAGATGTACCGAAACCAATGAAGATCATGAAGACTTCTTTTCCTATTTGTTAAATGAAGATGAAGTGCAACTAATTATGTAGTAACTGAAAATTTTAAAGACAAGTAGTTACTTACTCCTGAATTGTACATTTCATTTTCTGATCTACAGTAGGGAATGGCAGAGGAAAAAATTGTATATAATGTGATCAGATTCATGAAATGTGCTATTTAGGATCATTAATAAAGCAAATGTCTAGGTGACTATTGACATGAACTCTTGTGTGATAAACAACAGCTTCCTCTTTTATAAGAACATGCAGACTTAGAAAAGGGGAACATCAGTTCTGAGTTCTTAGAATAACTTTGTTTTCTTTGTACACACACACAAGCTTGTATAACTAAAGAACGCAGGCAGTGATACAGCCCGAGTCTGTGAGTACGAGCGCTCTATGACCATCCTCGCGAGTAAAAGACAACTGCAGTGTTTGTGTTTTCTAACTCAGGTGTCTCAGCTGAAGAACTGCAGGGTGATTTTTAGAAATCCCCTGTCAGTTATTATTTTTTATTATTTTTTAAATACACAATGCAGTGTGCTCATAAACGTGTTGGTGCTCCATGTTTGAGGGTCAAAAGCTTCATCTAGCGCTATGTCTGGACTTAAATTATTGTTCCTTGTAATTTCAACTTCTGAAGAAAATGAAATCTTTTTAAACGACAGATATTACTCCTGAATTTGAACACGACAAATTGCTGACTCCCGGCATGATTTTCTTGGCTGGAAGTGGGAGAAAGGAGAATTGGAAAGGCTGCTGAAAGAGTTGCGGTCACGTGCCAGAACTGCAGACAACTAATTCCAGTCACGCTTACAGAAGGCCTTAAAAATAAAGGTGAGAAGAGCCTGTTTTTATCGAAATCTGCAAAATTGGGCATTAACTATATTTAAATGTGAGCTATGAGTGGTCGAAGTTCTCTCAAATTGATAGTGTTTATATGATATGATGCATGTTTAATGCATAAAGTTGGAATTACAAGTTCGTCAAAGGTTATAGGTTACATTAAAAACAGGTTTTGTACAAGAATTCTGTAAGGTTTTTAAGAATAACTAAAGTTAATTGGTTAAAGGTTACATTAAAAAAAAAAAAAAGGTTTTGTACAAGAATTGTACAGTGCACAACTAGTAGCTCAGTGTTCCAACATTTGACAGAAAGGATTGCTCTCACAACTAGAGATTGACGAAAGATCGTTGAGTGCGAGAGGAGCTGACCTGAAAGACAGGATCATGGCAAAGCTTGAAACCTGGATCCCCCGTACCTGGTTACCAAGACTACGTGAAGTACCCTGAGAAGATCTGCTAGATGATGTGAATGCAGCTATGCATACAATACCTACAGCCACCATTACCAAAATTAACAAGCTGACAAGAGCGATGCTTAGCTGCAAGTTGAGGGTACCGCGACAAGGAGCAGTTCCCTCCATGGAGATGGAGACTAGAAGCTAAGATCAAAATAGCACTAAGGGAGGCTAGCCAAATATTGGAGCTGAAGAAAGGTGCAAGAAAGAAGGTGCAAGCTGCCCATACCTGAGGCCTTGGAAATTGCCAAGCAAAGACTCACAGCCTTGGCCAGCCGCTTGAGGAGGTACACCAGAGAGATAGAAGGCAGGAGAATGAACCAGCTGTTCTCCACAGAACCAGCAAAGGTGTACTCTCAGTGGCAAGAGAACACTAAGAGAACAGCACTACCAAGGCAGGAGACGGAGCAATACTGGAAGAGCATATGGGAGAAGGACGCAACCCATAACAGCAATGCTCAGTGGCTAGTGGATCTGAGGGCAGACCACAATAGCCTCCCTGAACAGGGTCCAGTAATTATCACAGTGGCAGACATCCAAGAAAGGGTCTTCAGTATGAAAAGTTGGACAGCACCAGGCCCAAGACATGGTTCACGTATACTGGCTGAAGAAGCTGACTGCACTCCACAAGCACTTAGCAGCACAAATGAACCAGCTGCTAGTTGACGAAAGACACCCAGAATGGCTAACTGAAAGCCGGACAGTCCCGATCTTCAAGGACCCTCAGAAGGGATCGGTCCCATCCAACTACCGACCAATAACGTGCCTTAGTACCACATGAAAGCTCCTGTAAGACATCATAGGGGCTAAGACGAACAGGTATATGGCTCAATACATGAGTGGGGCACAGAAAGGGATTTGCAAGAATTACCAGAGGTGCAAAACACCAGCTACTGATAGACGGAGCAGTTGCCCGAGACTGCAAGACCAGACTGACCAACCTGTTGTCACGGGTTCAAAATATTGGGGATGGATACAGGAGGAAAACCAAAATAACAACACTGGTCCGGCCGGGTCAAGTCAAACGATGATTTTAATGCACACGTGTGGGAGATGGGACACTGTACTCAGACAGCACCAGATCTCTCTCCGAAAACCACACAACAATAGTTTTTATGAACATCAGGGTATTAGAACACCCCCTCATGGGTAAAGTAGGTACAATACAATCAATGTTGACAACTTTTAACACATTAAAAGAACATCTTCTTCTTCCCGAGGCCAGATCCTTCCCAGTAATCAACTAACTCTGCTTATCCCCTGGAACAAATAGTCTCTCCTGCAAGCATAATCTTACAGCTACAAGGCCTTGCAAACTATTATTTAAATATTTGAACTCTCCCCTCTACATGAGTTTAACTGCTGCTTGTGTGTGTGCGTGTGTGACTCGACCCAACTCTGCATGTGTGCAATAACCTAACTGAAACCATACATGTAATAAATGTTCTAATCAAATGCCATTACTCAAAGCTTAATAAAAAGAGTATAAATGAATAAAGGATAATGATGAATAACATGATATATGTGTTTTGTAAGCATGTGCGACCTTCTAAACTCTACCTCACTTCCCTCAATAGATCATCCAGACATCCCGCTGACTGTAGCTTTTACTGACATGAGCACAACTCCATAATAAGCACCAAGTGGCAATATGTATAAAGATGATCATGGTTACACCTGCAATGGAAGATTATATGATTATACCAACACCTGTAAACAGAAGATTAACATGAGGTTATAACAATCACTGTAATACAAACGTTAATGTAATGTCAATAGCTTCAATAAATGTTTTAATGCAATGCTTATTATATGATTCTGATGTAATGATAAAATAAGAGTAAAATATCTCTTCTCACTGTGAACTGCCTGGATACTTTACAAGAAGGCCTATCGCTCAATACCCCATAGCTGGATACTGGATTGCCTAGACATATACAAGATCAACAGGACCCTAAGAGCCTTCATCAGGAACTCAATGGGGATGTGGCGTACAACACTAGAGGCCAACTTCAAGCCCATAGCACAAGTCACCATCAAGTGCGGGATCTACCAAGGAGATGCTCTATCCCCACCGCTGTTCCGCATAGGCCTGAACCCCCTAAGTGAGATCACTGACAAGACTGGCTACAGATACCGACTACGGAATGGAATGGTTGCAGCTTTTCTAGTGGCTTCTTCATGGTTCCCATTTGCCTGTGGGATCCCCAGGTACTTGTAGCTGTCCTGTCTGGAATGTTGCCTTCTGGTAGATTGATCTTAGTTCTTAGTTCCCTTAGTTCTGACTACCTTCCCTCTCTTTGTTATCATCCGACTACATTTCTCCAGGCCGAACGACATTCCGATGTCATTGCTGTACATGCTGGTCGTGTGGATCAGTGAATCAATGTCTCCTTCACTCTTGGTATAGAGCTTGATTTCATCCAAGTAACTGCTCCTCTGTAGTCGGTATATATATATATACATACATATATAGATATAGATATAGATATAGATAAATTTAAAATCCCCTCTCACCCTTGCAGCCAGTCTTTATCCTTTAAGCTCGGGTCATTTACCAGAAACCTGGGAGCTTGAGGGTCCTACACAGTATCTTTCTATTAATTAACGAAAGATATTAATTAACGAAAGACCAAGACAGACTTTTAATTCATTTGAAAGCCTGATGCTTAGCCTTGTCCACCCCAGCTGTAGAACTCAGAAACCAGTCTTACTTGTTATCATCTATCGTCCACCTGGGCCTTACACAGAGTTTCTCTCTGATTTCTCAGACTTTTTATCTGATTTAGTGCTCAGCTCAGATAAAATAATTATTGTGGGTGATTTTAACATCCATGTAGATGCTAAAAATGACAGCCTCAACATCGCATTTAATCTGTTATTAGACTCAATTGGCTTCTCTCAAAATGTAAAAGAACCCACCCACCACTTTAATCACACTCTAGATCTTGTTTTAACATATGGCATTGAAACTGAACATTTAACAGTGTTTCCTGAAAACCCTCTGCTGTCTGATCATTTACTGATAACATTTACATTTACAATAATTGATTACACAGCAGTGGAGAGTAGACTTTATCAAAGTAGATGTCTTTCTGAAAGTGCTGTAACTAAGTTTAAGAATATAATCCACCCACTGTTATCATCTTCAATGCCGTGTACCAACATAGAGCAGAGCAGCTATCTGAACGCTACTCCAACAGAGGTCGATTATCTTGTTTATAATTTTACCTCCTCACTACGTACGACTCTGGATACTGTAGCTCCTGTGAAAACTAAGGCCTCAAATCAGAAGTCCCTGACTCCGTGGTATAATTCTCAAACACGTAGCCTAAAGCAGATAACTCGTAAGCTGGAGAGGAAATGGCGTGTCACAAATTTAGAGGATCATCATTTAGCCTGGAGAAATAGTTTGCTGCTTTATAAGAAAGCCCTCCGCAAAGCCAGAACATCTTACTATGGAAGGTTTCTCTTCAGCACTGTAGCCAGGCTGACAGAAAGTCAGAGCACTGTTGAGCCAACCATCCCTTTAACGTTAACTAGTAATGACTTCATGAACTTCTTCAGAAATAAAATTTTTATCATTAGAGAAAAAATTACCAATAATCACCCCACAGATGTAATATTATCTACAGCTACTTTTGGTACCATTGATGTTAAGTTAGACTCTTTTTCTCCAATTGATCGTTCTGAGTTAACTTCAATAATTAATTCCTCCAAACCATCAACGTGCCTTTTAGACCCCATTCCTACAAAACTGCTCAAAGAAGTCCTGCCATTAATTAATTCTTCAATCTTAAATATGATCAACCTATCTCTAATAATTGGCTATGTACCACAGGCCTTCAAGGTGGCTGTAGTTAAACCTTTACTTAAAAAGCCATCTCTAGATCCAGCTGTCTTAGCTAATTACAGGCCAATCTCCAACCTTCCTTTCATATCAAAAATCCTTGAAAGAGTAGTTGTCAAACAGCTAAGAGATCATCTGCAGAGGAATGGCTTATTTGAAGTTTCAGTCAGGTTTCAGAGCTCATCACAGCACAGAAACAGCTTTAGTGAAGGTTACAAATGATCTTCTTATGGCCTCTGACAGTGGACTCATCTCTGTGCTTGTCCTGCTAGACCTTAGTGCAGCGTTCGATACTGTTGATCATAATATCCTATTAGAGCGATTGGAACATGCTGTAGGTATTACAGGTACTGCACTGCAGTGGTTTGTATCATATCTATCTAATAGACTCCAATTTGTTCAAGTAAATGAAGAGTCCTCTTCACCCACTGAGGTCTATTATGGTGTTCCTCAGGGTTCAGTGCTAGGACCAATTCTATTTACATTATACATGCTTCCCCTAGGCAGCATCATTAGAAGACATAGCATAAATTTTCACTGCTATGCAGATGATACGCAGCTCTATCTATCCATGAAGCCAGGTAACACACACCAATTAGTTAAACTGCAGGAATGTCTTAAAGACATAAAGACCTGGATGGCCGCTAACTTTCTGCTTCTTAATTCAGATAAAACTGAGGTTATTGTACTCGGCCCTGAAAATCTTAGAAATATGGTATCTAAGCAGATTCTTACTCTGGATGGCATTACCTTGGCCTCCACTAATGCTGTGAGGAACCTTGGAGTCATTTTTGACCAGGACATGTCCTTCAACGCACATATTAAACAAATATGTAAGACTGCTTTCTTCCATTTGTGCATCATCTCTAAATTTAGAAATATCCTGTCTCAGAGTGATGCTGAAAAACTAGTTCATACTTTTTTTTACTTCCATGCTGGACTACTGTAATTCTTTATTATCAGGATGTCCTAAAAACTCTCTGAAAATTCTTAAGCTAATCCAAAATGCTGCAGCAAGAGTACTGACAGGGACTAGGAAGAGAGAGCATATTTCTCCTGTATTGGCTTCCCTTCATTGGCTTCCTGTTAAATCCAGAATTGAATTCAAAATCCTGCTCCTCACATACAAGGTCTTAAATAATCAGGCCCCATCTTATCTTAATGACCTTGTAGTACCATATCACCCTATTAGAGCACTTCGCTCTCGCTCTGCAGGCCTACTTGTTATCCCTAGGGTATTTAAAAGTAGAATGGGAGGGAGAGCCTTCAGTTTTCAGGCCCCTCTTCTGTGGAACCAGCTTCCAGTTTGGATTCGGGAGACAGACACTATCTCTACTTTCAAGATTAGGCTTAAAACTTTCCTTTTTGCTAAAGCATATAGTTAGGGCTGGACCAGGTGACCCTGAATCCTCCCTTAGTTATGCTGCAATAGACGTAGGCTGCCGGGGATTCCCATGATGCATTGAGTTTTTCCTTTCCAGTCACCTTCTCACTCACTATGTGTTAATAGACCTCTCTGCATCGAATCATATCTGTTAGTAATCTCTGTCTCTCTTCCACAGCATGTCTTTATCCTGTTTTCCTTCTTTCACCCCAACCGGTCGCAGCAGATGGCCACCCCTCCCTGAGCCTGGTTCTGCCGGAGGTTTCTTCCTGTTAAAAGGGAGTTTTTCCTTCCCACTGTCGCCAAAGTGCTTGCTCATAGGGGGTCATATGATATGATTGTTGGGTTTTTCTCTGTATTTATTATTGTGCTATCTACTGTACAATGTAAAGTGCCTTGAGGCGACTTTTGTTGTGATTTGGCGCTATATAAATAAAATTGAATTGAATTGAATTGAATTTCCAGCAGGATTGCACTCTTCTGGACAGAGATCTTGGAGGTTGTTCCTGCAATCTGCTGGAGCCTAGCTTGTGTACTTGAGTAACAGATAGCAGATATTTTTTTGCGACCTCAAGCTAAAGTGCACTTGGGTTCTCCACCAAAAGCATGACCGAAGCACACCAGCAAGTCCATCTCCAAATGCATTAAGAAAACCAAAATTAAGACTTCAGAGTGACCTGGTCAAAGTCCTGACCTGAATCTGAATTTAGATGCTGTGGCATGACCTTAAAAAGGTGATTCATGCTTGAAAATCCTCCAGTGTCACTGAATCACAACAATTCCACAAAGATGAGTGGGACAAAATTCATCCACAGCGCTGTAAAAGACTCGTTGCCATCTATCTCAAATGATTAATTGCAGTTCTTGCTGCTCAGTGTGGCCCAACCAGCCCATCCATTCATTTTCTTCTGCTTTTCTGGTGCCGGTCGCAGGAGCAGCAGTCTAAGCAGAGAAGCCCAGACCTCTCTCTCCCCAACCACCCCCTCCAGCTTCTCTGGGAAAACAGAAAGGTGTTCCCCAGGGCCTCCTTCAGGTGGGACATGCCCAGAAAAACTCTCCCAGGAGGCACCCAGGGTCATCCTTGTCAGATGCCTGAACCACCTCAATTGGCTCCTTTCAAGGAGGAAGAATAAAGGCTATACACTGAGCCCCTCCCAAATGGCCAAACTCCTCAACCTATGTCCAAGGGAGAGGCCAGCTACAATTCAAAATCAGGTAATTTCCACTAATTTTTTCTATGATCTCGTTCTTTGGGTCACTATTCAAAGCTCATTACCATAGAGTAGGCACATAAATCGAGATTCAACTAATACAGGGACTCTCCTTCCCAACACCCTGGAAAAGACTTTCCTGGGGAGGCTGAGGGGTAAAATTTTGTTTGTAATAAAATCATGAAGTCATTACTAATTGATGTTAAAAAAAAGTGGTTTGCTCAATAGAGCTCTAACATTTTGTCAGTTGTTTTTATTCGTATTCCCTTCAGTCAGTGATGAACAATACGATTTTGCAGCTTTACGGAGAAGTTTTTAATAAAGCAGCAAACTATTTTTCCAGGCTAAATGATGATCTTCTAAATTAATGAGGCACCATTTCCTTTCCAGCTTACTGGTTATCTGCATCAAGGTGCACATTTTAGAGTTATACCAGGAAGTGAGGTACTTCTGATTTAAGGCTTCTTTTGCAAAGGAGCTACAATAGTTCGTCTTGATGCATTCTCAATCATCCAGGAAAGTAAATCTCCAAAAGTTGAATCTGTTCATCTGGACGTAGCGTTTTGTGGGAGAAACGTTTCGTCACTCATCCAAGTGACTTCTTCAGTCTCAGCTGACTGCAGGTTTCCCCAAACCTTATAAACAGTACATTTGCATAATGACTGAAACCAGCCCACTGAAGGAACAATGGGCTGTGAGGTCAGTTCCTTAATCATAATTATGCAAATTCCCATGACCATTGATCAACAATCACTGACCAAAACCCCCTGATCAAAGAACACTGATCAATGGCCATGAGTACCATTCACAGAGTGTTGGGGAATGGCTGCAATCACAGCATTGTAAGATGGCGAAAGATAGTGGGCTGGTTTTAGTCATTATGCAAATGTACTGTTTATAAGGTTTGGGGAAACCTGCAGTCAGCTGAGACTGAAGAAGTCACTTGGATGAGTGACGAAACGTTTCTCCCACAAAACGCTACGTCCAGATGAACAGATTCAACTTTTGGAGATTTACTTTCCTGGAGGATTTAGAATGCATCAAGACGTTTTAACCCACTTTGGCAAGGACTGCCTAAACCTTGTACATCAGTATGAGCAAACAGCACGTAAGATGGCGGACTACAGGAACCACCTGAGATTCAGCCTCAGATGCCGACAAAACAGGATTACTCCTAAAAGTCTGCAAATGAGCTCTTCAGTTAAAGGCTTCCGGGCAACAAAAATCCTCCAGAAGGCACAGCATCAGTTGCTTAATGAACGGGTGAGGCAGACAAATTTTACCGTCGACATGCTAAAATCTCAAGAGGAGCGGATCCGACGGAGACTGACAATGCTTTTAGATGAGAATACTCTTAAAAAGGTCTTTGACTTCACTGAAAAGGCTCGTCTAGCACAGCACAAGAAGTCTAAGACGAGGCAACAAAGGAAGTTTGACTTACTTGTTGTACGTCGGAAACCACCGCAAAATACGGAGAGTGTCCTCAGTGGCCAGAAGAGACAAGGATGCGACACGGAGGATGTGGAAAAGTGGGTGAAGAATTTGTCTGACAGACAGCTCACCCAAACAGAGAAAAACATCCTTGCTAAAGGGTTGAATTTTGCTGTCACACCGAGACAAATCCCGCTAGTGGAGCTGATCACAGCCACAGAAACAGCAATTCGTAACAACAATATTGCAGAAGTGGAAGCAGAGCAACTACGGACAAAAGTTTCGGCCTGTCTCAGCAATGCTAAGTCCCCAGCATCCAACATCACCATGGAGGAGAGGAAGGCACTCACTTCACTTAGTGATGACAACAACATTATCATCCTTCCGGCAGACAAGGGTAGGTGCATAGGATTGCTTAACCAGAAAGACTATCATGAGAAGATTTTGTCACTACTCAGTGATGAAAATACTTATGAGCCCCTGAAACGAGACCCAGGAAGTGGCTACAGGAAGAGGGTGATAGACTGTCTGAAGCAGTTAGAACAAGACAAGGCTATTGACCGGACCTCATACCACAGGCTGTACCCAGGGGAGTCTACACCAAGTCTGTATGGTTTACCGAAAATACACAAGCAGGGTGCACCTTTAAGACCGATTGTCTGCATGATCAACTCTGTCACCTATAACATCTCCAAGTTTCTGGCTTCGATCCTCAACCCGCTGGTGGGCAGCTCTGAACACCACATCCAGAACACCCTGGATTTTGTTGAGAAGGTGAGAGATGTCATTATGGAGGCAGATGAAACCATGGTCTCATACGACGTTACATCTCTCTTCACTTGCATCCCAGTCACGGAAGCGTTGGAGGTAGTCCGTAAGAGATTACAGGATGACACCAACCTCAGTAACAGGACCACTCTCAGCATCGACCAAGTGTGTTTCCTTTTGGAACTGTGTCTTCATTCCACCTACTTCACATACAAGGGTCAGTTCTACAGGCAGAAACATGGGTGTGCCATGGGCTCCCCAGTTTCACCCATCGTGGCCAATTTGTACATGGAAGAAGTGGAAAAGAGGGCTTTGCTATCCTACCCTGGAACACCACCAAGCCATTGGTTCAGATATGTGGATGACACCTGGGTGAAAATCAAATCTCAGGACGTACTACATTTCATGGATCACATTAACTCGGTGGACAGACACATCAAATTCACCAGGGAAGATATGAAAAGTGGCAGGTTAGCCTTCTTAGACTGTGAGATTACCATCAGTAATGGGGGACATCTAAAGGCTGACGTGTACCGTAAACCTACACATACGGATCAGTATCTAAGGTTTGACTCTCATCATCCACTGGAGCACAAACTGGGTGTCATCAGGACGCTACAACACAGAGCGAACACCATCCCCACTGACACAGCGGCCAGGGAGGCAGAAGAACAGCACATCAAGAAGGCCCTGAGTAAATGTGGTTATCCCAGCTGGACTTTTGTCAAAGCTGGAAAGGCACCTAAGGAAAGCTCCAGTCGATCCAGGAGAGAAAGACAACCGCTGCCCAAGCGAAAACCTGTAGTGATCCCATATGTGTCAGGAGTATCGGAACAGTTGAGACGCATTTTTTCTAAACACCGGGTCTCTGTGGCTTTTAAACCCCAAAACACGCTGCGCCAAAAACTGGTCCACCCCAAGGATCGGGTCCCCCGACATAAACAGAGTAACATAGTGTACGCTGTTAAGTGCCAGGAGGATTGCCAGGATTTATACATCGGGGAAACCAAACAACCTCTAGCGAAGCGGATGGCACAACACAGAAGAGCTACCTCGTCAGGCCAGGACTCTGCAGTCTATTTACACCTACAGGCCAATGGACACTCTTTCAATGATGAGGATGTACACATCCTGGACAGGGATGAACGCTGGTTTGAGCGCGGAGTCAAGGAGGCCATTTACGTGAAGAGGGAAAGACCATCTCTGAATCGAGGAGGGGGCCTAAGGGTACATCTTTCGCCATCTTACAATGCTGTGATTGCAGCCATTCTCCAACACTCTGTGAATGGTACTCATGGCCATTGATCAGTGTTCTTTGATCAGGGGGTTTTGGTCAGTGATTGTTGATCAATGGTCATGGGAATTTGCATAATTATGATTAAGGAACTGACCTCACAGCCCATTGTTCCCTCAGTGGGCTGGTTTCAGTCATTATGCAAATGTACTGTTTATAAGGTTTGGGGAAACCTGCAGTCAGCTGAGACTGAAGAAGTCACTTGGATGAGTGACGAAACGTTTCTCCCACAAAACGCTACGTCCAGATGAACAGATTCAACTTTTGGAGAGCTACAATAGTTGTAAATAGTTAAGGAGTAAAATTATTAAGAAGATAATTGACCTCTGTGGGAGAAGAGTTCAGGTAGCTGCTATGCTCCGTGTTGACAGAACACATTGAGGAAGATAATAGAACATAATAGAATTTGCAAATGTTACCCCGGGTTTCCTCCAATGCCCGAGTCAGACTGCTATTTCTCTTTAACAAATGAAGTATTGTTAAAGAGCATAAGTAAGTTGTTGTATGATTTACTTATTCCTTCTGTTAAAGTTATATTCAAAGCAAGTTTTAGAATTGCATTAAACTCTGATTCTGATGTTGTGAAGTTTACAGGAGTACAATTGTGGATGTAACAGCCTGAAATACAAAATGGCAAACTAGACCAAGGAACATCAGCTGCCATTTTGTATTTCCATTGCCATTTTTCCATCCTTAATAGCCGGTGACTGAACCTTGATCCCTCTGGGCGACCTGGAGCCATTTTTCATCCACTGCATTTTTTAATTTTTATACATTTTTAAAACATAAAGGTCTTTATGCCTAAAAAAAGATAAAAAGACAAAAACAGACTTTTTTTTTTCAAAAGTATTCAACAACTATTTTCTCTGAGACGACCACACTCCAATACAAACAAATGAAATATAAAAGCAAGGACCAAAACCAAATTACATTTTATTTTCCCCTTCAAACTCATATTTTAAACACAGCCACGGTTAAATGACCTTTACCCCCGGAAGTAGTCATTGATGTAAGGCTAAGAAAGTGCATTTGAAAAGACGCACATTGAGCAGAAAATGGAGCTTCTCTCATCTCAATGAGAGAAGGGTTATGTAATGGATCATGTAGCGACACCATATATCTGTCAATGGATCATGTACCGACACCATATATCTGCAAATTGTGAGCGAAGAGGAGATCGATGGAAACAGCCACTGGATGGAAGGATAATGGCGAGGCACCGGTCTGTGCCAAATTTGCGCACAGCCCCCGCTGTCGGGGCTGCGAGAAGCGCTGATGTTTTCGTTTGAAAAGGTGAAAAATAAGTATCGTTACATTACCATTGAGTTTGAGGGTTACAACAAAAATGTATATTTTCAAATCTGAAGGCGGCACGTTGATGTCACGACGACTTCCTTCCAATGTATGTTGTTTACCGTCCTTTCGCTAAATCCTCTAGTTTTATAGTAAATGACAGATCACTTATAAATGTCGGTGATAAGGTTGCACATGTAATCTTGGACACTTTTACACCCGACCGACCCTGTCCACCTGCACATCTATTATTCTTGCCCGCGGCTAATCCAGGCTAATCCGGCTAATTTTTTTGATATATTTCAGTGCATGTTGTACTTGTATAACTATGCATGTGACAAAAAAAAGAGAAAGAATCTTTCTTGCTATCGTGCTATGTGACCTGCCGTGCCAAATTAAATGTTGGAAAATGTTTTCCACTATTTGGGATTATGCGTATCTTCATGACACAAAGACACTACGTGTTTGTGTCATGAAAAACAAAAATGAGAAATTAGTATCGTTACATTCAGTTTGAGGGCTACAACAGAATATTATTTGTTTTCATGTGGTATCGGACGTGTTGTGCTGGGGACACTGACACTATCCCACCGCTGCAGCTACTGGCACTGGGGACTGCAGAGGCTGGCACCAGGCACGGGAGTAGCTGTCCGCAGTGCAGCTGTAGTCTCCGCCGGACGCACAACTTTCCCGATTCCCAGCTACATAAATGTTTATGTTCATCCTTGTAAAATAAATGTTTTTCTGGTTCAAAGTGATCTTGTATTGTTATTTAGACATTTTTTTAGTTTTATTTTAGAACAAAACAAGGTAATAAGCATTGAGTGTAAGCAAAACATGATAAACCTGATATGGCACTATATGACATTTAGTGTGCTTCAGCGAAAAAATAGTAATGTATCAAAGTGAATGCCAGTGGTAATCTTTGGACCATCCAAAGGCCTAATTATAATAAGAATCAAATATATCTTCAAATGTATTTTATGGAAAGTATTTAAGTTTTTTGTTTTTTTGACTAAAAAACCAGTGCGCTCATGTAATGAAACTGGGATTAAAAAGGGTTAAAATCCCCAAAATATAATTAAAACTTTATATGAATATTTCAGGGAGAAGTAGTTTTCAAAGATTGGCTATTTTAAAGTGGAAAAAAATATTAATATATAATATTTTTATAGCACTTTTTATGGCGTGGTCGATTTTTGGCTCTAGGACCTCGAAAGGGAGTTTTTTTTTTTCATGAGCTCCTGCAAAAAAAATAACGGCCGATCAAAATGAATGACAGTGGTAATCTTTGGACCATCCAAAGGCCTAATTATAATAACAATAAAATATTACTTCAAATGTATTTTATTGAAAATATTTAAGCATGGATACTTTGTTATCAGGGCATCAGCAACATTATCAAATTCTGCACTGGAAGGATACATTTTTAATTTGACCATTTCTGATACCAGAAACTTGGTACTTGGATGCAGAAGAGTATCATTGTTAAGGAAGGCTTGGTTTCCTTGTTCTAACAGCACCTGCACCTCATAACTAAACTTAGGAATTTTAGGGGTCAAGGTTGTGATCTCTGTGAAGAATCTGATGAGGTAGATACACAGTGATAACATAAGTATTTGAGGCCGTCGCTTGAAGAACAAAGGTTGGTTCTCAGTGGGTATATTAGTTCCGAAAATAAAAATACAATGCAAGAACATATCTTTGAAAATGGGGTTTTGGGGATGTTACAATGGAATACATAAAACTCACATATTGTCCAGCCTCAAACAAGAATATGTATCCAAATAGAAAAATTGATTTCACTACACTAGTTGAGCAATGAAAAATCATGTTGCCAATCAACTAATCTTAAAGGCTCATAAAAGAAAAAAACAAATATGACAAAGGAAAGTGTGTTGAGTCTGTATTAAGGTTACTATAAGAAAGTAAAATTAATCTAAATGCACTTTTTTTTTTTTTTGCCTGTCCCGTTTGGTTCTTTTGCCATCAGAATTGTTGTCTAAAGGCAAAGAAAAATGCCCAATGGATTTACTTTACCAAATGGACCATCCCAGCCTTGCCGTATTGGTCTATTTGATTCACCTTTGCTTTTATTGTTTATTTTATTTTCATTTGATGAACACGAGAAAGACATGACTGGGGAAAAGAAAAGGAAGAAAGAAAGAGGGAAAGAAGAATAGCGGGGAAGAGGAACGGTGATAAAGGGCAAAAACCAACAAAACAAACAGACAAAAAATACATATATCAATCACCTGTATCACCTGTTGAGAAAGAAAAAGGGAAAACAAGCAAATAAAGAGAGCAATACATAAACAACATCATCGCGATGATCTATGTGTGTGTGAATGTGTGTGTGAATGGGTGGATGTCTTGATATGTAAAGCGCTTTGGGGTCCTTAGGGACTAGTAAAGCGCTATATAAATACAGGCCATTTACCATTTACCATTTATGTGAACATAACAGTAAATACTAAATATTAAATATTATTGTGCGGCAGGTAAGATCGACAGCGCACAGTGTGCTTTGAGGTAGGAGCCAAAAAGGGTCTAGTTTGTTTGTGTGAGCACCCGTGTGTACACCTGTGAGCGTGAGCGCGCTTGTATTTAAAAGTTTACTTCATATAATTATCTGCTAGAGGGTGAGGGGAGCCATAGCCCCATCCTCCAGGGCATGAAGCAGGTATGGAGGAGATCCAGGCTCCAGACATCCAGAGACCCCAAGAGCAAAGGAGACCAACGAAGACCAAAGGAGGGGCAACCGTGCCACTATCCCAGAAAGAGCTGAGGAGAGCCCCAGATGAGGGGTCACTCAGCAGCCGCGGAGCAGAAGCCAGAGGGGTTGCAGTGATGTGCCCGTGAACTCCGCCGGCAGCCAGCTGAGCCAGAGTGACCGAGCCCCAGGCCGAGAGGCTGAGGGCACCCCAACCCCGAAGTGGCCCGAGCGAGCTCCAGGCTCCAGGCCCCGACAAGGCAGCCACCAGGACTGAGCCGGTGTGTACTTGGACGCCCCATCCCTGGACACAAAGAACCACCAATGCACCGATGTCTGACAGCGTCTGCCAATGGCAGCAGGAGTGGTGGGGGGAGATAGGCCTCCATACCATGGAGGGCCCCAGAGCGGTGGCGTATGATACCCAACCTGACATATAGACACAAACAAGCACACACAGATACAGACATCCATTCCCACCCTCATGCTCTCATATGCAATTACTCGACACTCACCCAACGTGGAGACAGACATAAATAGACACTGTACACACAATCACACTCCCCAAGCGTACTCTAAGCCCCGGGTCTAGGTACCCTTGCCTCTGGAAGTGGAAACTGCACCCAAAGGTGGCCCAGGCCCATCCGGCCCGGGGCCCAGTTCAACAGCGCCGCCTGGCCCCACAGAGCCCGGGACAGCCCACCCGACCCCACCACAGAGAAAACTGCACCCACCCCGTCATCCACTCATCTTCCAGACTACACAAGACAATAGACCCCCAGGCTGAGTTCTTCCTCCACCTTTCCTATATCTCTCCCCACCTGCAGAGTCAGTTCATGAAGAGAGGAGACCTCCTGCAAGATGTAACAGCCTCCCCCACCAGTTGAAGAGACCCCCGGGTGGCTCGATGCACCGGCGGCACCCCGCGCCAGGGCTGAGCCCCCATACACCCACCCGCCCACAACCCCGGCGACACACAAACCAGGACTCAAGCCCCCAAGGCCCAGCTAGGGCCCCAGCCCAGAGACAGAGCGCCCCCAGAACCTCACGCCCGTCCCGGACCCACGCAGGGGCATCCAAGCTACCAGGTCAGTAACCCACATCCGTCAGCACAGACCCTCCCCTAACCCCGCTGCACGCAGCCACGAGGAAACCGTCACCTAAGAGCCAAGAGAGCCGTTAATAGGCTATGACCGCTACCCCGGGTTGAGCCCTCCAAGGAAGATGCTCCTGGGGACTCCCCCGACGCCCTAAGCCTGTCCCTACCCCCACACCAGTCACAACAGCGAAGGTGGGACTAAACTATGACCCCCCCACCCCCACTTGGTGATGGAGCTGATCAAAGGAGCCCAGAGCAATTGATCTGATGTGGTGGTAGAGGCTGTATCAAGACTAATGTAATCTAATAGATCATTTCTATATTGGTTAGAATTAAGATTATTTTTATTTTTCCAGTTCATGAGGACTGTTTTCTTGGCTATGCATAGGGCAGTGAAAACCATATGGGCTATATTCTTTTCTGTAGTGACATTATCTAAGCTGTCCAACAAACACACTAAAGGGGAATTTGGAATGTTACATTTCGGACACTTTGACACTTTTCACATATCTCACGCCAAAACTTCTGAACTGGTGGACAGAACCAAAGAGCGTGGATAAAATTGTCTGGTGTATTGGTTTGACAGTGTGAGCAGCTGTTGGAAGACGTAAAGCCCATCTTGAACATCCGATGACCTGTATAGTGCACTCTATGTAGTATTTTGCATTGAATTAATTGAAGACTGGGATTTCTAAGTAAATGAAAGGTTTTATGCATATCTGAGACCAGAAGTTTTGGTCTAAGTTAACTGATAAATCACCTTCCCATTTTGCAATAGGAAGTGATATTGATTCATCTGTTTTAGAAAGCATTCTGTATATTTTGGAAAGTAATTTTGGGGTTTTAACAGTAAGAAATTGTACCACATTTGGTGGTGTTTGTAGTTCAACTTGACCGGGTTTAAATTTCATTTTACTATGGATTTAATTTGTTGATATTCTAAAAATCTTTTCTTCTCGATCCTATATTGTGTACCTAGTCTGTCAAATGGAACAAATTCTGTTCCTTCCAATATATGTTCTTCCTCTACCACTCCAATCTGGAAAGTTTATCATATTATTGTTTTGTAATATGTCAGGGTTGTTCCAGATAGGTGTACATTTGCATGGGATTAATGACGACTCCGTCAATTTTAGAAACTCCCACCATGCTGTCAGAGAAGAGCTGATGTTGACGCTTTTGAAGCATTCATGTCGTTGGATGTTTGAGCTGATAAATGGTGGGTCTGAAATCTCTAGATTATTGCAAAGTGCTTGTTCTACATCTAGCTAAGGTTCGTCTAAGAAGGTATATTTTAGCCTGTTGGCTAAGAAGCAGTGCTGAAAGTTAGGTAGTTCTAATTCTCCTTTATCCTTGGTCTTTTGTAGTGTTTTTAAGCTTACACATGGGGGTTTATCTTTCCAAAGGAATTTGGACATATATGAATATAGAGATCTGAACCAATCTTGTGGTGGTTTAGTTGGGATCTTTCAGAATAATTAATTTATTTTTGGTAAGACCATCATTTTTATAGCGGCAACCCTTCCCATGAGTGATATGGGTAGACATTTCCATCTAGTCACATCACCTTCTACTTTCTTTAAAAGTGGGATATGGTTTAATTTAGTTAAATCTGCAAGCTTGATAGAAACATTAATACCTAAATATTTTATATTTCCCGATTGCAGTGGTGAAGAGGAAGAATTATGGAAGGAGCAATTAATCGGAAGGACTGTAGATTTTGACCAGTTAATTGAGTAATCTGATATTCTTGCAAAAGAGTTTATCAATTCAATCACTCCAGAGATATTGGTTTGTGAATTTTGGAGAAAAAGTAACACATCATCCGCATAAAGGCCTATTTTATGTTCCACTTTCTTCCATTTTATGCCTTATTTACTGTATTCTGTCTAATTGCTGCTGCTAGTGGTTCAATAAAAATTGCAAACAGTGAAGGGGAGAGTCGGCATCCCTGCCTTATGACCCTTAGGAGAGAGAAAGAAGTTGGAGGATGTTTGGTCATTTGTTTTGACACAAGCTGTTGAGGAATTATATAATATTTTTAACCAGTTAATGAAAGAGGTTCAAAAACCAAATTTGTGTAAAGTTCCAAATAGAAATTTCCAGTTAACTCTGTCAAACTCTTTTCTGCATCTAAAGAAAATATTGCAGTTTCGATGTTGTTACTGTATGAGTAGTCTATCAAATTAAGTAATCTACGTCAGCGCTCCCCAACCTTTTTTGCGCCATGGACCGGTTTATGCCTGACAATATTTTCACGGACCAGCCTTTAAGGTGTCGCGGATAAATACAACAAAATAAAACTAGTACCGGTACCAAAAAAAGAAAATTTATTCATAACACATTTGAAACGACCCAGGAAAACCAAGTTAACGATAAAAACGATAACAAAATAACACTGAAAACCGATAAAAACCCTGGAAACCATGCGTTCCACACCTGAGCCTCAACTCTCGCAGCTCGATACCAAACGACTCACGGACCGGTACTGGTCCGAGGCCCGGGGGTTGGGGACTGCTGATCTACGTGTATTTGTTGATGAGTGCCTAACTTTTATGAAACCAGTTTAGTCAGGATGAATTAAGAGGGGGGTTATTTTCTCTAGTCTCTTTGAGAAGAGCTTTGCAGTTTATTTTAAGGTCTACATTTATAAGGGATATTGGACGATAGCTTGAGGGATATACAGGGTCTTTGCCAGATTTTAGCAGGAGATTAAGGTTTGCAGAATTCATATTTGATGGAAGTCTGCCATTTTCTTTGATTTCCAACAACGTTCTGTAAAAAACTGGTTCTAGAATCGTCCAGAATTTGAACTTTGTAGAATTCTGCAGGAAAGCCGTCTGGACCTGGAGCCTTATTATTGGGCATACTTATCAGGGCTTCCTGGAGTTCACCTGATGTCAGTGGTGAATCCAGTGCCATTGCTTGAGTGTCTAATAATTTTGGAAGAGTTATGTTGTCTAAAAACTGATCAATTTCCTTTTTAGATGGGTTTATTTGTGGTGAATACAACGTTTTATAGAAATCCCTGAAAATGTTCTTTATTTGTTTCGGGTCATATATTGTGTTCCCAGATGAATCTTGAACAGCAAATTTAGTTGTGTTTTCTTTATTTATTTTTAGCTGGTTTGCTAGAAATTGACCAGATTTATTACCATGTTCATAATTTTGTAAGCGTAGTCGTTGTACTGAGAATTCTTTTTTTTTTTTTTTTTTTATCAATTATCTCATTTAATTCTAGTTTTGCGTATTTTGTTCAATGTTTCCTGATCTTGGTGGGACACGTAGGCTTCTTCTAGGGATTTGATGGGTTTTTTTCTAATTCCTGAATCGCTGACAGCTATAGAGTGAATCTCAGTGTCTGAAATGTCACTCAGCAGTGAGCTGCTGACCAAAAACTAAGCCAGATGAGAGTAGGAGTGATGAACTTGTGAGAAAAAAGTATATTCCTTACTGTTGGGGTGAAGGGAGCGACATGCATCGGAAATACCAAAGTCGCTCATATACTTTTTGATTATATTTGTGGATTGCCAATTACATTTCTGCTGTGTTGAGCCTATCCATTTCTTCATTTAGTCCAAGGTTGAGGTCGCCTCCAAGAACAAGTGTGCCATCTAAGTGTTCAGAGAGTGCACTGAAAAAACAGTGAAAGAATGAGGGATCATCAACATTTGGACCATATACACTTACAATACATAGCTTTTTTTTTTTTATCAAGTATAGATAGTTTAATGATTAAGAATCTGCCCTCTGGATCTAAAACTGTATCAAGGACTGTGAAATTAATATTTTTATGTATTAAAATTGCTACTCCCCTTTGTCTAGAATTATAACAAGCTGAAACCACATTCGGAAACTCAGGTGTTTTAAGTTCATCCGAACCTCTAAGAGGTCTGTGGGGCTCTTGTAGACAGGTAGAAAGAATACATCACTTATTCGTAAATAAAGAGAGAGAGAAAAAAAAAGTGGGGCGAGATGCTCCCTGAGTCTGACTATGTGTGTGCATATTTACTAATATGAGTACATTTGACTGGAGTGTGTGTATCCTATACATCTCTGTGCGCTGTCTGATTGATGTAAACGTGCTGCCGTTGAGCGCATGACTGTGCGTGATCGTGAGGTGCATACGTGTCGAAATAAAGGATGTTGTTTGTGGATGACTCTGGAAGCAGGTGATCGAGGCAGTGAAAGAAAATAAGAATAAAGACACCAAGGACAAGGGTGAGCAGCATAAAAAAAAGAGGGGCGGAAAAGAAAAAAGAAAACAAGAAGAAAAAAACCCAGAAACATTCCAATTAAACCATTTATGGAGAGTGACGGTGTAAATTCTGCTATAATATCACACTTAAGTTTTGATTTGATATTGGTAAGTTAAACAGATGTTAATGCAAGTTCGTGTGAGTGGATAGGGAAAGGGTGTAGCGGATTCTCATCTGGTGTGCAGTTAATACAGCCACGGGCCAGCCAGAAGGGCTCCCGCGATGACAGCGCGGGAGCCCTTCTGGATGAAGCTGCGTTGGATGGGGAAGAGGACCCTGCGTTGTTCCAGGATCTCTTTGGGTAACTAGTCGTTTACGCTGAAGTCCTTTTCTTTTAATGCCCTGTCGCGACTTTTCACCTCTTCCTTTTGTTTGAAGTGGCAGAATTTGGCCACAATAGGACGTGGTCTCCCGGCCGCTGCCCGCATGGGGCCAATGCGATGCACTCTATGAAAGGCGATGTTCTTTACTGTGTCCTCCAGCAGCTTCAGGTGGATTTTGATGAAGCTTTTCACGGTAGTCTCCGCGGCTTCTCCAGCGGCTTCTCCAGCGGCTTCTGGAATACCAGAAGAAACAAGATTATCTCCCATGCCACGAGCTTGTAGATCAATAACTGTCTCTTTTATTTTTTTATTTTCTCTATTTAGCTGGGTAACATTTTCAGTGAGACATTTCACCGACTCCCTTAGCGTGGCATTTTCAGCAGCGAGCGTTTCCACCTGCTGCTGGCTGAACTCCAGGGATTCTCGCAAGGATTTAAATTCCCAGTGTAGAATCTCCACCAAGGACAGCCTTGCATTGAAACTGGACAATCGTTTGTCGATTGACTCAAGGATGTCTGCAATATCTTTGCCGGCTGACGATGTTGTACTGGGAGAATCTGCCAGGCAACATCTTTTCGATGATGGCGTTTCAGATTTGGGCGGGGAACATGCACTCTGAGCCTTCTTCATCACGAGATCCTGGAACCACGGATTGATGTAATCTTGGAGAGCCTCTAAACTCTCCCCGTTGTTCTCCAGGGTGTTGGAGATGATTTAGACAAATGTTTTTAGATATAGGACAATTGATAAGTGTATTTGGTAATACTGAAGCTTAAAGGAATTTGCTCAATTCTAAGATACCATTCGCTTAAATTTTCTGCCAAAATCTCTGGCGTCTGACGTCAGTTACAACATGAGTCGCTTACCTTGTTTGTCACTTCCGTTACTTACCTCCACCTCTGTGAATCTTACCTGATTCTAATTGTACATAGGTGTAAATGATCAGAATCAGAAATCAGAATCAGAATCAGAAAGGGTTTTATTGCCAAATGTTGAGCAGGTTTACAACATTAGGAAATTGCTGCGGTACTTAGTGTGAACATACTGTCTGTCATATAATGCTTAAATAGACATAAAAATAAGAATTAAAAGTGCTAAGTAGTTAAATATATACATGAGTGCAGGTGGTGATCAGTGCAAAACATGAAATGATGCAGTGAACACAGTGTAGGGTCATGTGTTAGTGGTGGGAACAGTCATATGGTTATTGTTCGTGAGTCCAACAGCAGAGGGGAAGAAACTGTTCTTATGGCGAGAGGTTCTGGTGCGGATGGACCGGAGCCTCCTGCCTGAGGGGAGCAGGTCAAACAGACTGTGTCCAGGGTGAGAAGGGTCAGCTGTGATCCGAGCTGCACGCCCCAGTGTCCTGGAGGTGTACAGCTCCTGCAGAGATGGGAGTCTGCAGCCAATCACCTTCTCAGCAGAACGCACAACACGCTGTAGTCTCTGTTTGTCCCTGATAGTGGCTCCAGCGTACCACACGGTGATGGAGGAGGTGAGGATGGACTCGATGATTGCGGTGTAGAATTGCATCATCGTCCGTGTTGGCAGGTTGAATTTCTTCAGCTGCCTCAGGAAGTACATCCTCTGCTGGGCTTTCTTTATGACGGAGGTGATGGTGGGCTCCCACTTCAGGTCCTGGGTGATGGTGGTACCCAGGAAGCGGAATGAGTCCACAGAGGTGATGAGGGTGCCAGTCAGGATGATGGGGGGGAGTGGAGCTGTGTGCTTCCTGAAGTCCACAATAATCTCCACTGTCTTCTGGGCATTCAGCACCAGGTTGTTGTGGCTGCACCAGGACACCAGACGTTCAACCTCCCTCCTGTAGGCAGACTCATCCCCGTCCGAGATGAGTCCAATAACAGTGGTGTCATCTGCAAACTTGATTAGCTTGACAGACTGGTGGTTGGAGGTGCAGTAGTTGGTGTACAGGCTGATGATGATGCTGTCTAAATGCACTTTTTAAAATAAAAGTACAAAGCAGCCGGCATTTGTATCTGTATTTGTATTTGTTCAGGGGGGAAATGTATTTTTATTTGTATTTGTATTCGAGTAAAATTCAAAACAGGCTTAAAAATACAGTTTGTTTTTTTTTACGTTACACTACTAATTACCATTATTGTCTAAGTTTTCTTTAATTATATCCATTATAATAATTATGAATATGCAATGTTAGTTGATGTTTTTCCTTAAATCCAGCAATGAACATGTAACAGGGAATGTCATTGAAAAGAAAATAACAGTCATTGCCTCATCCATGGTTGAACCAACAACTGATTAAATACCATTGTGAACATCACGAACCACCACCACCCGTCCTTGTTGGAAGACACTGTTTACTTCTCGGAGAGACGGCATCCATCCCACATTTGGATGGAGCAGCTCTCATCTCTAGAAATATGGACACATTTATTCAACCCCCCAAAATATGACCATCCAGAGTTGAGACCAGGAAGCAGAGTTGCAGTTGCCCCACACATTAAGGGCTTCTCCCATTCTAGGTTATCTAAGCTATTCTTGAAGTGCACTTCCTTTTCTTCAGGCTTCAGCTGATCATATTTTCTGAACACAGACTGCCTTTTTTCTCGCCCTGATATAGTCTTCTCCTGGTTGACGAGCTTTTGTTTCGGTTTTTCCATCCGATACACAGTTTTCTGTGATCACAACTTCATTCCTGCCATTTTGGTGTCCGGTCGAGCTTCACGACCTTCCACACAGTCTGGCTCATTCTCTTCCTCTATCTCGTCTTCTTCGTCAAAAGCAGCCAAGTTTTCTTTCTTTACTCTCTCTTCTACTTTGATTACTCTTCGCAGAATGTCTGCCAGAGCATCTTTGTCAGCTTGCACTTCTCCATAAACTTCTCCTATCCACTGAGGCTTCCCCAACCCAGCTGTCTTTATTGGCTGGGGCTGTTCTTTTCTACCTGGGTTAGGAAATGGCGTAAACTCTAGCCTTCGGACCTCGTCCGCTGGTGAGCCCCTCTCACCTGTTGAGGGGGTATCAGAGGTTCATTTTTTCGGCCCCTCATGACTGGTAGCTGAGTTCACACTCGGGTGGTCCTCAGCTCCAGGTTTCCCTTGTGTATTTAATGGATCAAACTCCATGAAATCTACAGACTTGGGAGATGAAATTGGGCCTCCAGCTTTAGCTGCGGCTGTTCCTCCCTCACCCACAGGCTGTAACGCCCTGGGCTGTGCACTGAGTGGCTGACCTGCTGCTGCAGGGGTGATATGTGCAACATCAGCAAATCCCCCAATTACTGTGCCCTTTTGTCCTTGTGGCCCTCTGATCTCTCCTCCTGCTAGACACATTACAGGGAAG
Organism: Pelmatolapia mariae; assembly: GCF_036321145.2. Taxonomy (NCBI): domain Eukaryota; kingdom Metazoa; phylum Chordata; class Actinopteri; order Cichliformes; family Cichlidae; genus Pelmatolapia; species Pelmatolapia mariae. The sequence continues at coordinate 651,366 of NC_086246.1, read as the reverse complement.
GCGTAAGGAGGGGGCAGAGCAGATGGCTCCTGGGTGACCCAAGGATAGAGCAGTTGCCAAGAGTCTACTGGTGATGGAGGTGGGGGTGGCGGCACTGTGTCTCCTAGTAATTCAGAAGAGGTGGGGAGAGCATTGAAAGGCAGTGCTAGCTTTGCATGCGCATGCTTCAGTTTCTCTTTTGCTGTGTTCAGCAAATGTACTTCTCCTTCCAGTTTCTTGATGTTTTCCTGCTGCAAATCCTGGAGAGATTTCAACATGATGTGCACCTGTTCTACTGTCTCTGGTTTCTCTTCCTGTGGTTGGGGAGGTGAACTTACCTCCTCATCTTTCATCCAAGTGGAAATCCCTTTACACATTATTACCCATTTGCAGAGTTTTGTGTGGTTTTCCTTCAAGAGTTTTATTTCTGCTATGTGTTTATCTGTTCATTGCATGAGTTAATGTTTCCTGCTGCAATTGCTGTAATTTTTTTGCACACTTCTCCCTTTCCTCTTCGAAAATCAGGTGAAGAGGATGTCTGTCTTGCAAGGTTCTTTGTTGACCAGCACATAATTTCTCCACATGTTTCCTTACAGCTTTAAATTCTTTGTCTGCTACTTTAGTTGTTCTTGAACAAGACATGTGGATGGCTTTATTTAGCTCTTCAAGCTGATCGTTCAGTGGCTTATATACTTTTTGTCCACTAGATGTCCCAGTTGGACTTTCTGCCATCTTGTTCCCCTAAACTTTTTCACAAAATGGCTGCTGTGTGTCTCCGCCCCGCAAGTTCCTGGGCGTGAATTCCTATTTCTTTATCAGAAGCCCTAATGGCCGGAGAACAGAAACTTCCTCCTTCCGTTAGAAGTGCTGTAGTAGGCCACGCAGACACTTCCTCTTTTTGTACCTGTTTGATATAAGACACTGACCAACACAGGGCCAGACAGTGCAGCTTTTATTTCACTAACTTCTTAAAACAGCCACAATTATCAACCCTTCAAATAAACGCACCAAACCAGCTGCAATTCTTGCTCTAAAAACCAAGCACACTTAATCACACCACTCTCTGTACGTGGTTTTCTATAGTCAGTGCAACTTATAGACAAGGCCTCAGTAAAAGGAGGAAGTGCAGGCCATACTGCGCAGTTTTATATTTCAGTTGTTTTAAACGTGCACTATGTCAAAAAACAATTCTCTGCTCTTTCTGCTAAAGTCAAAATCACTCCGTTTATCAAGGCATGCTATTTTAAATCAATGAGAGACAAACAACGTTATTTCTTACTCTTACAGAGGCCTACAGTGTGTATTTCTTTTCTTGTAAAAGAGTAAGTAAAAAGAGGAAATTGGCCGCACCCAGTAGCTTTTTGGCTTCTTGAATCGCTCAAAGAAGGGTGATGAGGCATTGAACTAGGTCTAAACAACCCTGCAGAAATGAGGAAATCTGTGGCTCCGTTAAATCTGCCCGTGCAACAAACTGGTAATATGATTCCTCTGTCTCACAGTACATATACAGCTCCACATAAATCGCCTCAGCAACAAAGGTTAGATTAGCCGTTAATGACATATAGGTGAGCATAACCCTTCAATAAAAGAAAGTGGGCCGCTCCCTGTTAAGTGCATCTAAGAAGGGATGAACAATAACTGCTTATGTGATCCTAATAAAAGGCCACCATTTATTTTATATGCACCACACTAACCACCACTAACCTCCAACTCACTCCCCACACAAAATTTGAGCTTCTTCGTTTAAGGGCCGTCCTGTCTCAGCTATCTCAACCATCTCTACAAACCTTCTCAAACAAATAACGAGAAACTCAGGGAGCTGTGCTAAATCTATTCAGTCTGCTGATTGAGTAAACACACAAGAATCAGTCTCAGTCTCTCCGTGAACTAAAGCCACCACATGAATCACACTGCCTGTCTGGATTAATTCAAAGCCTCACAGACGAACAACGAACCATACTTCTCTGAACAAAAGAGACCTGTGTCTCGCACAGCAAGTAGGCCTATGACCTAAAACCCAAGGCAAAATCACATGAATTATTCCATATACTCTCTCGGTTTCCGCCGAGACCAAGAGAATATGGCACAGCAACATTTACTGTGACAATTCCCACTCCTCTAAATAGTTCTGTGCCAGCACTTGAGCCAATCCGTGGCCTACGTCTCCCCCAGCAGCTAGGAGGCTGAGAAGCTCTGGTTCAGTTAACAGCTCAAATCTATAAAAGTAATGATCTCTTTCTGGTGTCTCACACTTCACAAAAACCTCTACCTCCACCTGTCCTGGCTCCCCCTGAATTACTGGTGTCAGCCAGATAAAGAAAGTGAAAGCAGTTAATGTCCTTGAATCAAAAGTATGATAGGGGAAGCTTTCCTCCATTGACTGTGCAGGATCCTTTTTTTTAAAAAAAAAAACAAGGAAACGCACTCAAATAATTTTAGAAATTCTCTGCAATTAGAAGAATGCTCACACCTTTATTTATTACTAACACTCTCTCCTCTCTTCGCTGTTCTGTTTCACTAGTTGGTCTAAAGCTTCTACTAGGCGTAAACAATCATCCAGGAAGCTGGGAAACTTTAATTCAGTTAGAATCACTGTTCTATGAAACTCATACTCTATATCCTCTGTCTCACAGCAGACAAACACCTCCACCTGCACCTCTACTGGCTCGCCATGAATTACTGGCGTCAGCAGAATAGTGAAAGTAAAGCCAGTTACATCTCTCTGATCCAATCTAAAAAATGGAGGGTCTGCCTCGCCCATTTAATGCACAGATTCCTTCAAAACGAGGAAAGCCCTTAAATCTTTCAAAAATAGTACACCACCATTTATCGCTGAGTTTCTGTTTACATCAAAATAACCCTTGTATTAAAACTACGCGTCCGGTTATCCGGTCCACTGGTACTCTATTTCAAACTCATCAAATGCACGCTCACAGAACAAGTAAAACCATGATGGGTCTCTGGCGTTTCAGCACCACATATGCATTTCTTATAAATAAGATCACCTGTACATGAATATTCTATTTGACACAACCCCGAGATGAGCATGCCCTTTACCCAAAATGAAACGTGCTTGTTACATCGAACCTAAAAGGAGAAGTAATCGCACCCAAGTTTTTAACTGCGCACTTTGGCCAGAAAGAAAAGAAAGGAAAAAAGAGACTTCAAAGCCTCTCTCACACACAGCCTGCAGCCGGCGGCACTTAAATCATTTCAGACAGTTTCTTGCGTCACAGTTTTCTGTCACGGATCCGGCTCTGGGGACTCGGGATCCGTGGGCAGTGGGGACTATGACTATTATTATTATTATTGTTGTTGTCATTACTATTATTTGGTGTGTTCTCTGTACTGCCCCTGTGCGCATCTGTTTTTAGGCAGTTATGTGTGTGTGTGTTGCCTTTCTTCTGCGCCCAAGTTACAGGCACCTTCAGCCCTGGGGGCGTGGCCTGACTTGAGGGCTGGCCACACCCGAAGTCCTTGTCGCACACCTGCTCCTCATCTGGGCTCGTCGGGGGAGCTATTTAGAAGAGAGATGGAGCTTCCACCGACGCTGGATTATTGCGTTTGACTTCACGTCAGTCTTCAATCATTGTCAGAGAGAGTGAGTGTATGCCTGCTTGGATTAAGTGTTTAACGACTGCCTCTATGGTTTTCCCTCAGGAGGAACGTGGGACGAGACAGAGCAGTGAGCACAGGGAGTGCAGAGAGCACTACACTGGGACTTGTGGAAAGAAGACACAACACGGGAGTCTGGGACACTGGGGAATTTATTGTTGCTTGCTTCACCATCCTTTGTAAATAAACACTGTTGCACTGAAGAGTCCGGCGTTTGGGTCCTATTTCCCCATCTCCCCACGGTCTGTCTGCCAGACCGTGACAGAATAATCCAGCCACCATGGACCCAGCGGACTCAATGAAGAGTTTCAGGAGAAAGGTGACAGACAAAGTTTATCGTCTGTGTGACCTGTGGCTGGAAGCGCACGAGGAGAGTTTACGTCGCGCTGTGGAGAAGCGGCTGAAAGAGACGCTGTCTTGCTTTCCTTGGGTATGGGATACGCTCTACCCGATCGTCGCAGACTTCCTAGTTAACACGCTCCACCTCCACCCTCCTACTCAGGCTGCTTTTCTGCCCGACCAGCTGGTGGACCCGCAGCCTGAGACGCCGGCCCCGGCATCGTTAATGAAACAACGCTCGCGCCACCGGCGCTCATCACCGCAGCCGGATTCACGGACTTCACAACAGCCGGCTGTGGTGAGTTGTAAGGACAATTTTTCACTTTCCACTCCTTCTGTTTGTTTACTTAGGAACAGTGAGACCGCTAAGCCTGTTACTCAGGCAGCCAACCAGTCTATAGCTGAGCGGTCTGCGGTTCAATCATCTACCCTACCTACAGCAGCCTCCACTCCACTACCCGCTCCAGCAGCTCTGAATGCAGCTGGGAGTAAAACGAACTCGATCAGTGTGTTTAAGCCTTTCCCTGTGACGGTGGAAATAGAAGGGGAAGAAGGAAAGAAGAGGGTAAAAGAGATTGCGGAGATAGAGAGTGTTGCTAAAGATTGTTTCTCGCTGCCTTTACCCAAACTGACTGCCGGCACTGCACAGCCCAAGCCACAGCATCCTGGCCCGGCCATGCGCCCTGTGCAGGTGCCATTAGTACCGCCTCTGCCCGAGGTCTCCACACCACCCTCCGTCTCACTGTTTGCTGCTGCCACCCTACTGACTTCACCACCAGCTCAGTTAGCTGCCCAGCCAGAAGCTCCGTTAGCTGCCCAGCCAGAAGCTCCGTTAGCTGCCCAGCCAGAAGCTCCGTTAGCTGCCCAACCAGAAGCTCCGTTAGCTGCCCAGCCAGTAGCTCCGTTAGCTGCCCAGCCAGTAGCTCCGTTAGCTGCCCAGCCAGTAGCTCCGTTAGCTGCCCAGCACGTAGCTCCGTTAGCTGCCCAGCAGCCACCTGCAGCTCAGTTAGTTGCTCAAGCACCTGATCAACTACCTCAACAAACATCCCTACACTCAGTAGCTCTGTCTTTAGTACCGTCACCTGATCAGCCTGTAGCTCAGCCAGCCGCCCAGCACGTAGCTCAGCCAGCCGCCCAGCACGTAGCTCAGCCAGCCGCCCAGCACGTAGCTCAGCCTGCTGGACGTACAGAGGAGCCCACTCTGCCAAGTGAGGACTGTTTACCTGGGCTGGAACAGACTGATTGCCCCGCACAGCCCCAGCTGCAGCATCACGAGCTGGCTGTGAGCCCTGTGCTGTCTCAATCAGCTGCACCTTGGCCAGAGGTCTCGATACCTGCTGGTCATGCATCTGTCTCTGCTGAAGGGTCCGAGGGGCCGCTTCAGCTATCAACTGTTTCACCCTTCACATCAACTACGCTGTCATCCATTCCACCATCCACGTCACCTACTCTGCCACCGCATCTGCCATCTGTTGCTGCCGTGTTGCCCTCGTCACTGCGTATTGAGGAGCTTGGCGAGCGGGAGGAGCCCGAGCCGCAGCAGGAGAGAGCGCCGCCTGATCAGGAGCGCGGCGAGCCGCAGCAGGGGAGAGCGCCGCCTGATCAGGAGCTCGGCGAGCCGCAGCAGGCGAGAGCGCCGCCTGATCAGGAGTTCGGCGAGCCGCAGCAGGGGAGAGCGCCGCCTGATCAGGAGCGCGGCGAGCCGCAGCAGGGGAGAGCGCCGCCTGATCAGGAGCGCGGCGAGCCGGAGGAGCCCGCACCGCCATCTGAGGACGATCTCGGTGAGCTGGAGGGACCGCCGCGTCCACGTCCAGCAGCCCGGCCGCCGCGTCCAGCAGCCCGGCCGCCGCGTCCAGCAGCCCGGCCGCCACGCCATCGTCACCGGACCGGTGGCCATCCGCCAGAGTTACTTCGCCGCCGCTGCCAGACCCATAGCCGCCCACCGGAGGAGCAGCGCCGCCACCCCTGGACCCGGGGAAAGCCGCCGGAATGGTTTTGCCGCTGCTGCCGGACCCGTGGCCGCCCACCGGAACTGCAGCGCTACCACCATAGGACTCGAGGTAGGCCGCCTGAACTCCTTGGTAGTAGTTGCAGGTCACCTGAACTGTGTTTCTGCTGCTGTCGAACCCGAAACAGGATGCCTGACTGTACTCACCTGCATTGCCGGCCATCGGGTCGGCCGCCTGAACTGTTTTGCTCCCGCAATGGTACCTTGGGGGGTTATTGAACTGTTTTGTGCCTCCGCTGGAGTCGCGGTTGAGCCTCTGGGACTTTTTTTTTGAGAGTGACAGTTTGGTCATTTGGGGTTGGTTCTGGCCCGCCGTCCTGTTGCCCCCCGCCGCCCGCCCTGGGGTGGTTGTGTGGTGGCTTTTGTTTTCTTTTGGGTCGTCGGGAGCCGACCCTTAGGGGGGGGTACTGTCACGGATCCGGCTCTGGGGACTCGGGGTCCGTGGACAGTGGGGACTATGACTATTATTATTATTATTGTTGTTGTCATTACTATTATTTGGTGTGTTCTCTGTACTGCCCCTGTGCGCATCTGTTTTTAGGCAGTTATGTGTGTGTGTGTGTGTTGCCTTTCTTCTGCGCCCAAGTTACAGGCACCTTCAGCCCTGGGGGCGTGGCCTGACTTGAGGGCTGGCCACACCCGAAGTCCATGTCGCACACCTGCTCCTCATCTGGGCTCGTCGGGGGAGCTATTTAGAAGAGAGATGGAGCTTCCACCGACGCTGGATTATTGCGTTTGACTTCACGTCAGTCTTCAATCATTGTCAGAGAGAGTGAGTGTATGCCTGCTTGGATTAAGTGTTTAACGACTGCCTCTATGGTTTTCCCTCAGGAGGAACGTGGGACGAGACAGAGCAGTGAGCACAGGGAGTGCAGAGAGCACTACACTGGGACTTGTGGAAAGAAGACACAACACGGGAGTCTGGGACACTGGGGAATTTATTGTTGCTTGCTTCACCATCCTTTGTAAATAAACACTGTTGCACTGAAGAGTCCGGCGTTTGGGTCCTATTTCCCAATCTCCCCACGGTCTGTCTTCCAGACCGTGACATTTTCAGCTGTAACGTGTAGGTCACAGCGACCCGCATATCTACACAATGCACGTATTTTATGAGACCTCCACAGGTCCGCAGACTTCGAGGAAATGTCAACGGAAAACACAGCTTTTCACGGACCGTGGCGGGTCCACAAATTTTCACTGACCACGGCGGGTCCACAAATGCACAGGTAATGCTTTTAATCGTCTCTCATAACTCACAGTATTTATTCTCAGAATTAGTTCAACACAATAGACCTTAGTTTCACTTTTACTGCTCGGCTCAGTTTGCTGCAAAACCTCAAGCTCACGGCTGGCCTGAGTTTCTCTTAGATCATATATCAACTCTTCGGACCCTTGCGTCCGGTATTTACTCTTTTTCTCACAATTAAGTGTCTCTCAAAATGATCCTCTGGGATCACCAGGGCTATTCCTGAGGCCACAAACCTCAGCAGAGCCCTTCCCCTAGTAGGTCCTCAAGACCACCTAGGAAACGTCTTTCCTAGGGAGGGAATTCTTCAATTCCATGACTTTTAGACACTTATAATCTCTTTATTCCTTAATCACGAATCAGTCTCTCTTCTCTCTATTTCCTTAAAACAACGTCTCGAGTAACTTTTAGCTCAGTACTGCTTTTTCCGAGCCGACCTCAAATGCAACATTACTTCAAAGTTTCACTTTCGTTCCAAACAAAGATTTTCATTTGAAACAAAACTCAAAACAGAGATCAACAGGTAACTTCTTGACCACATATTTTAGAATTATAATCCAATACAGCACAATTTCAGTTTAAGAGGTTTGTGCCTTACCTTTTGTTTTGTGGGCCCAGCGGTCAAGGAAGCCACCCGAGACGTCTGCCAGTTTGACCACCAATCTGGCTCGACCCCCGCGGAAAGTAACACCTGTCTCTACAGTGCCCGTATTCTCCATCAATCTGTTGCGAAATCGATCAATGTAGAGCAGTGAAACAAACCACGGAGGCCCCAGAAAAGTGCAATCAAACGGTGAGTTTATTAACACAGGACAAGAAATTTCAGCATGAGTCTTCTCTCTGACAAAAATACATGTGGAGAACACTTTTAAAGCAATGGGGTATCCGCCCTCCCATGGCGTCAAATACAGGTCAAAAATACATTGTGTACAGTCAGTGTTTACAGACAATGGTACATCTTGTACATTTATAATGGGTAGACACAGACATATAACTTCTCTTTTCTATAACACCTACCAAATAGGGCAATAAACTTCAAGCCCCAAGGGTCTCTGAGGCTGGTCACTAACTCTGGTCATCAGTCACCAAGTAGACTAAAGGGCAACAGGTTACAAAAAGAAGCAGAAGACACTTGGGCCTTCGCTCAGACCTGTCACTAAATTTATGAGTATTGTAAGCATGCATGCAGTCAACCTTCTATGGTCTACAGTGAAACTTAAGACCCTTTTGGATGAAACATCAACTCCAAATCAGCACAGATATGCAATGTGTATAAAATAATCATAACTAAGCATGTACATAGAAAAGGTCAATGTGATGACAAACATCTTCAATGCAATATGAACCCTGTAAGAAATATTCCCAATCAAATAATGCTGTAAAACATGTTATTAATGCAATTATAATAATGCAGGTTATATGGCAGCAATAAAATAATTTCTGAATCTCCACACAGTCTTACACGCCTCTCTGCATCTTCTCTCCTCCTGTTACACCCAAACACCATCTCCATTGAGACTGTGTCAGCTCCCACACAGACAAAAAAAACAAACTAAAAACCTGCCATAAACAACTTAAACATAAAAAATCACAAAAAAGGAACAATACAGTATCCACATCTGAACCAAAGAGTAAAACAGTGGAATGTGCATTATTAAATATTATATTCTCATACAAACTTCAACTATGACAAGGATCCCACACCTCGGTTTAGCTATTCGGGGGTCCTCAACTTCCCAGGTTGCCACCCTAGTCCCACTGGGCTCACCCTCGCATCCGCGAGCGAGTGGAGCAACCACGCCATAGGACAATCACTCTTACTCTATTACTTTCAGTCGTTACACCCCAATTTAGTTGCTCTAACGCACTGGGACGGATCACACACTGCCTCTTTGCCCTACTGAAGCAAATTGACACTGAGAAATCAATCAACTTGGTAAGCAGACAATTTACATAAACTACAATATGCACACTTTGATTTAACAGATGGTGCTTACCTTTATTTTAAATGACCTGGGTCTCTGTTCTCTTTGCTGGTTGAGCCCCCAAATCACCCAATCTGTCTTCCTTAGCCTCCTATTGGAATCCCGGATGAGCTCCAATTGTTAAATATCAACACTTCACTGAGTTCTTTTGATTCCTCAGAGGCATCCGATGGAAGACAAAGCACTGCTCAGTAGACCATTTAACACCTTATTTCACTTTCACAATTCTTCTAGAAGGAAGATGTGCCCTGTATGACACATTGTCACTGATCTCAAAATGATGTTGTGCCCCTAACAGTTTTATTACAGGAGCTCTCTCATTCTAGTCTAAACAACAGTCTCTCAGTAACTTTCCACTAGAGATGGTCCCCTCTTTAGGTCAGGAGATGCACACGCCTACAGTACAGCCAGGGCTAATCTAAAGAAGGGCATCAAAAAATCCAAACACCATTACAAAAAGAAGGTAGAAGAACACTTCTCCAACTCAAATTCCAACCCCCGACGCATGTGGCAAGGACTCCAGACCATTACAGACTACAGGACCACCAAACCCTCCCCCAAATCCTCTGATGTCTCCTTTCTCAATGAGCTCAACAACTTTTATGCTCGTTTTGAGCGAGGGAACACCACAACCACAACCAAAACAGACATGACGCCAGACCACCAACCTCTGACTCTCTCCCCCACTGATGTAGGAGCGGTGCTGAGCAGGATCAATGTCCACAAGGCTGCAGGTCCTGATGGCATCCCCGGGCATGTTCTCAGAGCGTGTTCTGGGGAGCTTGCAGGAGTCCTGACAGACATATTCAACCTGTCCTTGGCCCACGCTGTGGTACCGGCCTGCTTCAAATCCAACTCCATCATCCCGATAGCCAAAAACTCCAACCCATCTAGCCTCAATGACTACCGCCCAGAAGCACTCACCCCCATCATCACTAAGTGCTTAGAGCAGCTGGTCCTAGCACACTTCAAATCCTATCTCCACCCCACCCTGGACCCCCACCAATTTGCATACCGCCAGAACAGGAGCACAGAGGATGCAGTCTCCATCGCACTGCACTCTGTCCTCTCACACCTGGACAACAACAACACCTACGCCAGAATGCTGTTTATAGACTTCAGCTCAGCATTCAATACAATCCAGCCCTCACAACTCATCAGGAAACTGACAGACCTGGGCATCAGTTCCCTCATCTGCAAATGGTTACTGGACTTCCTGACCAACCGCCCCCAGCATGTCCAGCTGGATAACCGCTGCTCTTCAACAATCACAATGAACACCGGTGTACCACAAGACTGTGTGATGAGCCCTTTCCTCTACTCCCTCTTCACCCATGACTGCAGACCTGCTGATGGTTCCAACACCATCATTAAGTTTGCAGATGACACCACAGTGATTGGCCTCATCAGTGATAACGATGAGACCGCCTACAGGGAGGAGGTGGATCGTCTGGCTGAGTGGTGCGACACAAACAACCTGCTGCTTAACACCGAGAAGACTAAGGAGCTCATCGTGGACTACAGGAGGAATGCTGACCCACATCCACCCATCCACATTAAGGGGACGGCTGTGGAGCGTGTGAGCAGCTTCAAATTCCTGGGTGTCCACATCTCCGAGGATCTCATCTGGACGACCAACTGCTCCAAGCTGGTCAAGAAGGCTCACCAGCGCCTCTTCTTCTTGAGGACTCTGAGGAAGAACCACCTGTCCTCAGACATCCTGGTGAACTTCTACCGCTGCACCATCGAGAGCATCCTGACCAACTGTATAACACTCTGGTACGGGAAATGCTCTGCCTCGGACCGGAAGGCGTTGCAGAGGGTCGTGAAAACTGCCCAGCACATCGCCGGAGCACCACTTCCTGCCATAAAGGACATCTACAGGAAGCGGTGTCTAAAAAGGGCTGGGAAAATCATCAAAGACCCCAGTCACCCATCACATGGACTCTTCACCCTCCTGCCCTCTGGGATGCGCTACAGGAGCCTCCGGACTAAGACCACCAGGTACCAGAACAGCTTCTTTCCTACAGCTGTCAGACTCCTCAACTCTGCCTCCTGACATCTGACCCACATTGAACTCATGGACTGAACATACACACACCCACAACCACCTACACACACACACACAATGGACAACCGTACCCTCAAACACACAATAATAACATGGACTGAACCACCACTCACAACCACTAGCACTTTATATAGCCTCTGAAGAAATTATCCACATATCTCACTTATCTTAACTGCACTACTGTATAGTTCTGTGTAAATAATCATTCTGTACATACAATAATTTTTAATCCTACAACTGTTCATAACTTGCATAGTTCACATTTCTGTATAGCTGTATATCTCATATTTCTGTATAGTTTTTTTTATTTCATATTTATATCCTGTTCATAGTTTGTACATAGCTTGTACTCACTACAGCATGTAAATACTTATAGAATATTCATAACATACTTCATACCGTGTACATTATAACATACCATAATAGACCCATTTCTGTAATATACTCACATATCTATATTATTTCTAATATATATTGTAATATATCTATATCACGGCTAAAGCACTTCTGGATGGATGCCAACTGCATTTCGTTGCCCTGTACCTGTGACATGCGCAATGACAATAAAGTTGAATTCTATTCTATTCTATTCTCTTATCTACATTTTCCCAGGCAAGTGTGAGTGAGAGTTTACAGCTTTCTACTCACCAAGCTCACATGGTCTAATGCCTTTATTTTTCAGAGGGGTGTCCACTTAATACTATACTACATGACTTTATAAGTCATTTCCTACAATATATCAGTTCAGACAGTTACTCCGAACAAAGCTCATGACCTTCAAAAGACTCATGAGTGCAAACTCATGAGCACATTTGCAATGTGTGTATGAAAATAATTATAAAATATTCGAAATCCTAACATTTCCCCTCCTTTCACACGTTTTAACATTTGAAATGATTTGTGCTTCTCAATGGTTCTCTAGAAAAAGTCCTTAAATTATTAAACACACAAATAAAGTCTTAAGAATTATCATGGAAAACATTTTTTCATGTTAAAACTCAAATTCCCCCCTTGTGACACACTCCCATGTGTCAATTCACTGCAGCTAGAAATTAAAAGAAAATATTACATCATTTCACAGAAAACATCAGAGATTCTCCTCTCGAGTAGCTTTGCTCTAGAGATGGTCCCCTCTTATCTCCTCTTTCCCAGGCAAGTGTGAGCGAGAGTCTACAGCTTTCTACTCTCCAAGCACACATGGTCTAATGCCTTTATTTTTCAGGGCTGTGTCCACTTAATACTATACTATACGACTTTTTAACACTTATTAATACAAAGCATAGCATTATTGGGGCAGTGCGGATTATTTAATTCCAACAATAATTTTACCTCATCACTATATACGACTGTCGATACTGTAGCTCCAGTGAAAACTTAGGCCTCAAATCAGAAGTACCTGACTCTGTGGTATAATTCTCAAACACGTAGCCTAAATCAGATAACTGAGAAGCTGGAGAGGAAATGGCATGTAGCAAATTTAGAAGATCATCATTTAGCCTGAAGAAACAGTCTGCTGCTTTATAAGAAAGCCCTCCGCAAAGCCAGAACATCTTACTATTCGTCACTGATTGAAGAAAATAAGAACAACCCCAGGTTTCTCTTCAGCACTGTAGCCAGGCTGACAAAAAGTCAGAGTTCTACTGAGCCAACAATCCCTTTAACGTTAACTAGTAATGACTTCATGAACCTCTTCACAGATAGAATTTTAATCATCAGAGGAAAAAAAGACTCATAATAATCTCACAGATGGAACAGTATCTACAGCTGCTTTTAGTACCATTGATATTCATTTAGACTCTTTTTCTCCAACTTATCTTTCTGAGTTAACTTCAATAATTAATTCCTCCAAACCATCAACGTGTCTTTTAAACCCCATTCCTACAAAACTCCTCTAAGAAGTCCTGCCATTAATTAATTCTTCAATCTTAAATATGATCAACCTATCTCTAATAATCGGCTGTGTACCACAGGCCTTCAAGCTGGCTGTAGTTAAACCTTTACTTAAAAAGCCATCGCTAGACCCAGCAGTCTTAACTAATAATAGGCAAATCTCCAACCTTCCTTTCATATCAAAAATCCTTGAAAGAGTAGTTGTCAAACAGCTAACAGATCATCTGCAGAGGAATGGCTTATTTGAAGTGTTTGAGTCAGGTTTCAGAGCTCATCACAGCACAGAAACAGCTTTAGTGAAGGTTACAAATGATCTTCTTATGGCCTCTGACAGTGGACTCATCTCTGTGCTTGTCCTGCTAGACCTCAGTGCAGCGTTCGATACTGTTGACCATAATATCCTATTAGAGCGATTAGAACATGCTGTAGGTATTACAGGTACTGCACTGCAGTGATTTGTATCATATCTATCTAATAGACTCCAATTTGTACATGTAAATGGAGAGTCCTCTTCACACACTAAGGTCAATTATGGTGTTCCACAGGGTTCAGTGCTAGGACCAATTCTGTTTACATTATACATGCTTCCCCTAGGCAAAGGGTCGGCAACCTGCGGCTCCGGAGCGGCATGCGGCTCTGTAGTCCTTATAATGCGGCTCCGCGTGGTTTGGGAAAATAAATTAGAAGTATTTAGCTGAAGTGTATTTTAGAATAGAATAGAATAGAATTCAACTTTATTGTCATTGCACATGTCACAGGTGCAGGGCAACGAAATGCAGTTTGCATTCATCGAGAAGTGCTTTAGCCATGATATACATATATTACAATATATATTTGCAATAATATTGATATGCAAGTATATTACAGAAATGGGTCTATTATGGTATGTTATAATGTACACGGTATGAAGTATGTTATGAATATGCTATAACTATAAGTATATACTGTGTTTACAGTGATTTTTGTTTGATATGTATGACTATGTAACCATATACACCATATATCTATCTGCACTGAACATATATACTCTAATTTTCTCTGTAACTTTCATGTAGAGTCTTAAGCACAAGACATTTTGCTTTACCGAGGTTTATTAAGGTGGTACAGTAACAGGGCAGTTAATACTGTTGAGAGTTCGCCTGAATAACTCACTCTCCAGCTCCGGTAACTAACCTCCTCCAACACACACTCAATGTCTTTCATGCAGCACAACCAAAACAGTAAACACATCACGATAAAATATCATACGATATAATCAGACACACACACACACACACACACACACACATACTTTGAACCCACACTGAAGTGTTTTAGAAAGCACGTAACCTATGTATTATATGTTATAAGATGGTGCCACTTGCTGTATAAGATTTAATAATTAGGATTAATGTGTGACCTTTGACCGTGTCATGACCTATTGTGATAAGCCAGAGCCAGGGGTAGTCGGAGTCCTGACTGGCCTTTGGCCAAGGCCTTGGCCGCTACCTGACCCCTGCAGCTGTGTTGGGCGCGTGGGAAAGTTAGCCAGCAGCAGGGGGCGGGGATACTGGTCCCTATATTAGGGGACCAGAGGACACCCCCAGGGCTCTTTTCCTCCTGCTGCTGCTTCCTGTCCATCTCTGTGTTGCTTTGTTGTCTGTGCTTAAGGCTGTACACCCCGGGGGTTTGCTTTGCTTGCTTTCTGCTTTGTAATTTTCTTGCTAAATGTCTATATGTATTTTTCGTGCTGTTCATGTGATTCAGTGTATTAAACTCTGTTCCATGAATTCTACTCTTTTCCAGAGCACCTTTTTGAGTGTTTTGATTTTAATTGGATCTAAAGAGGTTGGATCTCCACATCGTTGGTGGGAGAAGGTTATCAGGATGGATTCAAAATTCACGACCACAACAGGCTGTAGTGAGTACGAGCTATGTACAGGCTATGAACAGGATATAAATATGAAAAAAACTATACAGAATATGAAATAAAAAACTATACAGAAATATGAGATATACAGTTATACAGAGATGTGAACTATGCAAGTTATGAACAGTTGTAGGATTAAAAATTATTGTATGTACAGAATGATTATTTACACAGAACTATACAGTAGTGCAGTTAAAATAAGTGAGATATGTGGATAATTTCTTCAGAGGCTATATAAAGTGCTAGTGGTTGTGAGTGGTGGTTCAGTCCATGTTATTATTGTGTGTTTGAGGGTACAGTTGTCCATTGTGTGTGTGTAGGTGGTTGTGGGTGTGTGTATGTTCAGTCCATGAGTTTAACGTGGGTCAGATGTCAGGAGGCAGAGTTGAGGAGTCTGACAGCTGTAGGAAAGAAGCTGTTCCGGTACCTGGTGGTCTTAGTCCGGAGGCTCCTGTAGCGCATCCCAGAGGGCAGGAGGGTGAAGAGTCCATGTGATGGGTGATTGGGGTCTTTGATGATTTTCCCAGCCCTTTTCAGACACCGCTTCCTGTAGATGTCCTTTATGGCAGGAAGTGGTGCTCCGGCGATGTGCTGGGCAGTTTTCACGACCCTCTGCAACGCCTTCCGGTCCGAGGCAGAGCAGTTCCCGTACCAGAGTGTTATACAGTTGGTCAGGATGCTCTCGATGGTGCAGCGGTAGAAGTTCACCAGGATGTCTGAGGACAGGTGGTTCTTCCTCAGAGTACTCAAGAAGAAGAGGCGCTGGTGAGCCTTCTTGACCAGCTTGGAGCAGTTGGTCGTCCAGATGAGATCCTCGGAGATGTGGACACCCAGGAACTTGAAGCTGCTCACACGCTCCACAGCCGTCCCCTTAATGTGGATGGGTGGATGTGGGTCATTTTGGGTGATGGTTGGATTTTATTTATGTTAGTTCTTTTTTAACTAAATTGGAAGATTATTGTGATTGTTGAAATATAAATATAAAATTACATTCTATCATTTTTTCATCGCTCAAAAAAGAGTCACACTCGCGGAAGCCGGTAACGCCATGCATTTATCGAGACTTTCAACCCCAGGTAGGCCAATTATGGATCTTTGGATCCACATTATGTCGGCGGCTATTCTCCACCGTGAACTATATTAAAAACAAACACCACTCACACCTCACAGATAATGCTTACAGTCCTGCGTAAAGATGAAAGTGACTTCGTGCAGCCCCGATTTGCAGACGCTGTGCGCAGAGGTTCAGGAGCAGAAGTCCCACTGTAAACACATCACAGCAGACCCGACAATGTTTCCATGAACATGCTTTTTAGCATCTCTTCATTGACCACTTTTCACACACGGTTGCTGTACGCATACAGCCGGCTGTAGCTTTTCAGCTCATAGCCCAACATATACCAACAACACAACAGCATAGATAGCACAGATATTAAGGCTGTGAAGCGTGATTGCGGGTTCCACTCAGGTGCGTCCGCCTCCAATGCAGGAGCGCTACAAACCACGCCCCGCCACACACATTAACCAGGTAAAATACATATTTAGGCAGAATTTTGCAAATATCTATTTTTCATTTTTCAGCAGCACAGAGCTTTTTTCCAATTATTTTTTAAAAGTCAGGTCAAGGTTACAAAAGCCCAAAGTCAAAGGGTGGCGGCTGAAAACAGTTTTTGTTTCCTACATGGATCATTTTAGTTCAGCTGGGTATCTTTCCTTTTTTTATATTTCTTTAAGAGTTCAAAATGTGTTAATTACATAAATAAAATGTAATTTTCTCTGTAGCACTTCATGGATTTCATAAGAAACACACGTTAGTTGTTCACACAAAGCACAAAGGTAAAAACAATATATACAGTGTTATCTTCATTTTAGATGTGAAAAAGTATTTGTGGCTCCCAGTGTTTTCTTTTGCATGGAAACCGGGTCCAAATGGATCTTTTGGTCTTAAAGGTTGCTGACCCCTGCCCTAGGCAAAATCATTAGAAGCCATAGTATGTATTTTCAATGCTATGTAGATGACACCCAACTCTATCTGTCCATGAAGCCAGGTAACACACACCAATTAGTTAAACTGCAGGAATGTCTTAAAGACATAAAGACCTGGATGGCCGCTAACTTTCTGCTTCTTAATTCAGATAAAACTGAGAGTTTTATACATGGCCCTGAAAATCTTAGAAATATGGTATCTAAGCAGATTCTTACTCTGGATGGCATTACCTTGGCTCCCAGTAATGCTGTGAGGAACCTTGGAGTCATTTTTGACCAGGACATGTCCTTCAACGCACATATTAAACAAATATGTAAGACTGCTTTCTTCCATTTGCGCAACATCTCTAAAATTAGAAATATCCTGTCTCAGAGTGTTGCTGAAAAACTAGTTCTTGCATTTATTACTTCCAGGCTGGACTACTGTAATTCTTTATTATCAGGATGTCCTAAAAACTCGCTGAAAAGTCTTCAGCTGATCCAAAATGCTGCAGCAAGGGTACTGACAGGGACTAGAAGGAGAGAGCAGATTTCTCCTGTTTTGGCTTCCCTTCATTGGCTTCCTGTTAAATCCAGAATTGAATTCAAAATCCTGCTCCTCACATACAAGGTCTTAAATAATCAGGCCCCATCTTATCTTAATGACCTTGTAGTACCATATCACCCTATTAGAGCACTTCGCTTTCACACTGCAGGCTTACTTGTTGTTCCTAGAGTATTTAAAAGTAGAATGGGAGGCAGAGCCCTCAGTTTTCAGGCCCCTCTTCTGTGGAACAAGCTTCCAGTTTGGATTCGGGAGACAGACACTATCCCTACATTTAAGATTAGGATTCAAACTTTCCTTTTCACTAAAACATATAGTTAGGGCGGGATCAGATGACCCTGAATCCTCCCTTAGTTATGCTGCAATAGGTGTAGGCTGCTGGGGTATTCCCATGATGCATTGAGTATTTCTTCTTCTGTCACCTTACTCACTATGTGTTAATAGACCTCTCTGCATTGAATCATACGTGTTATTAATCTATCTCTCTCTTCCACAGCATGTCTTTATCCTGTCTTCCTTCCTTCACCCCAACGGGTCGCAGCAGATGGCCCCGCCCCTCCCTGAGCCTGGTTTTGCCAGAGGTTTCTTCCTGTTAAAAGGGAGTTTTTCCTTCCCACTGTCGCCAAAGTGCTTGCTCATAGGGGGTCATATGATTGTTGGGTTTTTCTCTGTATCTATTATTGTACAATCTACTGTACAATATAAATTGCCTTGAGGCGACTTTTGTTGTGATTTGGTGCTACATAAATAAAATTGAATTGAATTGAATTGAATTGAATTGAATTGAACTGAATTGAATTGAATTGACAAAGTAGATCGTAAACCTTACGGTCAGTGCTGCTTTGTCTTTGATTGCCGTTTTTAGACTGAATCTGTTCATCTGTGCTACATCTGAGACTGATGTAATTCCACCGCTGTGCTTTGCATTATTTGATGCATGTGTGATCCACGCAAATATGTGGTCACAATTGTGAGTTAAGTGGCATGATATATGGAGATTATTATGCATATTTTATTTTGCTGGTGTATTTTTGTAAGTTAAGTCCACAAATTCATGTAGGTTCTTTGTTGCCAGGAGACTATATAACACTTTGGACAGTAGGCAGCAGCAGAGTGCTTTGGGAACTGAGTCGGGTGCATAGCTGCCATAAGCTTGCCATTCTGGCAAGACTGACTAGGCGAAAGGCAGCATGTCTCCTGTGTTCACTTTCTCTCCTGTTTTAGAGTTCAGCAAGATGGTCAAAAACATAGAGAAATGCACAGCTGGGCACTACTTAGTCTTTCATTACATGAGATGGGTCTGTGATATGTGATATATTACACTGTCGCTATGTGAGCTACTTTAGCTCTGTTGAATGTAAATTCTAGGCTGTATGCCCGGGTAAAGCCAGCAGGCTGTTGCAAGTGCACTTGCCTCCAACATAATAATAGCAGGGCCTGTAACACATGTGGAGGTTTCTGTTGTTTCTGATGCCCTGGGATGTCTACATCTTTTATTTCCATATTTTCTCCCTGTTGAAAACATATCTGAAATTTCTTATTGTCCAGATGATCAATTATATCTGTGCAGTCTTACGTTTGTCGTTAATGTTAACCAGCTCAAAGTAGCCCAGGTCATTGGTGAAGCAACCTTCTCTTTTCAGAGCCTCCGTTGGATTTATTCCCTTCTGTCCAAAAACACAAAGATACTAGAACTGTTTTACAGTGTCATTTTAAAAATAAAAACATCTCTCTTTTTTGGCGTTTTGTCCTCCCTTTTTACCAATGTAAAAGACAGAATAGTAATCTCTCGCCTTAACCATCTTCTTATATTTATTGAACGGCCTCCAGCACCGTGCAAGGTTGAACACAGTTAATGTTGTGTATGCTGTGTGAACTGGATTTCACTCTGGACTGCTGTCCATGTGGGTCCTGCAGGAAATGAGAGTGGGAAAAAATGGGAAAAGTTAGAAGCTGTCAATGTAGCAAAAAACTAAATGTATTGCATTGTCTTCATAATCTCTTCAAAGCCATTATCTGTTATGGTCCCCGTGCCTGCTCGGCTGGCCCTGTGTGGCTACATGTGTTGTTTTTGTCTCTCTCCTCTCTATCTCCTCTCTCTCTCTACTCACTGCCTGGGCGGAGCTCATAGTGGGCTCCCGCTCCTGGCCTTCACCACCTGTAGGCAATCACCTGTGGCTCCTCACCTTGTTTGCTCTTGCTACTTAAGGCAGTGACTGAGAGCACCTCGCCGCTGGACTATTGAGTAACGCTCGTCAGTGCTACTTTAGCCTCAGCCAGTTTTTGAGCTCTCTTCGTGAAAGTTTTCCGTGTTAACTCTTGTTCTCTGTATACAGATTTCTCGTGCTTGGTTTGGAAATCCGGACACCTAAGCCTGTTCGTGAGTGCCGTAGTGAGAGTGGCGTGTATGAGGAAAGGACCTTTCCAAGCGCGCCGCTCTGCCCGAGTGGGGCGGAGTAAGAGAGGACACTTTTCCCGATTCTTCCCTGTACCCCTGGGAACCCTGGCCCCCTTCTTCCTCACCAGTGTATAGTGCACCAGGAGTGTGTAAATAAAACCAGTTTTCTGTGATTTCAGTCTGCGCCGAGTCCTCCCTGCTCCCTCGTGACATTATCATTTTTGTTTTATGTTATTTTTGTATGTTTTTTTTTTCTGCTTTAACTGAAGCAGTTAAATGAGTCTGCAAAGTTTAAAAAACTGATTTACATTCATTGTTAATCACTTTTATTGGACATGAACAGATCCCATTTGTATACATTTAAGACATAACATGAAAAATATCCTTTTGTTTCCATATGGAGACTCAGCATTTGAGCCATCCTAAATATTCTGACTAGCCAGCATTAGGAACCAACTCCTCAAGCCAGTAAAAAGTTCAAGGACACAGTTACATGATTGCTAAACTAACCTGTTTTTGGATAAATAAAACCATGTAAGCATGAGGAATACGAGCCCAGGAATCTCGGTTAAAAAAACAAACAAACAAAAAAAAAAGCACTAACCACTGCACGTTACTTTCTTATGTCTACTATACAGGAATTGCTGCTTACACCCTGAGTCTTTCAGATGTCCCAAATGGAATGTCCGGCCGCAAGCGTAGTCACGCTGGACACCTCATGGTCTTATTTTTTTTATTATTCCTCAACTCAGCTGCAAAGTGCTTACAATTAGTTACGGCGTCAGTTTCCTTTTCATCAGAGTTATCTGCTGTCATCCAGACATAAGTTGAGCAATGTTTTAACCGATTTCCCATCAAACCATTACGGAAAGCCGGACTTAAATAGAACATAGGATGTAAGTTAAGGAAATACAAGTTTAAGTGTGACTGTGGAGCACATCTCCTTCAACGTTCACGATGAGCCGAGAGAATTGCATTTCTATCAGTCAACTGACTGACTGTTTAGGGAAAAAAAAAGTAGCCTATAGTTATTTAGTTAGGGGGTTCTGTGTTTGTGGTTAGTGGATGTCTGTGGGTTATTTTTTTTTATCACACTAGGAGTGAACAAAAGCAGAAAAAAAACCTGTAAAGATGTAGAATGTGAAAGTCTGGTTTATACCACAAATACGTTTTTTGTTTTTTTGGGGGTTTTTTTTACGGTCCAACACTGCAAAAACTTAAAATCCTACCACGTCTTACAATTGGAACTGATATTAGAGTTTTTTGTGTTTTAAGCCTTTTGTTATAAGTACGTGTCAACACTTCTGTCTCCCAGCAGCATTGCTGAAGTGACACTTGATCCTTCTTTCCTCTTTTTTTTGTTCCCTATTAATGATCTACGTTACTTAATAAAGATTTGTGATATTGCCCCCATAAAACAATATGATTTTAATGGAATCATTGTGATACAGAGATTCAGATTCTTGTTTCATGAAGTAGATAAAAAGTGATTTTGTCAAGACTGAATCTACTTCTATGTTTACCAACTGCTCGGGAAGTCCTCATTCCAAACTGACTTTATGTTTCATAAATCCCCTGTGTCAGCACACACACACACACACACACACACACACACACACACACACACACACACACACACAGGAAGAGAGAGACAGAGAGCTCATTAATGCAAATGAATGCAGCAGCTTTTGGATTTTCACTCCCGGTTGGATTTTAACTAAAATGTGTCTTTAAATCTACGATACCTTTTTTGTTCAAATAGTTTATTCACATAGTAAAGAAGTAGCTAGGGAACTCAGTAACTAGGAACAACAGTAGGTTAAGGACATTTTCTAAAATAAAGAGGATTTCATCATCTGCATTTTGTGAAAACTGGAGGTGTCTCGTTAAAAACAAATCAGTAGATTCACCAATGATAGATAAAGATTCTTTACAGAGGTAGAGTTACACTTCATGTACTGATTTATATACAGTTCAAAGACATGCATTAGGTTGCACACTTGGGCATCTTTTATTTAGCACGGATATACCATTGTGGATTTTGCTATATAAATATGCTCAAGAGTCTGTCATATGTTTAACATCGAGCTAAAAACTTGCAAATATACATATTTTTTTAAATCAGTAACATTGCATATCTAGAGAAAATGTTTTTGGATAACAGACAGGTCACATGTTAACCACTGTTTGAATAATCAAATAGACATTTATGAAGTGCAGGCTACAACAGACATGATTACCGTGTGAAAGGACATCTTGGAGCAGAGAAATACGCTGTATTGTTGCTATTTTCTTTTGCATAAGCCACACCAGAAACGCTCTGTGCGGATAGCAAAGTCTGTTTCTCACTTCCAGTGTCATGGTCCTGGGTCGGTGACCCAGCACTTTAGTTTATTATCATTTTCTAGTTTATTATGATGATTATTATTATTGTTTGAGTTCTATGTGTTATATTCGGTCTGCCTCTGAGTCTGCGTCTGTGTCTCTGTCTGTCTATGGTGTCACCCCGTCTGTTTGTGAATCTGTCTGTTTAGTTCTGCGTCTTGTTTGGTTCCCCGTGTGTGAGTTTCCTGTTTTATTGTGAAGGTCTCTGTCTGATGTGAGTGTGTTCAGTTTACGTTTCCCCTGTCCCTTCAGCTCTGATTTCTCCCAGCTGTGTTGCCCTCCTTTCTCTCATCCCCTTATTACTGGTGTATGTATTTTAGCCCTGTGTGTTCTCCTGCCTGTTGCCGGTTTGTCTGTGTTACTCCGTGTCAGTCTGCGTTACTCTGTGTTCCACGGTTCCTGTTCTTCGTCTTCGTCTGCATCTCTCTGCCTCTCATCCCTTTTTCGTATGTTCCCAGGTCTGTTATTTTAGTTCTCCCAGTGAAGGTGTCATCAGTTATTTGTCATGTCCCACTGCTAGTTTGCCACTACACCACCTTGTAAATAAACTTCACTAGCATTGTCATCCACTGCTTGCATCTTGGGTACTCCTTCCTGGGTACACCACACGGCTCACCTCAGCAGCCGTGACATCCAGAGTATTTCCTGTAAGATCAAAAGGTCAGGTCAAAAGGTTTTAAATCGAACTCGCATTCTTGAGTGACACAAGCCGCACCCTTATCTTTTTGTTTTGACTACCTTCTGCCATACTTTCAATGTAAAATTTATCCACAGATTTGTTTATGTCTAATTTCGTTGCAAGAACTCCATCTGCAATGGGAGGTTGAAGTGAAATATCAGTACATAATTCCAATTTTAATACTTTTCATTCATCTTTATAGTCTTGCACCAATGGAGTAGGGGAATTAATTTCACTGAAAAGTAGCAGTTTCTTAAACATGATAGAGCCATCCTGTCTTTTTTCTTTTCCCAGCTGCAACACACTGAAAAAGATTCTAGGATTCTTTCCCTGCCAGAAGAAGAGGGAAATCTATTTATCCCACTCTCTAAACTGATTATTACTTACTTCTACTAGCAGTGCTTCAAAAATGTATAAAAGAGAGGGGAGCATATTCCTCTTAAAAGCCAAAATCCTTGTGTTTAGATAGTATAAAAATAGTATAAGGTTCCAGCTTTGCAACTCTGATTTCATAGGATAAGGGATTGTTATTTGCTTGTAAGACTTTTGTTGGAACTTTAGTCAAATTTATCCTGAAGTATTTTAGTGATTCAGGATCCCAGGAAAACAGGCGCATTGTCTGCAACCATTAACTCCACAAAGGATGGTCGCAAGCCCGGCCATAAAAGCTGGAGGGTTGTTGCCCTGCCAAAGTGACCAGAACCAGACAATTGGGGGGATTGAGGCATGAAACCTTATGGATCCAAAACGAACAATGTTGCACGTTCAAGCTACCACATCCCGAGCAGCCATTTCGCCAGCATTGGGGACCCAGGATGCTGGTACGAACTGGACTACTGGCCAAGGTAACATTAGAATATAACAGAAAGTAGAGATCAACGTCGATGTATGGAATGTCCAGGTGTGACACCACGTTGGCCAGAAAGAGATCATCGTGCAACAAGTGCTGCAAAATCCAAATCGCCGCCTTGTTTGAACTTTGTCCAACGATACCATGCATCACCAGTGTCAAGCACCCTTCCAGAGACAAACTGATGATGCTTTATTATCCTGCGAGAGATAAGCTGGAAGCAGGGGTCAGGTTCATGGTCAACTGCAGAATCTCGACCAGTGTCCTCACCTGAAAAACTCATCTCAGAACACTTTGCCATCCTCACCATTTTGCCACATGGTATGGGTAGAGGAGGACATTGGTATGCCTAGTGCAGTAGCAAATCGCTCGTGCTTCTCTGCGCAAGCTGGACCCACAAAGTCTGCAAATGTTTGTCAATGCCATAGTGCATATGATATTTATACAAACCCATTTAGAGTGAGGTTCATGCAAATTTACCATCCTCTATTTATTTATTTACTCCCCATCAGGCAGTGTACGGTCCATCAAGCCCTCAGAACACAGCAGGACTGGAATTTGTCAATTAATGAACTGATGGCATTCATTTCAATTCTGTTTGTAAAAGTAATAATGTGTCCCGTTGGTGCCATTGTGGATTGCTGGTCAGAAAGATTTCTGGTGGCGGTAGTCAAAGAGACAATGCCCCGAGATAGATTCATTTCAATTATGCAAGACCTTCGATTTGATGACAAGGACATACGGGCAGAACAGGTGAAAACAGACAAATTTGCGTAACTCTCCAACATCTGGACACGCTTCGACAAAAACTTTGTAAAGAGTTTCACTCCAGGAGAACACATGACCATAGATGAATAGCTGTTCCCTGCCAAGGTTTGTTGTCCATTCACACAGTATATCGCAATCAGTCCAGACAAATTTGGGATCAAGTTCTGATTGGCCACGGATTTGGAGACCAAATATGTCTCCAATGCATCTCCTTACATGGGAAAGGACCCCAGTCATCAGAAAGGAGAGAGGCTGGCAGAGAAAATGGTCATGAAACTGATGAAGCCGTTTTTGAATGATGGGGCAAATATCACAAGGGACAATTTCCTTACCTCACTGTCACTGTCACAAAGACTGCTGCAGCGCAAAACAACGTTACTGTGCATGGTGAATAAAGTCCGGCGAGAACTTCCTCAACTTCCAAAAGACACTGCACAGTGAAAAGTATTCTCCACTTCAGTGCTTAGAAGTGTCAGTGTCTCATGCCAGGCAGTGCCAGGTGCAAGACAGCTGCAACAGGAATCACAGCAGGTTTACGTGTGTCAGAAATTCACCTGTGCCCAATACAGGGATGATGGATACTGGGTCTGCAAACACTATAAAGTTTGAAACACTTTAAAATAAAACAGACTTGTGTATCAATATATTTTGAACGTGTGTTTTTTGTATAGATGCGGCAGTCATTTCTGAAGGTTGTAACACAGAGGGTTGGCCTGCCTTGGATCTGAGCTACTCAGAGTAAAGAAATGCAAATGTTGCACACACAACCACAAATGCAGCAAATCTGTCTTTATTAGTCCCACAAGTGGAAAATCTGCATTGTCACGGCAGAAAAGTGGACAGTGCAAGAAAAAAGCAGCAAGAATAAAAACTGTACCAAGAGTACAGTATAAAAAGTGCACTATATAATCTGGAGACATAAATATGGACACGTGTACTGAAAACATCGGTACATTTATATATATATATATAAGAATTCCCACTCGCCCCTGTGGGCGGTCAATCCTTCAAGCTCGGGTTCTCTACCAGAAGCCTGGGAGCTTGAGGGTCATGCGCAGTATCTTAGCTGTTCTTAGGACTGCGCTCTTCTGGACAGAGATCTCTGCTGTTGTTCCCGGGATCTGGTGGAGCCACTCTCCTAGCTTGGGAGTCACCGTACCTAGTGCTCCGATTACCACTGGGACCACCGTCACCTTCACCCTCCACATCTTCTCGAGCTCTTCTCTGAGCCCTTGGTATTTCTCGAGCTTCTCGTGTTCCTTCTTCCTGATGTTGGTGTCATTCGGAACCGCTACATCGATCACTACGGCCATCTTCTCATGTTTGTCTACCACCACTATGTCAGGTTTGTTAGCCACCACCATTTTGTCCGTCTGTATCTGGAAGTTCCACAGGATCTTAGCTCGGTCATTCCCCATCACCCTTGCGGGCATTTTGACCCCGGGACTTACAGGTTATACTCGGCACAGATGTTCCTGTACACTATGCCGGCCACTTGGTTATGGAATTCCATGTATGCCTTGCCTGCTAGCATCTTGCACCCTGCTGTTCTGTGCTGGATTGTCTCTGGAGCATCTTTACACAGCCTGCACCTGGGGTCTTGCCTGGTGTGATAGACCCCAGCCTCAATGGATCTTGTGCTCAGTGCTTGTTCCTGTGCTGCCATGATTAGTGCTTCCGTGCTGTCTTTCAGTCCACTGGTAGGATTTCTGGATGTCAGCCACCTCCCTCTATCTGCAGGTGGTACATACCGTGCAGGGGCCTGTCCTTCCATGATGGTACCTCGCTTTCCTCCACTTTCTTGGGTTTCTGCTGCCTGAGGTATTCACTGAGCACTCGGTCAGTTGGGGCCATCTTCCCAATGTATTCTTGGATGTTCGTTGTCTCATCCTGGACTGTGGTGCTGACACTCACCAGTCCCCGGCCCCCTTCCTTCCACTTAGCGTACAGCCTCAGGGTGCTTGACTTGGGGTGAAACCTTCCATGCATGGTAAGGAGCTTTCTTGTCTTGATGTGAGTGGCTTCTATATCCTCCTTTGGCCAGCGTATTACCCCAGCAGGGTGCCTGATCACGGGCAGGGCGTAGGTGTTGATGGCCTGGATCTTGTTCTTACCGTTCAGCTGACTCCTCAGGACTTGCCTGACCCTCTGCAGGTACTTGGTGGTTCCAGCTTTCCTAGTGGCCTCTTTATGTTTCCTATTCGCCTGCGGGATCCCCAGGTACTTGTAACTGTCCTCTATGTCTGCAATGTTGCCTTCTGGTAGTTTGATCCCTTCCATTCTGACTACCTTCCCTCTCTTTGTTACCATCCGACTACACTTCTCCAGCCCGAACGACATTCCAATGTAATTCCTGTATATCCTGGTAGTGTGGATCAGTGAATCAATGTCACTCTTGTCATCCATGTCCAGGAGGTGGCTGACAACTGCTCCATTCCGTAGTCGGTATCCGTAGCCAGTCTTGTCAATTATCTCACTGAGGGGGTTAAGGCCTATGCAGAACAGCAGTGGGGACAGAGCATCTCCTTGGTAGATCCCGCACTTGATGGTGACTTGTGCTATGGGATTGAGGTTGGCCTCCAGTGCTGTCCGCCACATCCCCATTGAGTTCCTGATGAAGGCTCTCAGGGTCCTGTTGATCTTATGTAGTTCTAGGCATTCCAGGATCCATGTGTGGGGCATTGAGTCATATGCCTACTAGGCAGTGCACAGGTTGGTCAGTCTGGTCCTGCAGTCTCGGCTGACTGCTTGGTCTGCCAGTAGCTGGTGTTTTGCGCCTCTGGTATTCTTGCCCATACCTTTAGGTGCCCCGCTCGTGTATTGACCCATGTGCCTGTTCATCTTAGCCGCTATGATGCCTGACAGGAGCTTTCACGTGGTGCTGAGGCAGGTTGTTGGTTGGTAGTTGGAGGGGACCGGTCCCTTCTGGGGGTCCTTGAGGATCAGGACTGTCCGGCCTTCAGTTAGCCATTCCGGCAACTAGCAGCTGGATCATTTGTGCTGCCAGGCGCTCGTGGAGTGCAGTCAGCTTCTTCAGCCAGTAGGCGTGAACCATGTCAGGGCCTGGTGCTGTCCAACTCTTCATACTGGAGACCCTTTCTTGGATATCTGCCACTGTGATGGTTACTGGACCCTGTTTGGGGAGGTCGCTGTGGTCTAGCCACTGAGCATTGCCGTTATGGGTTGCGTCCTTCTCCCATAATATCTTCCAGTATTGTTCTGCCTCCAGCTGTTCTCATATTGTTCCCCTGCCACTGAGAGTACACCTTGGCTGCTTCCATGGAGAACAGCTGGTTTATTCTCTTGCCTTCTATCTCTCTGGTGTACCTCCTCAAGCGGCTGGCCAAGGCTGTGAGTCGTTACTTGGCAGTTTCCAAGGCCTCAGGCATGGACAGCTTCCTGTACTTCTTAGGCACCTTCCTCATCGTGCCTTTCTGCAACTCCGATAGTTGGCTAACCTCCCACCGTGCTTCCTTGATCTTAGCCTTTAGCCTCCTTCTCCAAGGAGGGTACTGCCCGTTGTGGCTGTTCAACTTGTAGCCAAGCATCTCACTGATCACTGCTGCCGTATTGTAGATCAGCTTGTTAGTGTCCGTAATCGTGGCTGTAGGTATCGTCCGTAGTGCATTAACATCATCTAGCATCATTAACATCATCTTCACCTAATCGTGGTAACCGGCTACGGGGCATCCAGGTTTCAAGCTTGGCCATGATCCTATCTTTCAGGTCAGTTCCTCTCGCACTCAACGATCCTTCT
The DNA here is from genome assembly GCF_036321145.2 of Pelmatolapia mariae. Lineage (NCBI taxonomy): Eukaryota > Metazoa > Chordata > Actinopteri > Cichliformes > Cichlidae > Pelmatolapia > Pelmatolapia mariae. The sequence continues at coordinate 622,957 of NC_086246.1, read as the reverse complement.
CCTATCGCACTTGGGGCTTGGTACCCAATCTCGGGTGGGGGTGATGATGTTATTCCCTCATTACCCCAATTAAAATGAGCAGAAAAAAGGTCCAGAGTTCATTTCAAGTGTGCTGTTTGCATTTGGAACCTGTTGCTGTCAACTGCCAAGATGAGATCCAAAGAGCTGTCACTATCAGTGAAGCAAGTCATCATTAGGCTGAAAAAACAAAACAAACCCATCAGAGAGATAGCAAAAACATTAGGGGTGGCCAAAACAGCTGTTTGGAACATTCTCAAAAAGAAGGAACGCACTGGTAAACTCAGCAACACCAAAAGATCCGGAGGACTATGGAAAACAACTGTGGTGGATGACCGAAGAATCCTTTCCCTGGTGAAGAAAACACCCTTCACAAAAGTTGGCCAGATCAAGAACACTCTCCAGGAGGTTGGTGTATGTGCGTCAGAGTCAACAATCAAGAGAAGACTCCACCAGTGTGAATACAGAGGGTTCACCACAAGATGTAAACCACTGGTGAGCCCCAAAAACAGGAAGGCCAGATTAGAGTTTGCCAAACGACATCTAAAAAAGCCTTCGCAGTTCTGGAAAAACATCCTATGGACAGACGAGACCAAGATCAACGTACCAGAGTGATGGGAAGAGAAGAGTATGGAGAAGGAAGGGAAGTGCTCATGATCCTAAGCATATCACCTTATCAGAAAAGCATGGTGCTGGAAGTGTCATGGAGTGGGCATGTATGGCTGCCAGTGGAACTGGTTCTCTTGTATTTATTGATGATGTGACTGTTGACAAAAGCAGCACGATGAATTCTGAAGTGTTTCGGGCAATATTATCTGCTCATATTCAGCCAAATGCTTCAAAACTCTTTGGACAGCGCTTCACAGTGCAGATGGACAACTACCCAAAGCATACTGCAAAAGCAACCGAAGATTTTTTGAAGGGAAAGAAGTGGACTGTTTTGCAATGGCCAAGTCAATCACCTGACCTGAATCTGGTTGAGCATGCATTTCACTTGCTGAATACAAAACTGAAGGGAAAATGCCCCAAGAATAAGCAGGAACTGAAGACGGTTGCAGTAGAGGCCTGGCAGAGTATCATCAGGGATGAAACCCAGCGTCTGGTGATGTCTATGTGTTCCAGACTTCAGGCTGTGATTGACTGCAAAGGATTTGCATCCAAGTATTAAAAAATGAAAGTTTGATTTATGGTTCTTATTCTGTCCCATTACTTTTGGTCCCTTAAGAAGTGGGAGGCACATATGCAAACTGTTGTAATTCCTACACCGTTCACCTGATTTGGATGTAAATACCCTCAAATAAAAGCTGACAGTCTGCAGTTAAAACACATCTCGTTCGTTTCATTTGGAATCCATTATGGTGGTGCATGACAAAGTGGAGGAGCAGTTGTGAAGCTCTCCATTTGTCCCATATGTGTTTACTTTATTTTGCACATTGTACACATTATTCTGTTTCTATGTATTTGCTAGGATTTGCTATTTGTCAAGTAACATTGCTTCACTCACTATCCCGGGTTTGTTTTTGTAAGCGTTCTGTTGCCAGCAAATCAAACATTCTGCAAATTAAGACAAATACTAAGTTATGTTTCTTTATATTTTATTATGTTACAGATTAAGTCATTTGTTCATACTTACTTTGTCTTTTCAGTCTTCATGAGGGTCAGGTGTGGGGAAACGCACGCCTGGCATTTCCTCATTTTAAAGTCCTGATGATGTCACACATGACACCAGTGGGTCAAACTAAGTGGAGGGGTTTCTTTTTCCATAGAGATGCTTCCTTTTGTTTGTGTTAAGGCTTAAAGGAATTGTTGAATGTTTTTCCTTTTGTTAATACTGCCATTTAGTTGTGTAAATGTGCATATTAGAAGTGTGTAGAGGTTTTGTGTCTTTAAATCGTTTGTGTAGAGTTTTGCATCCCTCAGTTGAGTGAGAGGTACTGGCTGGGCAATTGGAGGGAAATTGATGGCCCTATTTAAAGCCAGTCTCTACCAGATGCAAGAGAGAGGAGAGGTGAGCTGTGTTACCAGAGTCATGTTATGTTGAGTTTTGTTAATTGAATTGATTTGGGGGGAAGTTTTGTTAAGTTACATTATATTAAGTTCACTGTGAATGGATTGCTCACTTTGGAAATCTGAAATGCCTGCCTAGTCTGCTTCCCTACCACCTTCCTTGACGTTCGTGTATGACTACTTCACATGGTGTATGGAGCCAAAAATGTTAGAACTGTGTCGATGTCCCAATATTTATGGACCTGACTAAAGATAAATGAGAGAAGTCAGAGAATGGCTTTCAGGCAACTCCTTTATTCTAAATGAAAAGAAAACAGAAATTATGGTGTTTGACAACCATATCCCTCGGGGCCTATTAGCTGATACCCTTGGATCCTTTGCCACTTATCTCTCACACGGTTAGTAACTTAGGTGTCTCCATGATAGAACAGAGAAAACTCACTCATAGTGTGTTAAAGTATTGATATTTCTTTTTATTCAATCATCTTCCAGAAGAGAGAGACCCCTGCACAGCTCAAAAGCCAGTTGCAAGAGCTCGAACATTAGAATCATAAACTGTGCTTCATATAGTTGTTATTTCTGTACTTTACACGTCACACAGTTTCAAACATTGCTTATATGGAAAGTTCCTCATTTCTGTGTCTTACCTATTAATATGCCTGTGCACTACAACTTCCTGTTTTTCAGTCTGGCTGAGTACTTAGTTTGTGAGTCAAAGGTGGCCTTGCTCTACAAGCCTTCATTATTAAAGTACATAAAGCAATATAATGAGCAGATACACATTTAAAAATGATTCTTTTTCTTAACAGTAGCTCTTTTAAATTTAACAAACAAGTATCCTCTGTAATCAAATCTAGCTTTTACCAACTGTGCCTTATTTATAAGGCTAAGGACTATGTTGCTCATAAAGATCTTGAAAAGCTCATTCATGCGTTTGTGACCTCCAGATTGGATTACTGTAATTCTCTCTACTTAGGTCTTCACTCTGCTTTCCTTCATAGACTTCAGCTTGTCCAAAATGCTGCTGCTCGCCTTCTGATTGGTACTAGAAGGCAGGCCTCTATCACATGCCTCTATAGGGCTCCGGATCGCTGTTCAAGCCAATCAGCTGAGCAGTTTTGCATTCGTTTCTAACTGTAATGCTCTTTCATTGTTGTTTTTCGCCATCTACTGGGTATAGTTGTATTCTTTTCCTTTTCCTCATTTTTGTGATTTTTTGCTCTTGTTTTCGATACTCAGCATGACCGCAAGGCTCACCTACACCAGGGACTCTCTCATCCAGAAGTGGCTGCAGCCGCAGCCCTGCCTCTGGCTTTTCCGCTCTGCTTCCACGGATTACTTTCCTGAGGAAATACTCCATGGAAACAGAAATCAAAAAACTCACAATAACAAGGTCACCAGGAGGGGGATAATTCAATTCAATTCAATTCAATTCAATTCAATTTTATTTATATAGCGCCAAATCAAAACAAAAGTCGCCTCAAGGTGCTTTATATTGTACAGTAGATAGCACAATAATAAATACAGAGAAAAACCCAACAATCATATGACCCCCCTATGAGCAAGCACTTTGGCGATAGTGGGAAGGAAAAACTCCCTTTTAACAGGAAGAAACCTCCGGCAGAACAAAGCTCAGGGAGGGGCGGGGCCATCTGCTGCGACCAGTTGGGGTGAGAGAAGGAAAACAGGATAAAGACATGCTGTGGAAGAGAGACAGAGATTAATAACAGATATGATTCGATGCAGAGAGGTCTATTAACACATAGTGAGTGAGAAAGGTGACTGGAAAGGAAAAACTCAATGCATCATGGGAATCCCCGGCAGCCTACGTCTATTGCAGCATAACGAAGGGAGGATTCAGGGTCACCTGGTCCAGCTCTAACTATATGCTTTAGCAAAAAGGAAAGTTTTAAGCCTAATCTTGAAAGTAGAGACAGTGTCTGTCTCCTGAATCCAAACTGGAAGCTGGTTCCACAGAAGAGGGGCATGAAAACTGAAGGCTCTGCCTCCCATTCTACTTTTAAATACTCTAGGAACAACAAGTAGGCCTGCAGTGCGAGAGCGAAGTGCTCTAATAGGGTGATATGGTACTACAAGGTCATTAAGATAAGATGGGGCCTGATTATTTAAGACCTTGTATGTGAGGAGCAGGATTTTGAATTCAATTCTGGATTTAACAGGAAGCCAATGAAGGGAAGCCAATACAGGAGAAATATGCTCTCTCCTTCTAGTCCCTGTCAGTACCCCTGCTGCAGCATTTTGGATTAGCTGAAGGCTTTTCAGGGAGTTTTTAGGACATCCTGATAATAAAGAATTACAGTAGTCCAGCATGGAAGTAAAAAAAAAGTATGAACTAGTTTTTCAGCATCACTCTGAGACAGGATATTTCTAAATTTAGAGATGTTGCACAAATGGAAGAAAGCAGTCTTACATATTTGTTTAATATGTGCGTTGAAGGACATGTCCTGGTCAAAAATGACTCCAAGGTTCCTCACAGCATTAGTGGAGGCCAAGGTAATGCCATCCAGAGTAAGAATCTGCTTAGATACCATATTTCTAAGATTTTCAGGGCCGAGTACAATAACCTCAGTTTTATCTGAATTAAGAAGCAGAAAGTTAGCGGCCATCCAGGTCTTTATGTCTTTAAGACATTCCTGCAGTTTAACTAATTGGTGTGTGTTACCTGCTTCATGGATAGATAGAACTGCGTGTCATCTGCATAGCAGTGAAAATTTATGCTATGTCTTCTATTGATGCTGCCTAAGGGAGAGGGGTCAGGTGAGAGCCAGACTAAAGAGGGAGACACACAAACAACGAGCGCTCCAGTCCATTATCTATGCTAATGTGCGGTCTCTCTGCTCCAAACTGGACGAGCTGCTAGTCTGCGTCAACCACCAGCATGAGTGCATAACTGCCTAAATTCTGGCTTTTACGGAATCGTGGTTAATCAACAGCGAGGACGACAGCATGCTGCACATTGATGGCTTTTCACCACCCCTTCATCTGGACAGAGACCGCAAACGCACCGGGAACCAACATGGCAGCGGCATGTGTCTATATCTAAACAACAGCTGGTGCTCTACAGTGACTGTTAGGGAGAAGCTGTGCACTACAGACATCAAGCTTCTGGCTTTTTCCCTGCCCCCGTACTACCTCCCCAGATAATTTCCACAGCTTTTCATCATCTTGGTTTACATCCACCCCAGAGCTGATGCAGTTAAAGCCACAGAGTACATCACTAACACTCTGTAGAAACTGGAAAAATTATCAGCGGACTCTCCCAAGTTAATCCTGGGTGATTTCAACCACTGTTCCCCTGACAAGTCGCTTAAAGGATACCAACAGTATGTTACATGCAGCTCACATCAGGGGAGGACTGGATGAATGCCATGGCTCTGTACCAGATGCATTTAAAAGCCCTACCCCTCACCCCTCTCGACCCAGCAGACCACCCACACCATCCTGCTGGCCCCTGCTTACACCCCAGTCATCAAGAGGATTAAAAAGGTCACCAAAAACACCAAGCAGTGGGCAGCGGAAAGTATCCTCACCCAAAAAGGATGTTTCAAAGCCAGTGACTGGGACAGCCTTCTTTGTCCCTCTGATGACATCTGATGACGAACAACTCAATGACGGTGACATCATACTTCTCCTTCTGTGTTGACAACATTATCCCCTCAAAAACAGTCTCCATCTACCCCAACAACAAACCCTGGATCACCAAGGAGCTGAAAGTAATCCTTAATTAAATAAAGAGGATTTTCTTGACCGGCTCTGCACTGGACAAAAAGGAGGTCAACAGGGAGGTCAAGAGGGCCATAAAAACTGCTAAAATGGAGTATAAAAACACAGCTGAAAAAAAGAATTCACCACAGGGGACCTCCCGTCAGCCTGGCAGGGCCTCAAAACCATGGCCTCTGTGAATAGTGTGGTAACCACCCCCAGAATCATCCATGTGGAGGGCAGCAACCCCTCATCCCTTCCTGACCTCAACGCTTTATACACCAGGTTTGAGACAGACAATAACACCCAGCTCGAGGAGTCCAGATCCTCACTCAAACTTGGCAGCTCTGCACTCATCTTCAGGACGGAGTACATGGTGAGAGCCCTCAGGATGACCAGAGAGAAGAGCTCATCCGGCCCTGACAAGATCAGCAGTCGAGTTCTGAGGTACTGTGCAGGGCAACTAGGAAGCGTTTTCCGGACTCTATTTCAGCAATCAATTGACAGTCACACCATCCCCCAGCTGTGGAAACGCTCCACAGTCATCCCCCATCCCCAAAGGTTTCTGTTTGCTAATTTCTCATCAGCGTTCAACACTCTGCAGCCTCATATCCTGGCCTCTAATCTTTCCTCCCAATTTCACCTGGAAAATCAGCTAATCCTGGACTTTTTGACCAACAGGACTCAGAAAGTTTGGGTCAACAACTCTCTTTCTGGTCTCTGTTCCACCACCACTGTCTTGCCCCCCAGGGCTGTGTGCTCGCCCCCCTGCTCTTCATCCTCTACACTGATGACTGCAGATCCACACAGCCCGTCACCTGGTTAAATATGCTGATGACACAGTTTTCCTGTCATTGCTGTCAGGCCACTCACTACACCACAGGTCCACTCTTCAGGAGTTTGTAGAGTGGTGTGACAGCTCCAAACTTGAACTGAACGTGAGCAAATTCAAAGAGATGGTGGTGACCTTCTCCAGTAGGCAGAGGGATCTGGCTGCTTCAGTCACCACCACCATCCATGGGAAGCCAGTGGCGGTAGTTCAGGAGTACAAATACCTGGGAGCCATCTTTGACAACCTCCTGAAATTCTCTGCCAACACAGAGGAGATTCTCAGGTGGTTCCACCAATGGCTATACTTCCTTAGGGAACTCAAGTCCTTTGGAGTCAGCACACCCATCATGATGACTTTTTACTATGCCTTCCTGGAAAGCATCATGACCTTCTCCATCACCTGCTGATTCCACTCCCTGACCCTTCAGAAAAGGAACAGACTGCAACACATGGCATCAGTGTGCTCTAAAATCATTGGCCTGCCTGTCAGAACCCTGGCACAGCTTTTTAGCCAACAGTCCCTTAGACAGGCACCCAAAATCATCAATGACCCCTCTCACAGTCTACACCCCGCATTTCAATGGCTCTCCTAGGGGGTGACGCCTCCGCTGCATTTCCTGCAGGACTGAGAGGAGGAGAGCCACCTTTGTCCCCAAAGCCACTCTGCTTTTTAACTCCAGCCAATAAGACCATTTTCCACACCCATGAACATAAACTACACTCTTTTCATACTGCCGACACTGTCAGGAAGCACTGTGTGGCAGGCAGGAGTAGGACCCAAAATGCAGGCGCTCAGACTCAAGGGATTAACTCAAAATCACAGCTTTATTGGCTGGCGGGGAAAAAGCATACAAACGCAAACTAAACTAAACTAAACTGGAAAAATCACAAACTAAAACTCACAGGGGGACACAGGGAGAGCCACACAGCAAGAGGGACTACGCAACACTGACTCAGAGAAACACAGGGTTTAAATACACTGGGAAGTAACGAGCAGAATAAGACACAGAAGGAGGGCCCAGCTGGGAGAAATCAGAAGTGACGAGACAAGGAAGCAAAGCAGAACACATTCACATAAGACACAGACCTTCAAAGTAAAACAGGAAGTATAACACAGAGACACAAACTTGACTAGGGGAGACAGAGCAACTAAGAAACACAGAGAACAACAACAAAGAGACACAGAGGGCAGCTACCAAATACTCAGAAAACCAAACAGAATACAAGAAAGCCAAACTAAGACACTAGACTTTACAATAAACTGGGGCAACAAAGAGAACTAAGATAAAAGTACAAAAACTCAGAGACACAAGAAACTCAAAACACTGGGTCACCCACCCAGGACCGTGACAGACACTATACTCACCTACAGTTATTTATTCACCTTTCAGTCACTTTAATTTAATAATTTAATAAAACTGTGTAATTTGTGTATATACTGTATATTGTGTGTATTTATTATCTCACTCTTATTGCCTGTTTATAACCTGTGCTTATCTTCAACGCCATGCTGCTCTGTTGTAAGTTAATTGCCCCTTGGGGATAAATAAGGTCTTTCTGATTCTGATTCTGATCCCCGTTCTTGCTGATTTGCATTGGTTACCCATCAAATCAAATTTAAATTGTTGTTGCTCACCTTTAAAAATATAAATAATGTAGCTCTTAGTTATCTTGTCGATCTCCATATTTCCCTAGGTGAGCCCTCAGGTCTTCAACCCAATTGCCCTTGGTTAAGCCTAGATCCAGAATTAAATCCAGGGGTGACTGTGCTTTTGTACTGGTTAGACCTAACCCGTGGAACAACCTTCCCATTGCTATTTGTGCGTCAGACGCCATTCTATCTTTTAAATCTCGTTTAAAAACTCACTTATTTAACGTAGCCTTTCCATCTAGTTCGTGTCCCTATTTTATAATTGGCTCCATTTTTATTTATGTACTTATCTTTTAGTTATATCTATCTGTTTTTAGTAAGTTTGTTCTTATTGGTTTGTTTTGTTTTTTTAAATGTGCTATATAAATAAAGTTGTATTGTATTTTATTGTATTGATAAATTCTGCAACAGATCCAGGCAGTTTGTGATACAGAGTCAACTTCTGACAGCTGTCAGAGACAGATAAGATAAGATAAGATAAGATAACCTTTATTAGTCCCACACGTTGGAAATTTGTTTTGTCACAGCAGGAAGTGGACAGTGCAAAAGTTATGAAGGACAATTAGAATAAAATAAAATAAGAATAAATACAGTACACAACTGTACAGAATAGAATAAAAATAGAATACTATGTACAGTAGAATAAAATAGAATAAAATATACAATAGGATAAAAATAGAATACAAATGCTATATACAACAGAGTGAAAAATACAACGGTTGCCAGAAAGATTATTGCACATTTGTGTTATTGCACATTTGTGGATGTGTGTGTATGATCAGTTAAAGTCTTTGTTGTGGAGTCTGACAGCAGTGGGGAGGAAAGACCTGCGAAATCTCTCCGTCCCACACCGTGGGTGCCGCAGTCTCCCACTGAAGGAGCTGCTCAGTGCTGTCACAGTCTCATGCATGGGGTGGGAGTTGTTGTCCAGCAGGGATGACAGCTCAGCCACCATTCTCCTGTCACTCACCACCTCCACTGGGTCCAGAGGGCATCCTAGAACAGAGCTGGCCCTTCGGATCAGCCTGTTCAGTCTCTTCCTGTCCCCAGCAGAGATGCTGCCACCCCAGCAGACCACACCATAAAAGATGGCTGAGGCCACCACAGAGTCATAGAAGGTCTTCAGGAGTGGGCCCTCCACTCCAAACGACCTGAGTCTCCGCAGCAGGTACAGCCTGCTCTGCCCTTTCCTGTAGAGTGCGTCTGAGTTATGAGTCCAGTCCAGTTTGCTATTCAGATGAACACCAAGGTACCTGTAGCTGTCCACAGTCTCAATGTCCATACCTTGGATGTTCAGTGGTTGCAGTGGAGGATGTTTGTGCCTGCGGAAGTCTACCACCAGCTCCTTGGTTTTACTGGCATTGATCTGGAGGTAGTTCAGCTGGCACCAGTCCACAAAGTCCTGAGTCAGTCCTCTGTACTCCTTGTCGTCCCCATCAGTGATGAGGCCGACTATAGCAGAGTCATCAGAGAACTTCTGCAGGAAGCACTGTGTGGAGTTGTGGGAGAAGTCTGCAGTGTAGATGGTGAAGAGGAACGGAGCCAGAACCGTTCCCTGTGGGGCCCCCGTACTGCAGACGACCCTGTCCGACACACAGCCCTGAGTCCTCACATACTGTGGTCGGTTGGTGAGGTAGTCCAAAATCCAGGTAGTGAGGTGATGGTCCACTCCAGAGTTCTCCAGCTTGTCCTTCAGAACCGAGGGAAGAATAGTGTTGAAGGCACTGGAGAAATCAAAGAACATGATTCTCACAGTGCTTCCAGCGGTCTCCAGGTGAGCGAGGGAGCGATGTAGGAGGTGAATGACGGCATCATCCGCTCCAATGCCAAGCTGGTAGGCAAACTGAAGACATCATTATCGCAATTATCATATCGCAATCTTTCAAAACATTTAAAATATCGTTTCAAGTCTGCACTTATTTCGCACTGCTTCTTTTATCCACATTTACTGATGTGGATGAAGTAAATATATATACCAAAATATCATCATAGAAAAAAATACCACCAATACTACAGATTCTCTTTAACAAAAGTCATAATGAAATCGATAACAATCGCTTCCTTTTACAAGGGATGCATCTACAAAAGCATAGAGCTGCCACCCAGTTAAAAGTAAAATAGGGCTATATCACATTATAACATGAAAAATTTATTTTTCTAACAATATACTTTTCATATTTGTACAATATGATATTACATTTTTAGAATATACATATTTATCACATTATAACAAAAGCTTTTCTGGTTCTTACAATATAGATATTATATTGTACGAACCTGAAAATTACATTGTTGAACACATTTTTCACGTAATAACACATCTCTTTTTTTATTCAAACATGATATATATGTTTACCTTAAAACATAATGACGTGGATGACCGTGCAGGTTGGCATGTGAGAACATGTCTTCTTCTTTTTTATGCTTTGATTGAGGCACTAAGAAGAAACCTAAAACACATGGGTCTGTACAGGAGAAAGAATGAGTCCGATCCAATTGAGCCGGTAGCTTTTCTTATTGATCAACTGGAGGGACACGGGAGGCTTCAGGGTTGCAAACTACACCACCTGAATTGCATTGAGGAAGGTTATATTGTCATGCAGAGTACTGTGAGACATTTTCTGAAATATCTTGACCCTTATGGGGTTGAACAACGATCGAATCAAAATCAAGTCACCTAATATAACACATGTATGTTTATACTGGACCAAATTTCATGGAATGTTGACTCCTATAACAAACTGAAGCCCTTTGGAATCTTTATAAATAGGGCCATTGATAGTAGTTCAAGAGTTATGATTTGGTTTTATGTCAATTCAACAAAAAATCATCACTGGTTGTTTCATAGCAGACAGCCCGTTCTCGCTTCCAAGGCTCAGTGATGAAACGTTTCTCCCACTGAAAATGCTACGTCCAGATGAACATAATCAACTTTTGGAGATAGTGACGATTTGTCACGTCCACGTTCTAATGCTACGCGCCAGGTTATGGGTGTAATCCAGTAGAATGAAAGTCCAGCAGATATACATGTTCCGGCCATGTATTCCAGCCCTAACCCTAACCTTATCCCTAACCATAACCTTATCCCTAACCTTAACCAGCACTTTAATGACTTTAAATAGCATTTTCCAAAGCGATTTAACTAAAATGAATGAACATGTGTAGATTGATTCCGAACGGTTCTCATGTTTCCTCATTTTTATGGGTGCCTGGAAGAGTTGTTGTCACCTAGCGACAAATATTACGCTTTGGGAGTGAGAATGTTTTATAGCAGAAGTTGAAAAGGGGGGGGGGGAGACATCTGCCAGGATTCGCTCTGATTTGGGAACAGAAAATGTGAGAATGGCAGAGATTCAACAATTCTTGCGACAGACTACGGACCAATATTAGAAACTGTTTCATTACTGGGTCCAGTTATCACAATCAGAGTATTAAAGGCTGGTGGGCCTTTCTGAGATGGCATCATGTTCAGCAATCAATAAATAGTCTCCAGGAACTAAAAGACAATGATTTTTTGGGGGGAAAAGCACCTCATATCTTTTTCTTGCCTGAACGTCATCGAGGTAGGTAACCATATTTATATAATTTTATCGAGTCATTCTGTGTGTGTTACAGAGAGAGACAAAGAGAGAGAATAAAAAAGTGTGCTTTAACACCCACTGTGCATGTAAAACAGGCTTGTTATCACTGTGTTCAGGAAATGAAAACTGCACATTACACTGTCTAAAACAATTCCACTTTCAAAATTATTTTACTTTTAATTTATTACTTTTCCACAACATCACGCATCTATCACTGTTGTCTTGATGCATGTTCAATCCTCCAAGTAATCCCAAAAGTTTGATTCCGTTCATCTGGATGTAGCGTTTTCAGTCGAAGGAACGTTTCATCTCTCATCCAAGTGACTTCTTCAGTCTCAGCTGACTGCAGGTCTCCAACTTCCTAAACAGTACATTTGCACAATGACTGAAACCAGCTCAGTGAATAAATAATGGGCTGTTAGGTCAGTTCCTTGGTCATTAATACCAAGGAATTTGAAATGCAGTTGCTCCAGGTGGATGTCTCATGTTCTCGTGTATACCATCTTGCATCTGTTTGGAAGACAGGATCATATGAAAGAGGTTCTTCAGGGGGCAGTGGATGCTTGTATGAAAGAATGCCTACAGAGAAGATCTTATAAAAGGGGTTGGCAAACTTTTTGGCTCAGGGGCCTCATTGACTTTTAAAATTTAAAAAGCAGTCCAGGCCAGCACCAGATGCATGCATAATGACACAAAACAACACAAACAAAAACATTAAGAAGGCATTATAGTTGTAATACTTACATTCATTTTTAGTGGGAACAGTTTTGTTGATCGACCTTTTTTGTCAGTGCATTGAAATCTGTTGTTAGTGTTGTTGTAGTAATTCTCAGAACAGATCTGAGGTCTTCATCACTCAACTGGGATCTGTGGGATCCTTTGTTGTTCTTCACCACACTAAAGGTCTGATTACATACATACATAGAGCCAAACAACACCAGCATCTTCTGTGACATCTTCTGGATGTTTGGAAATTTGGCTCGCTTAATGATGTATAAAGCTCACCAACTTTAAGACAGTTGAACTTCAATGTGATACTGTCACATGAAATAGATTAATTAGTTCCGATCGAGGCTCAAGAGTTGGGAGTTCGCCTTGTATTCGGAAGGTTGCTGGTTCGTCCCCGGCTTGGACAGTCTCGGTCGTTGTGTCCTTGGGCAAGACACTTCACCCGTTGCCTACTGGTGGTGGTCAGAGGGCCCGGTGGCGCCAGTGTTGGGCAGCCTCGCCTCTGTCAGTGCGCCCCAGGGTGGCTGTGGCTACAATGTAGCTTGCCATCACCAGTGTGTGAATGTGTGTGTGAATGGGTGGATGACTAGTTGTGTAAAGCGCTTTGGGGTCCTTAGGGACTAGAAAAGCGCTATACAAATACAGGCCATTTACCATTCCAACTGCAACTCCCATGACGCTGTTTCAGGGTCTCGTGTGAAGGGACATGACGCCAGCTGAAGTGACTTTTCAATTTTCCCAAAATCAGAGAACCGACAGCAGAATTCTCCATGCAGGTCATCCAATGATTTCTTGTATTTTTTTCTCATTTACATGATTTCCCCAAATTTAACCAGCGAACACTGGAGTGGTAAAGAAAGTCCGGGTGATCAGCGTCAATTACTTTAAGGAACATAATACAGTGATGATGCCAAAGTCCACTCGCTCTAATAAAATTAATGCATTTTACAACTGGCTTTACTACGTGATCAAGGTGCAATACAGATTTACATAGTGGTCTCTGGTGGATTATGCAGTGTGAAAAAATGACCTCCTGCTCAGGGTTGTCTTCTTTTACCCTGTCCGGGATGCTTTGGAGCAACTTTTTTTCCAGTCAGAGTTGGCTATCCATGCACCTTCTTCCACTTATCCGGGGCTGGGTTGCAGGGGCAGCAGCCTAAACAGAGAAGCCCAGACTGCCCTCTCCCCAGCCACCTCCTCCAGCTTGTCCGGGGGAGCACCAAGGCGTTCCCAGGCCACCGAGAGATATAATCTCTCCAGGATGTTCTGGGGTTGCCCCGGGGCCTCCTGTTGGTGGGACATGCCTGGAAAACCTCACCCAGGAGGTGCCAAGGAGCCATCCTTGTCAGATGCCCAATTTACCTCAATTGGCTCCATTCGAGGTGGAGGAGCAGTGGTTCTACTCTGAGCCCCTTCCAGGTGGCTCAACTCCTCACCTTATCTCTATGGGAAAGGCCAGCCACCCTTCAGATGATGCTTATTTTCACCACTTGTATCTGCAATCTCGTTCTTTCGGTCACTACCCACAGCTCGTGACCATAGGTGACGGTAGGGATGTAGATCGACCGGTAAATTTCACCACGACGGGCCAGTACAATGTCAGCATCATTGCAAATACAGCACCAATCCATTTGTCAATCTCCGGCTCCCTTCTCCCGTCACTTGTGAAGAAGACCCCGAGATACTTAAACTCCTCCACTTGGGGCAGGAATTTGTCCCCGACCCGAAAAGGGTGGAGTCGACACTCCACCATTTTCCGGCTGAGAGCCATGGCCTCAGATTTGGAGATGCTGATCCTCATTCTCCCCACTTCACACTCATTTGTGAACCGTTCCAAGGTGAGCTGGAGGCCTTCACCTGATGAAGCCAACAGAACCACATCATCTGTGAAAAGCAGAGATGAGATTCTGAGACCATCCACGTGAAAGCCTTCCGCCACTTGGCTGTGTCTAGAAATTCTGTCCATAAAAATTATTAACAGAATCGATGACAAAGGACAGCCCAGGCAGAACCCATAACCCACCAGGAACGAGTCCGACTTATTGCCGGCTATGCAGACCAAGCTCTTGCAACTTTCCCAGAGGTTGAGGAGTGTGATCATCCTATAGTTGGAACACATGCTCTGGTCCCCTTCTTAACCTTCCTGTCGTGTTCGGGTCCAATCTGACCGATTTGACCAATTTGTCAAAAGTGGGGGGAAATGAATGGGAATCCACCCCCAACCCCACCCCCTTTGGTCTCTCACCCCCTAAATGACCCACTGAATTATCAAATGAATGAACCACTTTTACGACCTACTGAACAATCGACTAAATGGCCCACTGAATGACCATTTAACGACCCACTGAACGACCCACTGAACTGAATTTGGTAGTGAAAAATGTTAATTTAGCAGCTGTTAAAGCTAACTGGTCAATTGTGACTGGAACACTAAAGCAAAGGGGGTGGGGGTTGTTGAATTCTCCCAATTCTTTCATCTTTGGGCTGAAGGAAGGACAACTCTCGGTGTATAAATTTTATTCATTTTATTCCATACAATTGTTATTATTCCATACAACACTTTTGAGCATAAACCATCCAAGAGTTGGGAGTTCGCCTTGTAATGGGAAGGTTGCCGGTTCGGGCCCCGGCTTGGACAGTCTCGGTTGTTGTGTCCTTGGGCAAGATACTTCACTCGTTGACTACTGGTGGTGGTCAGAGGGCCCGGTGGCGCCAGAGTCTGGCAGCCTCGCCTCTGTCAGTGCGCCCCAGGGTGGCTGTGGTTACAATGTAGTTTGCCATCGCCAGTGTGTAAATGTGTGTTTCATTGGGTGATGACTGGAATTGTAAAGCGCTTTGGGGTCCTTAGGGACTAGTAAAGCGCTATACAAATACAGGCCATTTACCTTTTACCATTCAGCCCCCCTCCAAAGTCATAAAACCTAAACATCCACATTCTTTCTCTCCCTCAGTGAGCCTAAGTTACAACCTTGGCTTCCTGTGCAGTATGTTCTGTTCTTTTCTAATCAGACAAATAAGATCATGACTCTCTGAAAACAGTATTTCTTATAACTCATCAGTATAATGCATCATAAAACAATATCATTCATTCACAATAAATCTTTGATCTTTAATTAGGGGTATAACGTGGCATAAGATAATATAATAATCTCACAATTCCCCCTTTGATCTCTTTTTAAAGAGATCACTTACATCTTGCAATCCGGTGTTGCAGGGTCTATTTTTTCTTACCCCTGAGGCCCTCTGTCCCCCTTTAATGGGTGGACCATATGTGGGATGACCTCTGTGTTTGGGCAATTCAGATGCAAAAAAGCTATATTTACAACAACAACAGAAGTTACAGATGACACTTCCAAGACTGTCCAGTTCTCCCACAGCTTTATTTTGCACTCCAGTTTCCCACCCCCATCTTGGTGCCACCTTATACCTTTCCAACGTACTCAGACTAGAACCTCTGTCTAAGAAGCTTGTAACCTTTATTTTATTGCTGCGGCTACCAGTATCTTTCAGTTGGGTGATTCTCTGATCCTCTTCTTTCTTTGACTTCAGGGGTTAGACCACCCTTCAGTTGTTGCACAGATCTGGGGATTTATTCTGCCCCTTTTTTCAAACAACAATCTGTTTGTTTTGTTCACAGCTGTGTGCCCCTTTTTGCCAACAGCCTCTCGAACCTCGTTGGTCTGGTGTTTCTGGATTTTCTCCAACCCCTTCATGGTTATTGCTGTGCTTATGGGATCAATCATCTTGAGGTGACTAGCCGGAACCCAAACGGCATGACACTTGACCCCAGTTGCTGTCTTGGCAGTCTCTGATCCTCGTATCTCCGTGACCTTGTCTGGTGTCTGTTCCTTTCTCTGTAAGGCAGAAAACCAAAACACCTCTATGCCTAGCCTTTATAATCTAATGTTGTTATCCATTGTTCTTCTAGTGATTCACAGTTGGTTTAGAATATCATGTTCAGGAATCTCTGACCCAGAGACTTATTCTAATCATAATCTATGTGTGTAAGCATGTTTGCAGTTACCCCTCTGCACTCAAAGTCATTTCCTACAATTTATCAGTCTGAACAGTTATGCTGAACGACGCTCATGACCTTCAAAAGACTGAGTGCCAACTCTTGTGAGCACATTTGCAATGTGTGTATGAAAATGATTATAACCGCTTAGTTTAAAACAAAAACAAATTAACCATTTTTAATTCTAACATTTGCCCTGCTTTTCACAAAATCATATCTTTCATTCAGCCTGCCATCCCACAGTTTCCAGTGTGATACTCAGCTTCTCGTAAACACAGGCATTTTGTCTTCTAAACGCTAATCAGTTTATTTCAATCATTAACGCTTAAACATGAAAATGATGATTTATGCTTCTCACTGGTTCTCTAAAAAAGTCTGGGAACATTTGGGTCAGTATAAGCTTAAGTTTTATACTTAAATTATTAAACACACAAATAAAGTCATAAAAATGTTCATAAAACCATTGTTTGATGTTAAAACTCGACTTCCCCCCTTTTGACACACTCCCATGTGTCAATTCATCGGAGCTAGAAAATAAAAAGAAAAGGTTAGTGACATCATATCTCAGAAAGTATCAGGAATTCTCCCCTCCAGTACTGTTGCTACAGCCTTGCCATCCTTTGTCGGGGAATGAAATCAGTTTAGTTATTATTAAATCTGTTAAACTCCAGGCTCCGCCCAGAGCCTGCATGCGCAGAACTGCCTAGAAACAAAACCTGTGTGTTAATATGAACTTCACATTTGTAACTCCATTTTTTTCCCTATGTCTTCTCCTCGTTGACCACAGCAGGGGAATTTATGTGGTAATTCAGCCATGAATCCAGCTCACCTCATTCATTACTGAGCCCAACCGTCACTGGCATGTGATAGGGTGGCACTGCATATTCTTCCCTTAATGTCACTGTTTTCAATCTGTTAATTAGAGTCCTTAAACATGAAGTAGACTGCATCCACAGTAAGTCAAAACAGCTGTGAATGTGGCTAATTATCAATCAATTAACATTTAATAACAAAATGATAGCTTATATTTTTTGCATGCTTTAGTTAACCACTTACCCAGAGGACCTTCAATCCCAGAAAATTCCTTCTCCTCATTTAATAATGTCTGTTATCCTTCCATTCCCTGGTAACTGGCCCATCCAGAGCTGTATCATTTTTAAATATATATACAACAAGCCAAACCATACCTTGGTCACACCAACCCTTTTCCACCCTCAGGATGTCTAACGCCATCCCAGTCTGGACTGTCAAAGGTGACTTTAACGCTAACTGTTCCGACAGTCCTGTTTATTGCGTTACCTGGTCAGATTAGCCAATCTCTGCACATTAGAATAAACATAATTAACTTGGTCAACATTTTATTGCGTGTTATTTCACAATATTATAGATTCCAACGCTCCATCAGTCACGGTCCGGGGTCCTGTGTCTGTGGAATGCGCGGATTGCCACACCCCCCGGGTTAGGCCATCCTCGGCACACCTGCTCTCCATCACTGTGATTACAGGAGAAGCTACTTCACCCGGCGCTGACGGATGCTCCATGCCAGTCCGTAATCACATCACAAGTGGTAACTAGGCTCCCATGAATGCGCGTATCACTTCTGGTTGGAACTGTGTCTAATCTGCCTACTTATGTCCAGGTCGCCTTTAGTTATTGTAATAAAGTGCCTTTTCTGTTAGCGCTGAGTCTGCGTTTGGATCCTTTTGTGCACACGCGCCGTGGCGCATGACACCATCCTTATGTGGTTTACCAAATTATGTTTATCCAGAACTCCTTTCTGTCTCTGATTTTTTGGAAAATTTTATGCTTGTTGTCAAAATTTTAAGAATTTTGACCATAAGTGAAATTTATGGTGCTATCACCCCCATCGGGGCTTACCTTTCCCACTTTTGGTGATATTCCTCCTTCGAATATTCGCAATTACGCTCCTTTAGGCGTGAAAACTGTTGGTGTGGTCAAGTGGGTGCTATAGAAAACAAAAGCTCAGGACAGAACAATTATCAGTATTGTGCGGTTGCGCTGTAAGATGGCTGCACCGACGAGAGCTCCCAGTCATCTCAGCAAAAATGTTATTATTTATTTTGTACTGCTTTCTATTTCTGTGTACACAGCGCAATGATACACTCGGTATGACAGACAAACGCTTCTGGAGCTACGTTCGTCAGCCAGTTCGGACTTTACAGCGGGTTTCGACTCCGTGGACGCTCTGCTGCCTGGGATCCTTTGTTTACTTGCGCAACGGCGAGGGAAAACAAAGAGGGGGAAACGCGCCGGAGTTTTGTGCCGAACGCGACAGAGAAACAGCAAGCCACCTCTCCCCAGCATCCTGCTCGCGAATCTCCAGTCTCTGGACAACAAACTTGACGAGCTGCGTGCACAGATTAAACTGCTGCGTTCTGGCCTTCACAGAGACATGGCTGGAGCCCAACATCACCGACTGCGCCATCATGCCAGATGGATTCACTGTTTACCGGGGAGACCGAACGAAGGACTCAGGCAAAAAAAAGGGGAGGAGGGGTGTCCTTTATGGTTAACTCTTTGTGGGCTAGAGATGTGTGTATCTTAAAAACTTACTGCTCTAAGAGCCTCGAGCTACTGACCATTAAAGTCAGGCCTTTTTACCTCCCGAGGGAGTTCAGCTCAGTTCTCCTTTCAGCTTTTTACATTCCCCCACACGCTGATAAAGCTACAGCTATGGACGAACTGTATGACATCATTACTGGACTTGAGAACAAAAATCCAGATGCTGCCTTTATTGTGCTGGGAGACTTCAATAGAGCCAACATGAAGAAGGTTCTCCCCAAATGCTATCAGCACATCTCCTTTCCCACAAGAGGTGATCAAACATTGGACCATTGTTACACTCCATTCAAAGAGTGCTACAAACCCCTCCCCCGCCCTTACAGGGTTCATATTGCATTGAATATGTTTGTCATCACAGGGACCTCTCTATTCACAGGTTGAGTTCATTTTATACACAATGCATAACTGTGCTTGTTTAGAGTTGATGTTCCGTCCAAAAGGGTTTTAAGCTTCACTGGTGAGAGTGTCCAGGTGATACATGTTGAGGGAAGATGAGAACATAGCAGGTTGATTGCATGCATGCTTACATTACACATATTAATCTAGCAACAGGCCTGAGCGCAGGCCCAAGTGTCTTTGACCTTTTTGTAACTGGCTGCCCTTTTACCTACTTAGTAGCAGATGACGGGAGGCTATAACCAGCCCTCAGACACTCTGAAGGCTTAAGACTATGATTGTGCATTGAAGGTGTTGCAGAAACGGGAAGTTATATGTCTGGTCCATGTCTGTTTATAACTATTAAAGATGTACAAGATATTAACTGTACGTGAGGAAATCTTGACTTGTGTTGACGCCATGGGGGAGCGGATACCCCAGTGTGCCATGGGGGGGGGGATACCCCAGTGCTTTAAAATGTTCTTCACATGTATTTTTGTCAGAGGACATATTCTGATATGTCTTCTCCGCTGCTAATAAACTCATCGTTTGATTGCACTTTTCTGGGGCCTCCGTCGTTTGTTGTCTGGTCTGCAGTTGATCGATCTCACTTCATTTGGTGGAGAATGCGGGCAACTAAATGATCAGCTGGTGTTTGTTGTCGGCGGAGGTCGAGCCCAGATCAGGTGATCGGACGGCAGACGTCACGGTGATTCTCTTGACTGCTGGGCCCATATAACATAAAAAAGGTAAGGCACAAACCTCTTAAACAGAAATTGTGCTATAGTGGATTATAATTCTAAAACAGGTAGTCAAGTGGTCATCCGTTGATCTCTGTTTTGAGTTTTGTTTTAAACAAAAACCGGTGTTGCAACAAAAGTGAAACTTAAGAGTAGAGTTGTGTTCACGGCCGGCTCGGAAGGAGCAGTACTGAGCTAAAAGTAATTAGAGATTGAGTTTTGATTAAGGAATAAAGAGATTAAAAGTGTCAAAGTCACAGAGCCGAAGGACTCCACCCCTGGGAAAGACGTTTCCTAGGATTAAACTAGCGGTGGGGCCGCGCTGAGATTTTGTGGCCTCAGATATAGCCCTGGTGATCAGAGGATCATCTTGAGAGACACTGTGACACGTGTAAAGAATAAATGCCGGACAAAAGGTCCGAGGAACTGTGACACGTGTGAAGAATAAATGCCGGACAGAAGGTCCGAGGTAGTGTGACATGTTTTAAGAGTAAATGCCGGACACGAAGGTCCGAGGCATTGCTATAGAAGCTAAGAGAAACTCAGGCCAGCCGTGAGCCTGAAGTGTCGCAGCAAACCGAGCCGACCAGCAAAAGTGAAATTAAAAGTGAAAGCCTGATAAGAAATACTGTGAGTTATGAGAGACGATTAAAAAGTATTACCTGTGCATTTGTGGACCCGCCGTGGCCCATGAAAAAACTGTGTTTTTGTTGATATTCCTGTGGCCGTCTGAGAGACGAGCGGCACGGTGCATATCCGGGGTAAACTGAACTGAAGCTGTGTCGCAGGAAACTGTCTAAAATGATTTAAAGTGCCAGCTGGTTGCAGGCTGGGTGTTTGAGAGGCTGTAAAAAGTCTCTTTTTCTGTTCTTTTTGGGCTGAAGAAAAGTGCGCAGTTAAAATTTGGGTGCGGTCACTTCCCCTTTTAATTTTAACAAAGAACGGATACATTGATTAAAGGGGGGCAGTAATTTCAGTGGCATGTTTGGGAATGTGGCCGAAGGTTGGATCTGATACCAGGCGAACAAGGCCGGTCTAAAGATTAAAAAGGTATGCACAAACCTGTTCAATAAGCAAATTTGTGCAAATTGGCTGAATTCTAAATTATCTGTTCGCTGAGGTAGATGATCTTAACTATTAAAACTGGCGCAGTAGTGGTAAAGCTGAGTTCTTGAGAATAAAGAAGCTTTGAAGTAATGAGAAACTTTGAAGTAATGAGAAGCTTTGAAGCAAGGATAATGAAACTTTGAGAAACAGACAGTACTGAGTTAAAAGGTTATATGGTATTTCATGGTAAAAGAGAAAAAGAGACCAATGCATGTTTAAGAATAGAAGAATATCAGAGTTATTGGTCTGCTTATGGTTTAATAATTGTGAATAGCTAATGATCAAGAGGATCATTTTGGGAGATGCTTATTTGTAAGTAAAAGGATTAAGTTCGGACGAGGAAGTCCGACAGAAAACACCAGGTGTTGTCAGGATGTTTAAGTGACACAGAAGTTCAGAAAATCGAGTCAGAAATGGTTTTGTGGCTCTTGGTAAACTGATTTTGAAGGAAAATCAGTGTTTATTGTGCTGAAGTAACAGATCCGGTGGTCTGAGGAAAATAAATAAATCGGTGAATGGTTGATATATTTACATGAATTTTGGTGGATCCGCTGAGGTCCAGAAGAATAATCACTGCGGACTGTGTTGGTTTGAACTTTGGTAAATGATCCAGGAAGACTTGCCCTGTGTCTGTGACTGTGTGTGTTGTTCAGTGACAACATGAGCAGTTTAAATTGGGCGCTGTTCCTTCCTCTTTTTAGTTTCAAAACACAAAGGCTGTTAGATTAAGAATTACTGTGTGAGGAACGGTTTGACTTTGACTAGGGAAATAATATGCTTACTTCTGGGTCTATGAAGATCTCCTAACATTCCAGTGGAGATCCTGGGGTAAAAAGAGTGAGCTCAGACGAGGGAGTCTGAGAAAAGGACACCGTGAGATGAGCAAAGTGTTTAACTGACTCAGGATTTCAGAGAATCGATTCAGCGGTGATCTTGAGTTTTAATGGTAAGTTGATTTTAAGAGAAAAATCAATGTTTACCATGTTGAAGTAATTCTGATGATATTACTAGAGGTGTTGTGACACAAGTGAAGAATAAGTTGTACATGTGGACTCACAATTATGTTCATATGGATCGGCTGCAGTCCATTTGATAAGTGCGTGCTGGGTAAACTAAGACAAGAAACTGTTTTCAAAGTAGCACTGGCCGCAGTGATGTACATGTGCGGAAGATTACTGGACCGGGCGAGGTCCACATGATGAAGTTCTTGGGCAGATAAATGACAGAAACAGTTTCTGAATTTTGAGGAGAATGTTGAAGCACTGAGGTTGAATTTTCTCTGTGCTTGGTGCACTGTGTGGACCTATATTAGAGTTATAAGTCCAAAGGTGATGACCTGGAGGTCATTCATGGTGTTTAAAGAAGAACAGGAATTAGAAAAAACATTTAATGTCATATTTTGTGTAAATTGAGGGGGACTCACCGCATAGGTGTTCATTTTTTCATTTAAAGGGACGCAGACATTAACACACACACAAAGTTCTTAGGGGTGAGTTACTTCCTCTTTTAATTTTAAACTGCAACACATGTGTGCATTGAACTAGAATTTCATTTGGGCTAGTTAAAAGATAGAGATGATCTTAGTCAGTCCCACAGGTGGGAAATTTGTTTTGTTAAAGCAAAAGTGCAAAGTTATGTAGCAGAAGTTAGAAAACACTGGAATGCCATAAAATAAAGAAGAACAGAATGATGTATACAATAGAAAAATAAGAATACCAATACTATATACAGCTGAGTAAGAAAATACAAACTACAACTTTGTCAAAGAAAGAATTGCACATATAGCTGTCTTATTGCACGTATGAGGGTTCTGGTAAAGCACTAGTTCTGGTAAAGTAAAAGATTATGTTCAAAGTTTTATGCCCTGGAGGCCAAAAGTCGTGTGTAGAGAAGAACACTTAGACTTAGAAACGGACATTAAAGGTCACATTTTGTCTAATATAGGGAGAATTGTCCCATATGTGTTTATTTCTCTTCTCTTTTAAGAGGACAGACACAGTTACTGAGTGTTGTCTACTTCCCCTTCCTGATTCTAAACAAGCAAGTTTGATAGAGCTCTGTGCGCTTGATAAAACTCTCTCTAAGACTCTTAGGAAAGCGTGTATGGAGTGATTCTTAGTGTATGAATGTTGTACTGGATTTTAATGATTCTGTTTGAGTTGTACAAAATAATAAAAGTAATAATAACACTGCGTAGGTACATAGGAGAGTGAGTGAAAAAGAGGAAGTCTGAGAGAAGTGTGTGCGTACCCGAACTGAAGAGTGTGTGTGTCAAACACGAAGTCTGATTATAGCTTGTGAGCTAGAGAGACGTTGCAACATGAAAACAGAGCAATTAGAGTCTCAATGTCTTAAGAAAAAGTAATAAAATTATATTAATTATATGTTTTAGAAAAGAGAAAGACCGAGAACATAAATACATGAACTAACAATTACATTAACGAATAGAAAACGCACGTACACAAATTGCTACAGGTGAAATTATTGTTGAAAACAATCAGAAGTGGGATAGTTTAATACACCCAGGCAATGAAGAAAGCAGCTTACACTCCTTTAATGTCCAGAGCCAGTGTGTCCCCTCCCTTCATGCCACCCCTGGCCAATTGGCCCCCGTAACAGGCGAGTATGGAAGGCTGGTAGCCCATGACGGGTAAGATCCCACTTGGAAAAACCACGGGACAACCTAAGGCAGGCACAGTCACGATTACTACGGCCTGAGTGAGTTCGGACTCACTGGTGGAGACGGGACTTCAAGGGTGAAGCCGCTGGGCCGAGTGGGAAGGGGAAATGTTATTCAATTCTGGAGGAGGACAAGGAATGCTGTTATTTAAGGTGGGAAATCAGAATTGGGGACTCCTTGTGAAGGAGTCTGAGGAAAAAACAAAAAACCCTGAAAAATATACACAATCACACACACAAAGAGAAAATGCTTTAACCTTAGAATACAAAAGAGTTCATGAAGATCAGATGGCAGGTTTAGCATAGGAGTCTGTTTATCATGTTGTCCAACTTGCTTAGTGTGTAGTAGTTTTTAGAGGAGAAAATTCAGAATTTAGTGTTGATGGTGTGCAAGTTGTGTGGCGTTTAACGAGATTTTCTGTGTTTTGAGCAGGTGAAATTATGTTAAGTTGACCTGAGAGCGTCAGGACCCTGAAGAAGTTGTGGCAAAATGTTCTGTGTTTAAAATTGTTGAAGTTGTTATTGTAGTGATGGGTTACTTATATCGGTTAGATTTGTGTTGTTTTCTTATTTTAATAGAGGGAGTTTTATAGAACATGGACATGTGTAGAATTGGGCCCATTATTTTTGTAACAGTGCACTTAGAAAAAAATGTCAGGTGATTTTGTTTTGTGTTTTGATGAGCTAATAATTAGCTCTCTTCTTCTCATTTTTGTTCTAAGCAGGCCTACAAAAGAATGGAAAACAGCGCTGACAAAAAGTCTCGGGAGAACAAAAAATAAGGTGACCTTTTCCAGATTGCAATGGGCGGAGGAAAGAGGCCACGTGTGGGGATATGATCAGATTGTAAGTCCCTGTCTAAAAGGATTGCAGCGAGCCAATCCAGTCCAAAAGTACAAAGAAATATTTTCCTAGAAACAAGTAAAAAGAAAATAAATAAATTGATTGTGCTGAAAGTGGAAAATCTGATTATTTGTGCGGAAGTCTACCAATACCTGATGTTAATGCGTGTGAGTGAATGTGTGGGAATGGACAGGTGAATGGACGGAAAAGGCAGACCATAGGTTGGACCGACTGGACACTGACATAAAGACTGGACTAAGGTTGGACACATGACTGATAACTGTTCTGTTTTAAGTTTTCTTAATTTTAAACTGAGTATAAAATGTGAAGTTTTGGTTAACAAACAGGTTTTTGTTTCTAGGACGTTCCAAGGATGCAGGCTGTGGATGGAGCCAAGAAAAGATTTGAAATGATGATTAATTTTATTTTATTCCATAAACACAGGTTTGAAGGGCCGGAGCATGTATACCTAATATGATTTGACTAACCTTTTCTTTTAATTCCCTAACCTCAAGTGAAGGATTTCGAGTTTGTAACACATGAGATGTGTCACAAAAGGGGGGGAGTTACAGGATTTAAGGTTTAATTTGAAATGGGTTTTAGGATTACTTGATGACATTTGGGGTTTTTGATAATTTAGGTATGGTAAAACTGAGGCAGAAATTGTTATTTTCAGGTTATTTTTGATTTCTAGAATAAGAGGTTATAATTTAGGCGTGCACATACAGATATGTCAAAGGAAAATCGTATATATGTGATCAGCTATATGAAATGTGTTCTTTTAGGATTACTAAGCAAATGTCTACGTGACCTTTACCTAATAACTTGTGTGATGATAAACTTGTTTACCGACTAGCAGCTTGCTCTCTTTTAGAACATACAGACTTAGGAAAGGGGAACCTCAGCTCTGAGTTCTGAGAATAACTCTGTAAAGTTGATAGGAAACATGTCGAGACAGCCATATAGGGCAAATGTGGTAGAGCTTGTAATTAAATGTGGGCTTGAAAAGAGGAAGCAAATTTGGAACAGGACGTGCTTGAGATGATCAGATGAGAGAGGGGAAAGTCAAGAATAGTTTTAAATTAGGATTGAAAAATTAAATTGGGTGAAAGGGGGGTGTAGCAAGTAAATGCAGGGCAGCTCACAGCCCGGCATAAACGCAAGGTGCTGTCACACAGCTTAACTTATTTGTTTGATTTATTTTATGACAAAATAATAAGGAAACATTGAAAACAAACATACAGCATACAACCCGTTGAGGGGACAGATAGGGTTGGGCAATTGAAAGGTTTTGTTTGTTCAGCATAATCTCTTTTGTTATATTTTAGCTTTCAACATGGAACATGCTTCTCTGGAGCTTCTCTCCTGATGCTACCCCGACCCTTATCCATAGAGACTATGTCAGCTCCCAAACAGACAACAACAAACCAAAACTAGCAATAAACAATCTAAACATAAATAATAACAAATTAAGAACAATACAGAATCCAAATATGAACCGAAGAATAAAACAGTGAAATGTGGATTATTAAATATTAGGTCTCTCTCTTCAAAGTCTCGGTTAGCTCACGCCAAGCGGTCGCAGCAGATGGCTCCCCATACCTGAGCATGGTTCTGGCGGAGGTTTCTTCCTGTTAAAAGGGAGTTTTTCCTTGCCACTGTTGCCAAAGTGGCTATACTATAGTCTGCAAACAAAGAACTGAATTGAGGTAAAAGAAGCAGGGAGAATTGAGGGACACCCTTAGGCAAAAACCATGGTTGCAGGAGGAAATCAGAGAGCGGATGAAGCCGCAAGGGGAGCAGCAGGCTATAAAGGACAACAGCAAAGGGTGCAGGTAACTGCTGAAGAGGAGGCAGGCATCAATAGGTTGGAGGAGGCCAGACGGGCCCAACAGGAGGCTTCTTCCCAGGAAAAGAGGTGTGGCAGAGCGAAGGAACACGAAAAGAGGGTGGTCTTTGGAAAGGAGCCAGGCTGGACGGGTCCTTACGAGGTCATTGCCAGAACAACTACAGCAGTTCAACTAAAAGGGAAAGGTGATACTTGGTATCATTGGTCGCAGTGTGCTCCAGCACATGAGAGTTTGGTAGAGGAAAACTCCTCTTCAACTAACACGGGTGTCAACAATAACGAGCAGAGGCAGAATAAATCCTCTCACCCGTGCAACGGGCCAACCAGTAGTCTACCTGGGGGGCCGAAGAAAGAAGAGCAGCAGTTGAGAAGGTCGCCAACAGAAAGGAGCGGTGACAACTTGAGGACTTCACAAGAACAGGGGAGTTTCTTTCCATGATACAAAGTTTATATAACAGGATGCAAACACGTGAATCAGAGACACGTAATGAGAAGAAATTTATTAAAATGTTCCTTACCACTACATGTTTATTGTATGAAATGATATTAATCATGGCTGTGTTGTTTACTGTTTATATTTTGCAGGGCACTCCAGACCCCTTGTCTGAACACGGACGCCAGTCCAGTCCAGCGCTTCCTGAGACTGTAGTTGCTAAAACGGGATCGGTAAAAAGACTAAAGCGCGAGGTGTCAGGTAAAGGTGATGAGTGTCTCAGCAGCAATAATGGCATAGAGTTGAATTATGTTAAAGTGTCTACCAGCTCATTCACGTTTGATTTGTGTGACGTCATTAAGTGTACAGGAGCTAGTAGTAGTTGGAGAACGTATGATGTACAGGTCTGCAATCACCCAATGATATGCTTAGGGTAAATTTAGTTGATCCACAGTAAGTAAGTAAGTAAAATTTTATTTATATAGCACATTTCTAGATAGAAATCACAAAGTGCTTTACAAGATATAACAGATTAAAAAGACAAAATACAAACAAAGTTAGCAAAAAGCAATTTTAAAAAGATGTGTTTTCAGCTGTTTTTTAAAAGTAATCAATGAATCAGCGGATCATAAGTCCTGAGGAAGGGAATTCCAGAGTCTGGCGGCCACAGTAGCAAAAGCTCTATCACCCCTAGTTTTCAGTCTCGTATACGGAGTGACAAGTAGACCCTGACTACTCGACCTCAGAGACCTACTAGGGGCATAGGGCTGTAAAAGCTCAATAATATATGGTGGTGCTTGTTGTTGAAGAGCCTTAAAAGTTAAAACCAAAATCTTAAAATGGACTCTAAATTCGATGGGAAGCCAATGTAACTGCATAAGCAACGGTGTTATATGTGAATATTTTGAAGCTTTCGTCAACAGTCTTGCTGCAGCATTCTGAACGATCTGCAGGCGCTCCAAAGAACCTTTGTTTAGACAAGTAAACAGGGAATTGCAGTAGTCCAGTCGTGAAGAGATAAAAGCATGAATAACAATCTCCAGTTCGGTATAGGATATTATAGAGCTCAATTTAGAAATATTTCTTAAATGATAAAAGCAAGACCGAACAAGAGATTTAACATGACTATCTAACGTAAAAGCAGGATCAAGGATAATCCCTAAGTTCCTGACAGATGGTTTTACAAACGTTGAAAGAGGACCAAGAGCATTCATTATACTGGGTATATGTCTATCTGGGGCACATAAGAGGACTTCGGTTTTATTTTCATTTCTAAGCCGCTCGCAGAAAGCTCAATCGCCATTCTGACTGATCAGATGGTAACTTCGAGAACAGTAGCTCAAAAGCAACAGGAACCAAAAGGGAGAGTACTTCTGACCACAGATTACTCTAGACTGAAGCTTAAGGATTTAATTGAGCGTTCCACTGGTTTCAAGGACAGTAACCTCTGGCTTGATTGGGTGGCTCAAAATGCTAGAGAACAACATGTATCTGACAATGTTGCCTGTGCTTCAGCCAGGCCACGTTTGTCTACAGAGCGACTGGGAGCTCCACTCATACTGATTGGAAACCAGGTAAAGACTATTTTGCAACATAACACGCGAACTTTAGCTGCCAGACATAAGAGACAGATTTTGGCCAAAAGAGGGACCCAGGGTACACATGTTTATGATCCTCGACCTGGATAGACTCCATAGGAGTGCCTAGGGGAGTTCCAGACGAGTACAAGCTGGTAAATCCGATAGATGCAGGATTTGAGAGTATATTTCTTTGGGTAACGCCTAATCAAAATGTTGACCGCATTATGTTCACTAAAACCTGCTGAGACTCTCTAACCTAACCAGGGACGCCATGATGGGGTTTTGAAGAACAATTGGGTCCAAGTTTGCTGATGGGAGTGCAAAATCAAATGGCCCTTGACATGAGAGGGGAGGCGTATGCGCCATGTTCGGAGACATGTACTGCACTTTTATCCCTATTAATACTGCCCGAGATGGCTCAGTAACCTGAGCTCTGGAGGGTCTGAAGATTTTGTCTAAAACAATGCATGAGCACTCAGGTATCAAAAGTCCGCTGGCGTCCTGGGTGACATCTGTCTTTGGACAATGGAAAGGTGTGGCTATGTCAGTGATATGTTCATTGGCTGTATTTCTGGGAATGTTGGTCATCGCTTGTTGTTGTATCATTCCTTGTGTCAGAGGATTGTTGGTAAAGATAATGGGTTGTGAACCCTGGCTGGGTTGAGGGCATCTATAGGATGAACTTAGAACCCATAGAGTCGAGCAGGGAGTGATACAACACGAAGTGTGGTGACATTCCTGGTTAGAATGTCAAAAGAGGGAATGTTGGGATTCAGAGATTCTTTTATTGCTATTATATAATCTGCCTTATGATGAATGCATTGATAACGTGTTTTACAGTATTATTTTAACAGTAATATTGTTTACAGGGTTCTTATTGCATTGAATATGTTTGTCATCACATTAGCCTTTCCATTCACAGGTTTATTTATGATCATTTTATACACAATGCATAACTGTGCTTGTTTAGAGTTGATGTTCCGTCCAAAAGGGTTTTAAGCTTCACTGGTGAGAGTGTCCAGGTGATACATGTTGAGGGAAGATGAGAACATAGCAGGTTGATTGCATGCATGCTTACATTACACATATTAATCTAGCAACAGGCCTGAGCGCAGGCCCAAGTGTCTTTGACCTTTTTGTAACTGGCTGCCCTTTTACCTACTTAGTAGCAGATGACGGGAGGCTATAACCAGCCCTCAGACACTCTGAAGGCTTAAGACTATGATTGTGCATTGAAGGTGTTGCAGAAACGGGAAGTTATATGTCTGGTCCATGTCTGTTTATAACTATTAAAGATGTACAAGATATTAACTGTACGTGAGGAAATCTTGACTTGTGTTGACGCCATGGGGGAGCGGATACCCCAGTGTGCCATGGGGGGGGGGGGGGGGGGGGGGGATACCCCAGTGCTTTAAAATGTTCTTCACATGTATTTTTGTCAGAGGACATATCCTGATATGTCTTCTCCGCTGCTAATAAACTCATCGTTTGATTGCACTTTTCTGGGGCCTCCGTCGTTTGTTGTCTGGTCTGCAGTTGATCGATCTCGCTTCAAAGTCAATAAGAGAAACTACACTAGCCGAATGGATGACTAAATTACTTGAAAATAAAGAGATTGTTCTAAACAACCAACTGCCAAGTGACATTTCTCCAGTGTCTTGCAGGTTGTAACCAGGTGATTGGATCCTGATCAAAGAACTCCAAAGGAAAAATTGGAGTTCACCAAGGTGGGAAGGTCCTTATCAGGTGCTACTCACCACTCCCACTGCCTGCAAAATAGCAGAAAGACCATCTTGGATCCATCAAAGCCACTACAAAAAAGTGAGTGACAACCTAAACGTTTAGACGCTGACACCCCTAACTCCTGGTGATCTACTGGTGGAGGGAGGGCTGATCGGGTATACCCTGCCTTCTTCTTCTTCTTGCCAGTAGTCTACTCATCAGAGGTCACAGGTGTGTCTGGTCATCATGAAGACACTTGTCCTCCTAGTGGCTAATGTTGCACTCCTGGTGAGTTTATTAACACTCACCCTAAAGAAAAAAGATGAACAACACCACCTGCAGACCAGATGGGCACATGACAACTCACATCTTCGTGACATGACACAAGACCACATTCACCCATGGATGAACAACGCATGGTATCGATATATACATGACAGCACACCCAGAAAAGACTGCTATGTTTGCTCCTATATGAGAAAACTACAGAGTCCGACATTGTTTTGGCAAAGTTGCACACCGATTCAATATTGATTTTAGTGACCTCCGATTGGCGTAACCGGGTGTCATTACTGCCGAAGTGAATTATGATATTACTGTATTTACGTTTACCCTTAGCCAGCAGTTTTAAATTTCCTTCAATGTCGCCTGCTCTGGCCCCTGGAAGACAATTGACTATGGTTGCTGGTGTCTGAGAACAGAATCACCAAAATCCAGAGTTTGACCCCCGACGGGTGTGTCGCCGAGTGGGGAAAAACAGTTAGACACATGAACAGGTTGGTGGTGTACCAGGGGCTTCTGTTTAAGACTATGCTTCCTCCTCACCGTCACCCAGCTGCCCTCTTTCCCCAGCTGCTTGGGGTCTGCCGGGGAACAGCTAGCGGGGCCTACGCTATCTTAGGCTGCACCAGCTGCAGGGGCCTGGCTAGCTACGGGTGAATGAAGGGTGCGAAGCCGAGTCTCCAATTCAGTAATCCTGGCCTCCAGAGCTGCAAATATGCTACATTTTTTACCGGTATCATTACTGCTAAAGGAGGCCGAGGAGTAGCTAAACATCTGACACACTGAGCAGGAAAGTGCAGGAGGGACAGGTGAAGTAGCCATGGTGCTACAGAGTCGGCTACGAGCTAAGCTAGCGAAACAGTACAGACAGTGAGTGAATACTTTGGCTATAAATTAGGTAGTGAGTACACAGAAAGGGTGCTTCAGATGAAGCATGTGAAGATTATACTATGAAGAAGGAATGTATCTAAAAGTTTTTAATTAAATTGCTAAGCAGAAAAGCTACTCAGAAAGACCACTGTGTTTGAGCAGGAACAGGAAGTGATACTCTACCACAGAGCGAGCAAACACCAAGTGACAGCGCCACCCAGTTCAGTGGTTGCAGTGGAGGATGTTTGTGTCTGCGGAAGTCTACCACCAGCTCCTTGGATTTACTGGCATTGATGTGGAGGTAGTTCAGCTGGCAAAAGTCCACAAAGTCCTGAGTCAGTCCTCTGTACTCCTTGTCGTCCCCATCAGTGATGAGGCTGACTATTGCAGAGTCATCAGAGAACTTC
The DNA here is from genome assembly GCF_036321145.2 of Pelmatolapia mariae. Classification (NCBI taxonomy): domain Eukaryota; kingdom Metazoa; phylum Chordata; class Actinopteri; order Cichliformes; family Cichlidae; genus Pelmatolapia; species Pelmatolapia mariae. Next base: position 590,932 of record NC_086246.1, on the reverse strand, counting down.
TACAGGAAGCACTGGGTGGAGTTGTGGGAGAAGTCTGCAGTGTTGATGGTGAAGAGGAACGGAGCCAGAACCGTTCCCTGTGGGGCCCCCGTACTGCAGACGACCCTGTCCGACACACAGCCCTGAGTCCTCACATACTGTGGTCGGTCAGTGAGGTAGTCCAAAATCCAGGTAGTGAGATGATGGTCCACTCCGGAGTTCTCCAGCTTGTCCTTCAGAACCGAGGGAAGAATAGTGTTGAAGGCACTGGAGAAATCAAAGAACATGATTCTCACAGTGCTTCCAGCGGTCTCCAGGTGAGCGAGGGAGCGATGTAGGAGGTGAATGACGGCATCATCCACCCCAATGCCAGGCTGGTAGGCAAACTGAAGTGGGTCGTAGTAGTATAGTAATAGTACTAACTGATGTATTAAACGCAAACTGACTTTTACAGAGGCTTATGCTGAGTATATACACAGAACCTGACTTTTCAGGTCCCCACGATGACTACGTCTCCTCCTAAACTTCTCCCCTCAGTTCAAAAAATAACTGACACTTGATTATACACACAGAACCTGACTTTTCATGATGACTCGCTCTCCTCAGGTCCTCCTGTAGTTAACTCAGGGTGCACTGTGTTATGACTCCAGCGCTCCTTTTTTCAATTTGCACGCATGCTCTTGTCAAAAGGAGAAAGACACATGAAGTACACGCATGCAGCATGTTAGCTGTGAAATCTCCAGAAATGGTAAGTTTTAAGTTATTTTACTCTGCTTTTAATAAAATATTGTATTGTTAAGCTCACTTCCTACTATTTGTCATAACATTAAAAATAACTACTAAAACATACTGGATTTTCAGAAGGCTTGCTAGGACATGTTAGCTAGCAGATGAGTAGCAGCTAATTAGCAGGTGAAGCGAGATCGATCAACTGCAGACCAGACAACAAACGACGGAGGCCCCAGAAAAGTGCAATCAAACGATGAGTTTATTATCACAGGAGAACAACCATCAGCATATGGCCTGTTTTGCTCTGACAGAAATACACTGGGTTCTGGTTTTATAGCATAGAGGATCACGCCCCCACGTACACGTCAAATGCAGGTAAAAAATACATTGTTTACAGACATGAGCACATCTCGTACATCTTAATAACTATAAACAGTCATATAACTTCTCTTTTCTATGACACCTGCCGAAGTTAAAAGATAATATGAGGAAGAAAAAGAATCGTCTTGATGCATTCTCAATCATCCAGGAAAGTAAATCTCCAAAAGTTGAATCTGTTCATCTGGACGTAGTGTTTTGTGGGAGAAACGTTTCGTCACTCATCCAAGTCACTTCTTCAGTCTCTCAGAGACTTCTTCAATCTTCTCTAACCATATACTCATTGTTTTTATGGCATATGACATTACCCTGGCCTCCAGTAACACTTTGAGGAACCTTTGAGGAATGATTTTTGACCAGGATAAGTCCTTCAGTGTGCATCTTAAACAAATATGTAGGACTGCTTTCTTCCATTTGTGCAACATCTCTAAAATTTGAAATATCCTGTCTCAGAGTGATGCTGAAAAACTAGTTCATAGATTTATTACTTCTATGCTAGACCATTGTAATTCTTTATTATCAGGATGTCCTAAAAACTCACTGAAAAGCCTTCAGCTAATCCAAAATGCTGCAGCAAGGGTACTGACAGGGACTAGGAAGAGAGAGCATATTTCTCCTGTATTGGCTTCCCTTCATTGGCTCCCTGTTAGATCCAGAATTCAAAATCCTGCTCCTCACATACAAGGCCTTAAATAATCAGGCCCCATCTTATCCTAATGACCTTATAGTGCCATATCATCCCATTAGAGCACTTTGCTCTCGCACTGCAGGTTTACTTGTTGTTCCCAGAGTATTTAAAAGTAGAATGGGAGGCAGAGCCTTCAGTTTTCAGGCCCCTCTTCTGTGGAACCAGCTTCCAGTTTGGATTCAGAGGACAGACACTATCTCTACTTTCAAGATTAGGCTTCAAACTTTCCTTTTTGCTAAAGCATATAGTTAGAGCTGGACCAGGTGACCCTGAATCCTCCCTTAGTTATGCTGCAATAGGTGTAGGCTGTTGGGGGGTTTCCATGATGGATTCAGTGTTTCTGCTTCAGTCAACTTTCTCACTCACTATGTGTTAATAGACCTCTCTGCACTGAATCATAGTAATTAATCTCTGACTCTCTTCCACGGCATGTCTTTTATCCTGTCTTCCTTCTCTCACTCCAACTGGTCGCTTCAGATGGGCGCCCCTCCCTGAGCCTGGTTCTGCTGGAGATTTCTTCCTCTTAAAAGGGAGTTTTTCCTTCCCACTGTCACCAAAGTGCTTGCTCATAGGGGGCGTTATGGCCCCTGGCCTTGGAGGAAGTGGGCCGGCCTTCCTGTATGGAAATTCAAGCATGCCAGGGCTCACAGATGTTTGAGTGTGCCACTCTTCACAGACCATTGGCTGCTGCAGGAACCTCGGGCGCAGCGGACCAATGACATGGCTGCCCGTGTTCACCTGCAACTACAAAAGGCTGAGGATTTCATCTTCACTCACTTGTACCCACACAAAAGCAGTGCATCTACCTGAACGATACTCCAATAGAGTTCGATTATTTTGTTAATAATTTTATCTCCTCACTACATGTGACTCTGGATACTTTAGCTCCTGTGAAAAAGAAGTAATTGGTTCTCTGGCATAACTCTTAAACACACACCTAAGTTGTCTGCTATAATCAGTTATAGAAATCAGTGATGATACCCAGCCCTAACTGTAGGCAGGTGGACAAAAACTCAGAGCCCCTTTGAGCGAACCATTCCTTTAATGTTAATTAGTAATGATATCATGAACTTCTTCACAAATAAAATTTTAACCATTAGAGAAAAAAATTACCCATGATCATCTCACAAATGTAACATTATCTACAGCTACTTTCAGTACCATTGATATTCATTTAGAGTATGTTTCTCCATTTGATCTTTCTGAGTTAAATTGAATAATTACTTCCTCCAAACCATCAACATGTTTTTTAGACCCCATTCCTACAAAACTGCTCAAAGATGTCTTGCCATTAATTAGTGCTTCAATCTTAAATATGACCAACGTATCCCTAATAATCAGCTATGTACCACTGGCCTTCAAGCTGGCAGTAGTTAAATCTTTACTTAAAAAGCCACATCTCAAAAATTCTTGAAAGAGTAGTTGTCAAACAGCTAAAAAATCACTTGAAGAGGCTTATTTGAAGAGTTTCAGTCAGTTTCCAGGTCCCATGACAGCACAGAAACAACTTTAGTGAAGGTTGCAAATGATCTTCTTGTACCCTCCCCAGTATACTACCAATAGTAATAGTTTGAGAAAGCAAATGAGTTGCAACTACTTAAAAACCTGTTATAAGTTCATAAACCTTTATTTTTTCTGAGTAGTTTGAACAAAGTTGTCAGTACTTGAATATATGAATTAGTTTGAGACATTGCCTTTAAACAATCTGAGTTGACACTGACATCGTGTACGTGCGTACGTATGTACATGTGCCACCAGTTTCCTCATGAGGTGCTGCAAACCTACACTATCTTGGAATCATAACTTTGAGCGCAAATGCCGGCTCATTACTCCAAAATAAAATTGTGGAACATTAATATCGGAACAGAAATAAAATCATTTTGGTATAGAAAATTTGTTTTTCTGCATTGCCTTTTGCGCTGGATAAAGGAGGATGTGCTGCGGCATGTTACAGGCATGAATTGGAACAGCTAATGCTCTGCCATTGGCTAGCTGAATTTTTTTCTGAAAACCATATTTCTCCATTGTAATACGAATTGTTAATGTCATATATGTACAATTATAGCAGGCATTTAAGAATTACATGCAATGGGAGTTATTTTATCCCATCACGTGATGCAAGAATAGTTTCCAGTGTATGGTCTTGGTGTCCTTAGCCTCAAAGTGTCTTGCATATGAATTATGCTAATGAGCTCACATTTATATATAGTATAACACATTGTCCCAGAAGAAGTGCATACTAAAGCAAAGCCCTGCTCATATATTTCAATTCTCTTGCCATTTCAAGTCTCCAGATGACGTTTCTGGAGTGTTAACCAGATTTGCGGTTTGTAACCTGCCTTGTGGATTCACTGTTGACTCGATGTATAGTGATGCACTTCTTCACTCACAGCGCATACATTGATATCGACTTTGGCTAACCTTTTTGCTAACTGGTGGAACTTCAAGCCTATGCTCAGTTCTCTGAAATTGTACATCTTAAAAATGGGCCAGCAAAATTGTAGGCACAGGATGATTAATACAATGGCTGTGATTAATCAATTGCATAATTAGGCAGTAGAACTTGGTTTGCATGGTATATAGCTGTATATACAGTATAGGAATGTAGAATCTTCTGAAGTGCTAATATACTTTCTATTTTTATGTTATACTATTAACAAATGTTTAAAAAGTGGTTGTTGTTGGAGCACCTGTATTTTGTACAGTGCTTACAAAATGGACAACGTGGTGACCGCTTGCAAGTTGTGATGCTACCATGGTCTGTCAATCTTAGTGTCTCCATCAGGTCTCTACATGTACCGCAATGCTCTTTCTCACTTCGACAGTAGTAGATTAGTTCGTCTTTCAACAGCCAAAGGTCTAACTCTTTAAGTCAGTCTGAAAAGTTTGGAAAAGTGCAATCATTATAGAATTGTTCCCCAGCCGTGATAACTGCAGCTCTCTCTATGTAATCAACCACAGACTTTTGATAAGTGTGCCAGAGAACGCAAAAATGATGTTTGGGAAGGTTACAGCTGTAGGGCTCATGGATGCAAGTACACTCGCAGCAAGCTCATGTACTACAGACATAGGTGGTGACTGGAACACATGTCCTCTAAGCTATTGCAAATTTATCCTTAAGTTTTTAACGCTGGCACTACTGCTACTTACCAGACTCCTCTATGATTCAGTAAAAGGACTAGATGTTGTAGTCCCTGATAATGCATTGCTTTAAATGGCAAGACTCTTAAAGGAATGGCTGTTATGAAGAAAGGCAGCCCAGAAACTTTACCAGCAGCACACATCGTTGTGTGCTTCAACTTTTGGTCTTTTACCCAAGCTAATCTCCCTTTTTTTTTTTTTTTGTGGGGGGGGGGGGGGGGGGGGGAATTAGAGATCTGATCTAGATTATCATATTAAGATTTGGGACACATCGTCAGTAGTGGACCTTGGATTCATCGGGTGTTTCGACCATTATCACTAGACACCCTCATCCAAGGAGGCCCTGCCAGGGTTGATCAGGCCCCGGAGTGTGTCACTGGTTTATGTAAAATTTTTATTTCTCTTATTCTTTCTTCTGTTTAGTTTACTGCAGTTTATTTTCTCCTATCTATTCACTGCAATTGAGAAATAATACTTACCTCTTTAGCATTTATGGAGCCTCACGTCTTCAAAGGGATAGAAACGGCCTGTTGGACGTCACCCATGATGCTGACTTTGAAGAGCAGATTTGGCCTGTAGCACAGATGTGGCTGGGGTCCACTTCCTCCCCATTGCTAGTGTGGGAGCAGTGCCTCTCACTTTTGGGTCCCGGGAGTCCGTGAGTGACATCTCAAGCCTCACTTTTGCGCATTTAAACTCTACCAGACTAGGGATAGGCAATGCCAGTATCCCATGGCTATAAAGTCCGATGCTGCTGAGGCATTTGGGAAGTCCGAGCCACTTCTTAGTCGATTGGCGTGACTGAGTGAGACCTTGTACATTGTCAAAGGCCACAGTAGTGTGGGTAATGTGGGAAATATAACATTTTTATTAACCTTGAGTAGTGGCATTTCGGTAAAACTTTGATTAAGTGAAGCAGTCATAATCATTTTCTCATACATATTGCAAATGTGCTCATAAAGAGATAGCATTCAGTCTTTTGAGGGTCATAAACTTCATCTCGAGGGACTGTTCAGATGATCTACTGTGAAAGGTGACTTAGACTTGCAGCAAAGGTCAATGCAAACACGCTTACAGACACAGACAACCCGTAGATTCATTTCTAGGTCAAAGGTATATAACTGCATTTTGTACCTGCATAGCAACAGTTTTGGTACAGGAGGTGCTCATGATGTTCCAGAGATAAGTGTGAAGAGAATGAGCAGCAGGAAGCATCTGGAGTGAAGACGGATGAAAATTGTTCGTTAGGTGTGTAAAAGGTTGTCAGCAAAGGAAATGCAGCAACTGTCATTAACTGTAATTTGTGCATGTTATGTATCTGCTTGACGCAAGAAGGGGCGTAAACCCTGACATACAAAAACAACTTGAAGTGTGCTTTCTAGCAGAGATTTATGCTGACGATGTGATGGTGTACATCTTCCCACGCGTGTGTTCCATAAAATCATTGTTTTGACTGAACTCATCTGGACCAGTGGTTGTCTCACACCTCAATCAAAGAATCAGGACAGTAATAACCCAAACTGGAAGAGCCAGAGCTTCAGTTTCCCTAGTAGTGCGGTGTTGTTAATCCGCTTGAGGTCATTAGCCAAGTTCTGCCTTGGTTGATCTATTTGCCATGTATCATTGAGGTCTGCATTGTACCACTGTCCCAGGCTCTTTATGGGCTTCTCTAAGACTGCTGGAATTTGTTCTCCACTGATATAGAATTGCTCTGCTGTCAGTTTTCCTTTTATGAGGGAGATGCTGCGAGATTTACTTGGCTTAAACTCCATTCTTGCCCGTTCAATGTTTTCCGAGAGCTTCTGTAGCAATCGCCTAGTACATGGTTTTGTTGTTGTAATGATGGTCATGTCATCTATGTAGGCTCTACTGGGAGGAAGACTTCAGTTTCTCAACTCCCACTACCCACCGAGATGCCCGCATGACCAACTCCATTGCCATGATAAATGCAAGAGGGGAAATCGTGCAGCCTGCCATAGCTCCAATTCCCAGGTCCTGCCAGGCTGTAGGGGTGTTCTCAGCTGTCACACAAAACTGTAAATCCTTAAAGTAGGTCCTGACCAGTCCTGTGATTTGTTTTGATACGCTGAAATAGTTGAAGGCCATCCACAAGATCTCATGCAGAATGGACACAAAGGCTTTGGCAAGGTCTAAGAAGACCACTTGAAGGTCTCTTTGTTCTTTCTTGGCAGTTTTAATCTGGTGCCAGATGACGCTGGCATGCTCCAGGCATCCCGAGAAGCCCCGGATGCCGGCCTTCTGCACTGATGTGTCAATATAGTTGTTTCTTTGCAGGAAAGTAGATCTTTGGGCCAAGACACTGACGAAGATCTTTCCCTCTACGTTCATCAGGCTGATCTGGCGACACTGGCTGATGGATGAGGAGTTCTTCTCCTTAGGGATCAGAATACCCCGTGCTCTTCGCCAAGCCTTTGGAACTACTCCTTTCTGCCACGCTACCTTCATCAGCTTCCACAAGTGTTTGAGGACTCGTGAGGTGTTTTTTATAGAGCCTATATGAGATGCCATTAGCTCCTGGAGCCGATGCTGCTCTTTCCTGCTTCACTACCTACTCCACTTCACTCCCTGTAGGTGGTCTTATGTCCATTTGGTGTTCAGGTGCCTGGATAGCCGGCATAACACTCGGAATAGTAACTGTCTCATGCCTCCGATCCTCAGAGTAAGTTTTCCTCAGATGATCTTCCAGGTCTTTTATGGGCATTTTGAGGCACCCGCTCTTCTCTTCACCAAAAAGGCCCTTAACAAAGTTGTGTACCAGACTCTTCTATGAATTCTATAAAAGAACTTTAACAGTACCTGTTAACTTTAACAGTTATCAAAGTTTTATATACATATGCAGTGTTTTTCTACTTGATCAAAATGATGGTTATGCAGGCTTTATCCTTTCTGTTCAATTAAAAAAAAACAAGAGCAAAGACTGACATGCTATATTTCTATTTTTTTCTCCTTTTTATTACGTACACATAACGCTATATAAATAAAATTGAATTGAATAACACATAAACATGTTAGGTTAGGGATCACTAGTTCATCGCACTGGTTCATCACTGGTTCATCACTGATTCATAGTAATATCTTGATGCATGCTCAATCATCCGGGTAAGTAAATCCCAAAAGGTTGATTCTGTTCCGCAGGATTTTAAGTTTTCAGTGGGAAAAACATTTTCTCACTCATTCAAGTGACTTATTCAGTCTCAGCTGGTTGAAAGTACACCTGTGTTTGGGGGTATACACAACAAAAAGTAAAACAAAAGTAAAAATGAAAACATAAGACAAAAGTAAAAATAAAACAAAACACACAATTATCTTAAAAACATAATCTAGTGATTACTATTTTAGTACCAGGACACTGAGTAACACCCCAACAAGTGTCATGACATACACGTTATAAGTGGTCCACCTCTACGTACAAGGACTGAGTCACAGATCCTCTGAGCTTGGACTGAGTCTGACTTAGCCGGAGTTGAATTTGTCCTTGGTCCCTGGTCATCTTTCTCAACTGCTAAACAAGTATAGACCTCACGTACAGCAGAGTCTTCACCGAAATTTCCCGCACTCCAAACAGATTCTTTTGTACAGCTAGGTCGTGTCAAACCTCAAAGTACAGATCATTCATGTAGAAGTCCCAACTCCACTTGTCTGAGCTGTGATTTAAACAAGTACGATTCTCCTCTATCTTTCCATAAAGCAGGCTTTTGTCTTTGTCAAAGTCTGTGGGCACCAAAGAGTGGTTGGAGTTCACACGTGCTCATGTGTGAGTACTGGCTGAAATTGATTGTTTGGAATCAGGCTGCAGAACGGCTTGAATGTGACATCCCAAGGAATGGAAACGGTTTGACATATTGGGCTTTCACATGCTAATATGTCCTACTAAGAAATTCTAGGCTAGAGGTCAATGGAAAGCGGTGAAAAAAGGATTTGATGCGCAGTGTACAGTTACCTGCAACACACAGGAGTGAACACGGTCACCAAGTCGAATTTGAAAGGCCCAAAAATGAGGCTCAAAACGATTAAGTGTTAGACACACATGTTGCCTTCGTGGTTCTGATAATGAGGAACACAGAATGCCTGGTTTCGTGCAAAGATCCCAACAGTACAAGAGAGGACATAGTAGCCATGCTGACCAAGTCCAAGGGACTGATTCTCGTAAACTCATGCCTCAACCTGACCTTGCATTCACATCCAGGGACCTGGGACATTTCTGAAATCGGAGGTGACAGGGGATTTCTAAAAATCACCCTGCAGTTGTCCAGTTGAGACACCTGAGTTAGAAAACACAAACACTGCAGATTTCTTTCACTCGCGAGGGCAGTCATGGACACACGACCTGCGTCTCATCACTGTCTGTGTTCTTTATTTATACCTTTCTGTGTCTGTGTGTGTGTGTGTACAAAGATAACGGAGTTATTCTAAGAACTCAGAGCTGAGGTTCCCCTTTTCTAAATCTGGATGTTCTTACAGAAAGAGGAAGCTGTAAGTTGTTTATCACAGAAAGGTTTCATGTCAAAAGTCAAGTAGACATTTGCTTAGTGATAAATAAAAGAATACATTTCATGTAGCTGATCACATACACAATTTTCTTCTGACAGAAGCCCAGATTGCACGCTGTGGTAAGGACTCTCTTGGACATGGCAAACCACAGAGGGACTGAATATCTTGAGATATTTGTTTGTTGCAACCATTTGCAAGGACCTCTGCAAGGTCAACTGCCTGCCAGTAGTAATTCGAGGTCCTGAAACCTAGAGGAGACCCATACCATGGTCCAAGAGGGACCATAGCTTGTTTTCCACCAAAATGTTCAAATTGAAGTACAGATGGGAGTCGGGGACGAGGTTCGAGTTAACAGAGGTGCTCACTCAGGATTCTGATGGGAAGTTTTGGAATGGTAAGCAACTACATGACTGGAAAAGGTGCCAGGATGGCAGACTGATAGTTAGAAGAGAAAGGTTTTGGTATCTGGGAAGGAGGCAGGATGACTACGATGGCTACGATAATGACGAAAGCGATGATGGGGGTGGTGGTGGTGATGATGGTGATGATGACGGTGGTGAAAACGATAACACAATGTACAGTGAAAAGGATAATGGTGGACTTGGATACTGATGGTTATGCTGAACATGATTCTGAGTCAGATGGAAAGGATGATGATGTCCATGATGATGATGATGTCCATGATGATCTACATGTTCATGATGATCTACATGGTCATGATGATGCGCATGTTCGTGTTGAGGTGGTCGTGGTTGATGTTTTTGATCATCCCCATGAACACATTATTGTCCATTTAGAACTTTGTGGGAGGCAAGTTTCAACATTTGCGATACTCAGTCGCTGTCTTGAGATTAAATTTGAATGTTTTTTTCACATCCATGTACAACGATGACAACAATGTCAATGTCATTTTCAATTTTATTTCTATAGCACATTTAAAAGCAATAAAGTGCCTCATAATTAGCTAATGAACAAGAGAAATCAATAGAAAAACAAATACAAAAAAAATAAGACATGAGATGAGGCAAAGACAGTATATTTTACATAAAAAAAGAAAACAAACATGAAAAAAACCTGATAGTACTCAAACTGAACTTGAATTAACAGTCAGCATAAAAAAGTGACTTTTAAGACTCACTGTATGGATTGCTGACGTATGATTATCAAGGAGCAAGTTATTCAAGAGTCTAGGCACTGCAACTGCAAAGGCCTGATCTCCTCTATGCTTTAATCGAGTACTAAGAGCATCTGGCTAGATGATCTCAGTAATTTTGGGGGGTTATATATGTTGAGGAATGCCATTTAAAATTTTGAAATAAGGTAAAAGAATCTTAAAATCAACATGATAATGGACAGGGAGCCAGTGTAAATTTGCTAAAACTGGAGTGATGTGTCCATATCTTCTAACACCTATTGCAGCTAACTGTAAGCAATGGAGAGATGAATTAAGACCCAAATAGAGAGAAATGCATTGGCCAGTCTATAGGGTTAGGGTTAGGGCATTGTATTTTTCTAGGTCTTTAGGAGGAAGATAAGGCTTTGGTAATTTCATAATAAAAAAAGCAACATAAAATTGCCGTACAGGACTAGAGTGAGAGTGGGCGACGATGGGAAGTTGGTCAAGTTTTACAAACTCCTTAACTTCCTGTAATTTCTTGCTGTACAGTACACCCCAGCGCTTATTTAAGGGACGTCAGACACTTCAGGGACTGGGGTGCATAGACTGGTTCTAGGAACACTAGCTGTGGCAAAGAAACTCTCTGCTGACACGTATTCCAGACCGTAAGGTAATTATCATAGTGCGCTAAGGAAGAGAGGAGATGCTTAAGGTGGCTTGCAAGATCATCCGCACCATTGTCATAACCACATGCTGTAAGAAGGCATTCAAAGACTTACAACAAAATAAAGAAACACAGTTTTGTAGGTGGAGACACACCGCCCACCCAAGTGCTACCCATTACTGGACTCATTTGTCAATAACAGTGGGAAATCTGTGTTCGCTCATCTGATGACGCTTTGGCCCTCGGTTTCCAAAAGAAGTGACATGAAACAACTGTCTTGTTCAAGAGACCCGAGATGGATAGGACAGTGGTTGTGTACTGCCGAGTGGCAGGGACGGAGAGCCATCACATCTGCGATAGCACCGGGGGCAACAGAGGCCCTGTTCTTGGGCAGGAAGGTCAAAGTTTGTTCTGAATGAGGGTGACAGAGCTCTACGATTCGGCTGGTAGAGCACCGATACTTGGCGAGGTCCACCTAAAACTGCAGACCTTCATGGATTCTTTTCCCTAACCCAAATGCTGGTGTAACACACCTACAGACCCAAAAAGCAAGCAGGTGAACAAATGGACTCCAATGACAACATTAACAACAATGAAATGGTAAGGATCAGACCTGGCGGAAGCATGTTCTTGACCGAGGACTGTCTTGAAGCATGTGGTAGTCTCAAACCCATCAAAATCCTTCACCAGTTAGAATTTCTCAAGAGACAGCACAAGATCACTAAGCAAAAGACAGTGGGCAAAGAAGTATTCTACCAACTGAATTAACAGCTGTACGCTGTGGGTTCGCTAACTGTGGTAAATAACAGCGTGACCAAGGAATGTCTTGCTTACAAAAGCACTATTTGCACACTAGCATGCTCCTTGGTCTTGAGTATAACAAATGTAATGCTAATGTCATCCTTGAAAGAAACCAAACAAAAAAAGAGTAATGTATTGAAAGGACCAAAAATTTACTTAGGTGAACGTGTGCAGGTGATCAAAGATAAGCCTGACAATGATGAGCGCTAGCAATGAGGGATGAACTTTCAATTCGCAATTGATCAGCTGTTCGCACACTACAAGATAGTCATATGCAATGTAGTTTACTGCAGCAGGACCGATGCAGCAGGACTCAGAGTGGAGGAGACCAGCTCCACCACGGAAAGGTTAACAAATGTTCACCACTCCAGGAAAGTCCCATATTTGAGCACACAATAATAATAATAATAATGATAAAAACTTTTAGTGACTAAGTTATATTTCATGAAAGTACTAACAGACACCCGCAGAAAACTTTTAAACAAGAAATTCTTAGGCACAAAAACCAAAAAAATTTTTCGTTTTCATTCAAATTCCACGCAGTTTGTCATGGCTCAGAGGCCCGTGAGGTGAAATGGACTCATGCGCAGAACCAAAAGACTGGAGGCTTGAAGTGATTTGCAAAAACAAAAATTTTATTTACCAGAATTCCTAACTTAGGTACTCAAGACAAAAACAAGATTATACTGTGCAAAAAACGTGGGGTCTGTGAAGTGCTGGGCTTAGGCTAAGCATGGAACTGTCAGGTCACTAAACTGCTGAGGTCTGGACTGGAGTGGGGCAGGTGGAAACTGTGGCAGACCAGGGTCACTGAAACGAAGGAGAGGATAATCAGAATGGTCCAAGGAGTTTTGAGAGTTTCCCAGTTTTATAGGCTGAGATCGCTTGCATGCTCGCAGGCGGGGATAAGCTGGAGGTGGAGATGAGGCAAGGTCCGGGTGAGTACTGAGTCCTTTATGGGTGCGCAGGGAGGCAGGTAGGTGTGAATGGCCATTTGCATGAAAAGAATTGGGCAACAGCTGACCGGAATCCAGAAGTGCGGCTATGGCAGGGTTTGGATGATGAATTCGGGTACCAATGAGGTTAGCAGACAATCTGGCGAAGACTCATTGTGTGTGCTGCTCCTAAATACTGCCAGAATAATTGTCTGCAGCTGAGGAACGGGGAGGGGCAAAAAGGGTTTGAGAAGGGATATTTTACTGTTATTTTATCATTACATCAGAATCATATAATAAGCATTGCATTAAAGCATTTATTGAAGCTATTGACATTACATTAACGTTTGTATTACAGTGATTGTTATAACCTCATGTTAATCTTCTATTTACAGGTGTTAGTATAATCATATAATCTTTCATTGCAGGTGTAACCATGATCATCTTTATACATATTGCCGCTTGGTGCTTATTATGGAGTTGTGCTCACATCAGTAAGGGTTAAAAGCTACAGTCAGTGGGATGTCTGGCTGATCTATTGAGGGAAGTGACGTAGAGCGTAGAAGGCCGCACATGCTTACAAGACACTTACGTCATGTTATTTTATGATCCTTTATTTAGATATATGTTTTGTTAACCTTTAAAGTAGTGTGTATTGGCAATAATTACTCATTAGTTCATTTATGTATCATCATTAATTGTTACTTCATTAGAGAATTTCTTTAGGCTGTCGGCCTTATGTTACAACTTGTATTACAGGTATTGTCATGATTCCATATTAACATTTTCTATTACAGGTGCAGTGATAATTCTTTTGTATACACATGCATTGTATTTTTGTGCTTGCCAATGAGGGGGGCTCAGTCAACTAGTGGAGGGTCGGAAACTTTGTTCGGCGCGAGGACTGAACAATCTATTGTGTTAAGGATCTTGAGCTATAGAAAGAACACGCTTACAAAACACATATATCATGTTATTCATTATTATCCTTTATTCATTTATATTCTTTTTATTAAGCTTTGAGTAGTGGCATTTGATTAGAACATTTATTCAACAGATTACATGTATGGTTTCAGTTAGGTTATTGCACACATGCAGAGTTGGCCTCTGTCCTTATAGACAGAGTGAATGCTGAGGTCGAGGCACACACGCACACACACAAGCAGTAGTTAAACTCATGTGTAGGGGAGAGTTCAAATATTTAAATAACAATCTGCAAAGCCTTGTAGCTGTTTGATTATGCTTGCAGGAGAGACTGTTTGTTCCAGGGGATAAGCAGAGTTAATTGATTACTGGGAAGGATCTGGCCTCGGGAAGAAGATGTTCTTTTAATGTGTTAAAAGTTGTCAACACTGATTGTATTGTACCTACTTTACGCATGAGGGGGCGTTCCAATACCCTGATTTTCATAAAAACTATTGTTGTGTGGTTTTCGGTGAGAGATCTGGTGCTGTCTGCGTACAGTGTCCCATCTCCCACACGTGTGTATTAAAATCATCGTTTGACTTGACCCGGCCGGACCAGTGTTGTTATTTTGGTTTTCCTCTTTTCCTCTTTTCCTCCTGTATCCATTCCCAATATTTTGAACTTGTGTCAGGTTCCACGCAGAGGAGGAGAGCTGATGCTGTGGAAAGTTACTCAGACTCACCCAGACCATGACACAGTTATGCAGATACTACTAGTTGTACAACAAAAAATTATCAGTAAATAGTCTAATATGAATATAATAAAATTCTGGGGGTTTTCGGTGCTTCTTTCTTTATGACCCAGATCTTGAAAATAAAAAATATTTTTCATTTCTCAGTTTTTATGTGTCATGGTTTCCTGGGTCCTAGCCGTGCGACCTGCCACTTTTTGGTTTGTATTGGTCTGTGTCTTCCTTCTTCCTCTTTCGCTGTTTGTGTTTGTACATGAGCATATGCTGGTTCACTTGTATTGTCTGGACTGGAGGAGTGTCCCACATTCTGATGCACACATCTAATGGCAATCATGCCCCTGCAACTTATGCTGGCATTGCCCTGCATCATAAGGAAGCAGCAGGGAATCAGTCTTTGCTGGATCGTTGCACTTCCAGCACACTGTAAAATCTAATTAGTTCCCAGAACTCAAAGATTTTATGGAAACTCGTTGCCTCAAAAAAATTGAGCAAAAGTTTACGTAAGATGATCAAGTTAGGCAACTTACTCATTTTGAGTACACTGTACAGCCTTGTTAGTTCCCAGAACTCAAAAAAAAAAAAACAACTCGTTGCCTCAAAAAAAACTAAGTAAAGCTTACTTAAGATCACTGTTAGGACAACTTATACATTGCAAGTCTGCAGTATTAAGAATAACTTGATATTTCTGACTAGCGATGGGTACCGGTGTCCAGTGCCATGATGGTACCGGTTCTGACATAAACGGTAGTAACCAGACCGAAAAGCAGCGCACATTTCGGTCCTTTATTTCGGTGCTTTTTTCCCTGAGAAAATTCTAGCCAATCATTTTACGTTTCCGAGGATAGTAGGCGGGTCCAGGTACGTACGTTCTTTTAGAGCAGAGCTACAGATTAAAAATGCCCAAGGCGAAGCCGTCAAAAGTCTGGCTGTACTTCGCAGCAAAAGATGCAAACTCAGCAGCCTGCAACAAGTGCTTTAAGCTGATACTGTGATACTGTCAAAGGAGGTAACACCTCAAATCCGATGAATCACCTGGCGACGCATAGCGGTTTTTTTTAAAGCCGAGAAATGCGCCGTGTTTGATAGCTTGCTGTGAGACCTCACACCGTGCACATCTACTGCGGGTGTGGTGCCTGTTATCGGACCTGGGGTTAGCAACATCCCCCAAAAACCCGAAGAGTAGAGTCCTGGCCCCTAGCCCTGTCAGCATAGCAGAAATGATGACCGATGATGGCAGCAGCAGCCGTTCTTCTCTGCGTGAGTAGCTTAGTGTTGTTCGTGTGTAATTAACGTTGAGTACGCTAACCACATTATTACATTAATGCATGTAAGGTGAACTAGCAAACACCGTCGTAGTTACATGCGGCTGTCTTCTTGTTTGATGGCAGATACTCCCTTCACCCTGGCCAAAAAGGCTAAAATGACCAAAGAAAAACTGGAAAACAGTTAAATATGATAGGTATTTCGACAAAGTTTGTGTTTTTTCCATTGATTAAGCACTGCTTCCAACCAAGAGTGATACCATATATGCCCTATAGCTGCAGAAAAGGCTAACATTGTTATCTTTTTGCAAAAAAAAAAAAAAAAAACAACAGCTGAACATGAGAGGTTTTTGGACCAATTTTGTGTTCTCCATTCTTTAAGCACCGGTTTGAGCACCATTTAAGCACCGGCACCGTTTCAAAAATACCGGTTTGGCACCGGTATCGGATAAAACCTAAACGATACCCATCCCTATTTCTGACTGTACAATACTAATTGTTTACCTACTGACAAACATTTCAAGTTCAACTAAATGAAAAAACAATTTGTGGTAACCTGAATATGATTAAAAATAATTAACAACACTTTTTGTAATGATGTTAAAATCAGCCCATCATTTATTTTCAAAGACAACAAAATATAACAGCCAACATACTGGATAAACAATTATATTGCCATCACGGTTATAATCTTACAATGAAACAAAGTCTCAGATGTAATTATTCTGAAAATAAGTTTAGGCCTACCACAAGTTTGTTTTGTACTCACTTATATAATCAAAATAAAATATTTATTGTTCTGTCACAATTGCAGTCTCTGATTTAAACAACACATTTGTTTTTCATTACAACACGGGAGCTGGAATGTTGCAATGTTTTAAGGATGCTTGTTTCCAGTCCAGGCATTACTGCCTGAATGACTGTCATGGATCGAAGTGATCCAAAGGTAGGTGCAGAACAAAGTCTTTAACTTCCCTTAAGTACAGTGGCAGTGGATGTGGTTTGGAGATGCAGTGAGCTTGAACCTGCAGGCTTCACTGACCACATCATCTGTGACGGAGGACTCATCTCTCCTGGTGTCCTGCAAGCAAACAATCATATTTTTTTGGAAAAACACGAACTTATTTGCTCTCTGAAAACATTTTTTTTCTGCATTTCATATAGCTTAGACAATCTCAGGCTCCCTCCCCACCGGAGAGGTGACATTCAATGTCCCAATTGTCAGTCTGGATAGCCCTGACCACCACCCAACATAAAATAATGTCATGAAAGCATCATTTTAAAAAGGGCTATGCAAACATGGCCAATAACTTTCATTCTAATGATCTGCAAAATGATTTGGGCACTGTTAATTTGAGGACGAGAGTAAAACAACGATGGTCCAGAAGAGCTTGGTCAAACAATTGATTTTAATGAAACACGCAGCGTGGGGAGATGTATGCAAACAGCATCAGATCTCCACCCAAAATACACTTCAGATTGCTTTTATAACATCAGGGTATTCTTAAGAACATTATTTGCCTCTTTTACAGACATGATCAATTTTAAGAGATAAGTGCAGACACAGAAGTTCCCCTTTCTGGCATCCTCTTCCAAATATGGTGATGATCTCAGGCCTTTGAGGTCCCCATGGACTTGTCCTCCTTCTGTCACCTGTTGTCAAGTAAACTCTAGTGCAACATGTTGTTGAATAGACTCAGGCATTTGCTCAGCTACTATTTTACTGTAACAATATACTCAGCATATATGCTTTTAAGATTATAGATTTAACTCAATGATTTAAAGTGGTTATAACTGCACCTGTAATAAACATGTTAATATGTGATTATGATAACACCTGTAATACAAATTATAACGTAATGCCAACAGCTTCAATAAATGCTTTGATGAATGATAATTAATGCAACAACAAAGATGATGGTTCTGAACAGTAGCAGTAAAATAATTTCTTTAATCCTACAGCACAAAACAAATTTTGCTGTTAGAAAACTTGCAGACTTCACTATATACAGTGTAGACCCTCTAAACTAAGTTTGGGGGATGTGATCTTTCAAGAAATGCAGTCCAAACTGTTGTTGTTTGTTTACTTACACAGCATGTCTTGTAGAATTAACTGGAGTCACCAGCAACAGCACAGTGCAGTCATATCTCAAGTCTGATAACAGAAGACAGGAAAAGATCAGAAAAGAAACAACTTCCCCAAACCAAAGCACAAACAAAACAATAAGTAAAACAGGCTGATCTAAAGTATGATTAAACTTCAGCCTGATTAATGTCACTGAGAGTTGCTAATATATTGGAAAACCAAAATACTTACCACTGAGTTGATGTCTTTCTGTCCAACAGTAGGAGTGCTGGTCCCAAACCTCAAAGACAGTAAGAAGCAAGCAGAGGGAGAAAAAGCAGAACATTTTTCAGAAACTGATTTGATCCTTAATGGCTGTGCAATCATTGTAACATAGAGTTTGCTTATGTTGTTAAATAAAGGCTAGATTTGACATTAATAGATACCACAGATGTTCAAAAATGGACGTCTCCATTTTTGCAAATATCTGATGTCTTGTTAAATCGAGCAGATACTTGAACTTTACACAGCTACATTCTCGCCAGAAAATATCTTAAAAGTTTATTTTGTGACTCAAAAAAAGTAATAAGTTTTTTAGCCGTGCTCCTCCGCCATTGCCACGCTTACAAGTAAGCACAGGGTCCGACAAATGCGATCCTCCTTTTCCCCAGATTACCCTTTCTGGGTCACGAAAAAACCTTTTAAGATATTTTCAGGTGAGAATGTAGCTATGTAATGCTCAAATATCTACTTAATTTATCAAAATATCACATATTTGCAAAAGTGGTTCTCTGTTATCCACCAGCGCGATAGCTGACCGCGAGGTCAAGGCTTGATAGAGTCCGGGAGCACAGCCAACTCCTGGCGTATTCTTTTCAACCCCCCTGCACTCTTTTGCTACTCACGTTAAACATGAAATATATATATATATATATAGTTAGTTAGTTATGGCTATGGATTGAAAATACCCTCCACACCCCACCCTACCCCACCCCTAACGGCTGCACCTCCCGAAGAATTTTGCCTGGGCTCTTATCTCACTTTTTTATTTCAAACAATCAACAGAAAAATTCACAGACATAGTTTTCTGTAAGGGTTTTAAGGCCGTGGTGTTAATTTTTAAGTAACATGAGCCCAGCGGCAGCAGCAACGCAAGGCTAACACTAACTAGCTAGCAAGATTAGAAACCTGGTGCTAAACTAAGAGAAGCCACAAAATCAGTTTAAATAAGAGTAAACATTTACTCACCAAGTCAGTGTATCAGGTTAAGATCCACAGCAATGACAACAATAATATCTCCAGGTTTGCTCAATTCCATAACAAATGCTGGAACCATGAACATGCGGACTGATCCGCAAGGGTGGAAGACGGTAGTGATGTGGCATTTTCAAAACACATCTTTCATCCTTCCGCACTGAGAAGCAAAACTTCCAGCTTACTTAGTTTTTCTAAGTTAAGACAACTCAAATAAATTGAGTTTATAAGCATTTTTGCATAAAAAGTACTGGTAACTTATTTAAATCGAGTTCTAATAACAAATTGATAAAAATTGAGTCCAGCCTATTTAATATTTTTAATTAAACACAATATTACACTAATAGGCCTGCGTATGAATCCTGCCTGTAAACAGGTCACCTTGATAGAATGATCCAATCAAAATAGAGTCAGCGGGATCATCTTAGGCTTCAGACGGACAAAACAGCCAATTGTTTGTTGCTATGTGTCCTTTTCGGGAAAATGATTGTACTGGCAAATAAATGTGGATATACTGGCACGTGGGATCTCTAATAACTTGTTCCTCCCCAGACTACTGATCCCTTTTAAAATTATTGCTAATGACCAAGTCCATTCCCTAGATCACATGTGTCAAAGTCAAGGCCCGCGGGCCAGATTTGGTATTTGATTAGTATTAGAATCGGCCCACAGGTCACAGCCACCAGCTGGGGTTTTGCACGCACCAATACTTCATTCCCCACAATGCAACAGAAGCCCGCGAACTCACTGCAGCGCCGGAAGCGGGGCTCGGCTTCATTATTCATTCATTATTCATCAGCATTCACAGCAGATGTCAACTTTCAGCAACTCCCCTCCCCAATAATGGCTAAGCGGAAGGTGTACAGTGAGCACAGGGAATTTCAAGCCAGGTGGTAGGCAGAGTACATGTTCACGGACAAACGGCAGCTATTTTCAAACGTGAGCCTGAGCAGAAACATCGTTGCTCAACGTGTAGACCAGCTGTCCTCCAATCTAAAAGAACAGCTTGTGGAAAAGGGAAAAGATTTCATTGCATATTCTCTTGGTATGGACGAGAGCACTGACACAACTGACATTGCCCAGTTGTCAATTTTCATTTGTGGAGTGGACTCCAGCCTGACCGTAACAGAAGAGTTTTTGGCGTTACGTCCGATGCATGGCACGACTACAGGACAAGATCTGTATGAAGAGGTATCCAGATGTGTAAATGAGATGGGACTGCCTTGGGAAAAACTCGTGGGATTGACATCAGATGGAGAACCTGCGATGTGTGGACACAGGAGTGAATTGGTGGCAAGGATACGTGAGAGGATGCAGGATGAAAATGTCACAGAGGAGCTGACAGCTTATCACTGCATAATACACCAGGAGTCCTTATGTGGCAAAGCCTTGAAAATGGAACATGTAATGACCATCATAACGCGTGCAGTTAACTTCATCAGAGCCAAAGGTTTAAATCACCGCCAGTTCAAGGCATTTCTGGAAGAGTATGGTGACTTGCCCTATCACACAAATGTGCAATGGCTAAGCCAGGGAAAGGTGCTGCAAAGATGTTTCGAGCTTCGTGAGGAGATCTGTCTGTTCATGGAAAGCAAAGAGAATGACACAACAGAGCTTCGAGATGAAACATTTATGTGTGAAATGGCGTTTCTGTGCGACATCACAAGCCATCTGAATGTGATGATCCTGCAACTGCAGGGACGGGGGCGTGTCATCTCTGATCTGTACAGTACGGTGAAGGCGTTCAAAACCAAGCTGAGTCTGTGGCAGACGCAGATGCAGAAAGAAAACTTGAGCCACTTCCCCAGCTGCCAGACCATGAAAGAGAAGCTCTCTACTGCTTTGTTCCCAAGTGCACAGTTTGCCGATAAACTCAACATACTTGCCGCCGAGTTCCGACGCCGATTTGCTGACTTTGAAGCTCAAAAAAACAGGTTTGAACTACTTGCCAATGCTTTTGGAGTTGATGTGGAAAGCGCACCAGCAAACCTCCAAATGGAGTTGATTGAGCTCCAGTGCAATGACACACTGAGGGAAAAATATGAGAGATTGGGTGCCACTGAGTTTGCACGTTTCATCCCCGACACAATGCCTCAGCTGCGCATCCAAGCTGCTCAGACGATCTCCATGTTTGGCAGCACATACCTGTGTGAACAATTGTTCTCTTTGATGAAGCTAAGCAAAACATCACACCGGAGCCGTCTTACTGATAAACACCTTGACTCAATCCTGAGGACTTCCTCAGCTCAGAACCTGACCCCGAGCATTGATGAACTCGTACAAAAGATGAGACACCACCAAGTATCAGGCTCAGTCTCAGACAAGTGAGCATCGCAGAACATTTACGTATTTTTAGTTTTTAAATCAATTAAATTTTTTACATTTATTTCTACAAGATGTGATTTTTCTTTGAAGGAACTATTGTTTTGTCTGTGTGCCATAGAGTTTTGTATTTTATCTTATTGTATTTTATTTATTTATATTTATTTTTCAGTTAATAGAAAATTGCCGATAAGAGCCATGAGAATGAATACAACTGATTTGATTATTTTTTTTCAATTTTCTCTTTTTACTATTGGAAAGCAGTAATTGGTAGGATCACAGAGCAGCACAATATTGCACTTTCAGTTTATAATGCATGCAATTTCATTTCTGCATTTATCTTGATATTAAGGAGCGTATTTTGTTTATAAATGACATTTACTTTTTTGCTGTTTGCCTGTTGAAATTGTTTTCTTTCAAAATAACTGACAGAGCCATCAGAAAATATTGCTTTATTCATTTAATGTACAGGACATGCGATTTTTCTTTGAAGGAAGTTTGTTTTTGTCTGTGAGCCTGTTGAAAATTGTTTTCACTTGAAATTACTGACAGAGCCATAAAAAATATTGGATTATTCATTTAATCGTTAAATAATATACAGTACACTGTGTTAGGTCTTGGTTCAATAGGTTATGTGCAATCATTTTAATATGTTTTAATAAACATTGAACCAGTCCGACACTCAGCTTGTAGCAAATTAGTTTTTTTGGCCCTCTGATGTATTTGACTTTGACATCCCTGCCCTAGATGCATCAATTCATTTGCAAGGAAAATTTAATTCATCACAACCTTACTGGAACCTGTGTCTTGTTCTTCTCCCAGATCCATTTCCTGTGTCTGCTCTAAATGGTTCATGTCTTTGAGGATCATCAGACAGTGATAGAGCTGAGACACCCTTGACTAAGCAAAAAAAAAAAAAAAAAAAAAAGATGCATCTCTGGTTGGAGTCTCAGCTGCCATTAATCTTGTTTCAAATCTGCCATCCCTACCACAAAGCTTAATCTGGCATCCAAGCCTTGAAAACCTCCTGATTTCGTCATGGTCCTGGGTCAGTGACCCAGTGTTTTGAGTTTTTGTATCATTATTGTACTTGGATTGTTTATCTTTTCTAGTCTTTTGGTTTCTGTTTCTGTGTTTCATGTTTGCTGTTCCCTCCTAGTCAAGTCCGCGTCTGTTATGTCTCCTGTTTTACTTTGAAAGTCTGTGTCCTATGCAAATGTATTGAGTTTTGCTTCCCCTGTCTCTTGTCTTTTCAATTACTCCCAGCTGTGTTCTCCTTCTGTATCTCATTCCCTCGTTCTCCTTCTGTGTATTTAAGCCTTGTGTTTTCCTCTATTAGTTGCTGGTTTGTCTGCATCATTTCCCTCCGGCATCCTGTGAATTCTCCCTGTGCTGTTCTCCCTGATCATTGTGTCGACTCGTGTTCAGGTTCGTCGTTTAGGTTTTAGTTTCTTGCCACACTTACCTTTTGTGTGTTAATCACTCAGTCTCAATAAAGCCCCCTCACTTCAATGTGATATCCATATCTTGGGCCCTTTGTTAAATTCTACACGGCTCATCCCTCAAGCCGTGAGAGATTTGACCTCTGTCTCACCTGTGTATCATGACTTGGGAGTTTTCAGTAAAGATCTGACCTTCTTGTCTTGATGCATGTTCAATCATCCAGGTAAGTAAATCCCCATCAAAACAAATCCAAATTTGTTTTGATCGTAAGAAAGACAAATGCAGATTTGAGGCTTGGACCTTTAATAGTTTTTGAGATATTCCTGTTCCAACATAGCCTCTGATTTCAATGTGCAAAAAAAAAAGGCCTGAAAGTACTTTGAAGCTTCATACAGCAAATATTTTCCAGCAAAGACACAGTTATATATGTTCAAACATTGAATCATACAAAATGTATGCAAATCAGAAAAAATCTTTACGCATAAAGTTTGATGTTTCTTGATTGTCTCATAGCAGACAGTCTCAGTGTTAATGGCCATTTTAGCTAGCAAAGAAGCATGAGTAGACCTTTGCTGTTAGAGGTCCCAAACCATGTAACACTCAACTCATTGAGATTAGAAGAGGAAATTGTTCATTATCTTAAGTAGTTAAGTAAATGGACAACAAATCTTAACATTCATATTCTATGCTGCTATGTGTTTGACATATCAAAAATTTGTATTGTTATTTATTTTTTACTGTCATAGTTTAAGTCAAGTACATATAATCTTCTGTTGCAAGAAAATTTTCGTATTGAGGATTAATGTGCTGCATCGCATTAGGAAAGAAATAAACGCTTCCCCTTAATGGGAAATGTTTCTATTTACAGTAAATCTCAAAAGCAAAGAGGTAAAAATTTAAAGCCCCACTAAACTCTCAAAAATGCTTAAGATTTTAGTCAATAATATAAAAATATCAGAACATTAGAGGCCTGAATTCTAAAGAATTTCTTTGTAAATGCTTCACTTGTATCTGAACTTAAAACATAGGCAGATGTCTACAATAAAACTTGCTGAAAATCTTTAAATGTTTACATTAAAATGATAGTCAATATATATCATTAGTAGTTTAATTCAGATGGATAAAAAACACAATCTACCATGTCACTACCTTAGAAAAAGGAAAAGCCTGTCCCTCGTCTTGATTCTTCTACTAGCTTTCATAACAACATCTAACCCTGTATAAGTCAAACTGTTCCTGCCATCTACATCTATCTCTGATGCGTGATAGAGGCTAGGAATTGATTTTGAAACATTTTTACAATTTAGTCATGAAGTTCAGCTTGATTGATTGGGTTGATCCAGAATCTTTGTCAGTGGCTGTGGCTGTCATTTCTGTGAAGCCAAATTTTATTTTCAGTTTGACTTGACGTTTGGTTCCTCCTGTAATATTGGGCATTTCAACAACAAAGGAGTCAATTTTCTCTATTCCATCCTCATCCACATACTTTGGAGTTTCTTTCTCTGTGCAATAAAAACTAAAGCTCATCTTTGTCTGATCCGCTTTTATGGGATATAAGGTGTGATATCTAGCTTCATTCCAGCAGACATCCTCATCAATTTGCACCAGTTTCTTAAAAATGCCACTGCACCATACACCCTCTGTGTTCATGAATTTCTTGTCTGCTCTGTGCTTGGACTCATCAAAACGCTCACTGACACCAACCCCATAAGTAAAGCCACTTTTTCGAGATGCTACCAAACCCGGGTTTGTTCCAAACTTTAGAGCTCCCCTTACTATTGCTTCCTGGGGCCTAAAAGGACACAGAACTTTACACTGATCACCAAACTGATCAATAACATGTTGACGTAGAATCTGGCTTTCAGCATAGCCCCCCACTAATAGAATGTACTCGATGTTTAGATCTTCGCTCAGAATTTGCCTGAGCCTGTCAGTGATGCCATTCAGACTATCAGCAAAGAAAGACCTCAGTGTCTCTTTGGAGATTTTCATGGATCCTTCATCCCAGGAAACGCCTTGCACTGATTCAAAGAACTTTTCTATTTCCTGTCTTTCCTGAGCCAGTTTTCCCAGGTTAAATGGGAAGGACATGTAAACATCATCATCTACTTGTTTGAGATACATAAAATCATTCATTATCTTCTGGACCTCACTGGGAAAGTTTGCTTCATATTCATCCCACACACCATGACAGAAGATTTCTCTGAGGAACTCTTTGAATTTTTTGTCCACAGTTTTCCCCCCCAAATCATTTCCTGAGGCCTTGTGCAGCTCCTTCAGGGCTCCTCCATCCAGGACTTCATGAACAGTGATGTCAATAGTTCCCCCTGAAAGACGCAGGAAGTGACATGTCACTGCAGAACTTCTATCAAAAATTGTTTAGAGGGTGTCTGGGGATGAATGTCTATCAGAGTGTAACAGAGCCACATACAGTACCTCCACAGTCCACCACCATGTACTGTGTTCCTGGAGACTGATCCAGTGATCCTCCATCATGGTTCTGTGTGATGAAGCCATCAGCTGGCAGTTTCTTACACCAAACTGAGGCTGCCTCTGGTTCCAGTGCGATGATCAGCTTTTCTTCATTTTCTTCCTTCACAATTCCTGCCTGAAAAGAAATAAAAGTTCACAGGGTTCAGTTTTAAGCATTTAAGATCTTGCTAAACAAAATGCTCTTACCTCAGTGGCAGCTTCTCTCATGAATTGCTTTGCTGAAGGATCCCAGATCGCTGGTACAGTTAGCACCCATGTGAAGTCAGAGGCTGTGAACTTTTTCTCTGGGTTGGCATTTATGATTTTCAGTGCATCTTCCTTCAGATACCACAGTGCTGCCGTAAACACCTTAAAGGCTGTCATTGACTTCCCATTTGCAGCTTTAATCATCACATCTCTGTTGAGTTTCTGGAGATGATTGACAATGTTAGCTTGTATGCATGCAATTCTGAGATTGTTAGTTTCACTAGTCTTGAAATAATGCAGGTGAGAGGCCAGTCCACAGAGATTTTTTTTTTTTTTTTTTACGTGGACTATTTTAGTCCATGAATCTTTTCACACTCTTAACTCTGACAGAGCCATTTCAATGATACCCAATGATTATTCTGTTTAGGTCTGTCGTTCATTTAGTAAATCTTAATGTCCATAGACTTGAATACTTGATTGCTTAAATTGCAACAATCGTCTGCAATTTATATTAGGAAGACCAGTAAAGATTTCTGCTTCATTGATGATCCAGGACAAGTTAACAGTCCGTAACAATGCTGAAAAACAGACAGCCATTCACATATACATTCACATCCATGGACTGTGGGAGGAAGCCACAAAACGTCCCCACAGAAAGACTCCTAGCTGTCCAGTTGATTAAAATCCAAGACTTTCTGGGGTCGTCTTATCAACAGTGTTAACCAACACACCACTATCCTGTCTTCAATTAATCAGACATGTTTAAAGAATCTGTTCTACCGATTTACGTGATTGGAATTCGTCCTATTCAGTGTTTGTAGAACATATGAAGAGAAGAGATTTTTAACTTACTTTACTATAGAGCGCCATTTTAAAGTTTTCAAAGAAGTAGTGTTTCTTTGCTTCTACTCCATGCATGTTAATATAAGTTGTTTTGCTTTCATAACCAAACTGCAGAAATTCTTCATGTTCATCAAAAAGAATACAAGTTGGAGTTTTTGGGGTGTCCAGTCCATGCTCTTTTCCCCATCTCTTCAAAAAGGGTTCAATTTCTTTCCCTTTGGGTCCAATATTGAAGGCATAGCCACTGTATGCTGTGCCAAAATCTATGGCTATGATACAGTCAAGTGACTCATTCATTGCTGAAACTAACCTGGCAAGTTGAAGAGATGAAAAAAAGCTCAAGTGCGAATAAGCAGCAGCCACAGAGTATTTATTCTTGTTCTTAGCCCCGCCCCATTTTTGTTCCTTTT
Source organism: Pelmatolapia mariae (assembly GCF_036321145.2). Classification (NCBI taxonomy): domain Eukaryota; kingdom Metazoa; phylum Chordata; class Actinopteri; order Cichliformes; family Cichlidae; genus Pelmatolapia; species Pelmatolapia mariae. The sequence continues at coordinate 564,053 of NC_086246.1, read as the reverse complement.
TGCTCATAGTGGCCATGATACTTTTCAGCACAAAAGACTTTAAAAAAAGGACAACATTATAAATTCACTGATATTGATAAATAAAGGGTGAAATGACTACACATTCTAACACTATGACAGGAGCTATATACAAGGGCAATATTCAATTACACTGAGATGTGGGCTAAACACTATGGCGGTTACAAAGACTGAGAATTGACATGCACAAATGAGATACTGTGGCTATTTACACAATGGCAAACTAAGAGACTATAAACTATGATGTGTGGGCAAAATAGAGTGGGTAGTTATGCTAAGATTAGTTATCAGGGGGAAAGAGTCCAAGAGCGGGGACACCGGCAGGAGTAACTGGAGCTCGCTGAGAGGGGCAATCTGAGATACTGTTTGCAGGCAGAGGCACGCAGGAGGAGGAGGAGGTAATTTTCGTGATTAGTGGTACTGATTCGAGAGGCTTACAGTGTGCGCAGGGAGGCACACAGGTGGGGTGAATAATTCCAAGTGGAAGAGGAGATGTACAATAAAGTCCAGCGACCGGGTGTACTTGATTGTAGCCTACACCATTAAAGCAACTGTAATGGAGGACTGAATGTCCCGTGGATCACAACTAGGCACATGAAAAACACAAGGTAGGTAAAGGCAAGGATTTCTAAGCAAGACATGAAAATTAGCCGACACCAACCATGGTTAGTGCACATTCTGGCGGAGAGTTGTTGTCAGTGCTGGATTTAAATGCTGCAGCATAATTAACTCCAGAAGAGACGAGCCCTAACTCCGCCCTGGAGAGCAGGTGCAGCAGACTATGGAAAAACACTGGCACTCACCCGGACCATGACACATTTGAAAAACTTGACTTTAATTGCCATGTTGCAATACAGGTGTATGAAGACTGAGGGATTATCCTTTTATCCCTTGATAGAAATATGGAGCACATTCATATATGGGATAAAGTTAGATTTAGACATTTATCATGAACTACACTGGATGAAATTGAGGCATTTACCTACATCAAAGGCCCTTTATTCTTTGCTTGTGTCTCACATGTTGGGACATGGCTACAGCATCTTTCTTAAAATATTACATAATTTTCTGTGGATTAGCAGGTTCTAAATTAAATAAGTAACAACTGGATTCTTGCCAGGAGTAGAACCAGGCATCCGTAGAGGGATTGTGGCTTAATCAAATGCACTTTTTTCTAAAACTACTTCCCTACTTCCATGTTATCACATGATTTTAGGGTGTTAAAAACAACACCACTCCTAAGGTGGGACGCAGTACAATGGTCATTTGGAACTCGTTTAATGATCCTGAGGGTTACGGAACAAAAACATCAAGTGGAAGACCCAAAAAAATGTCACCAGCACTGAGCTGGAGCAATCAATTGGCTGTCACTGGATGATCCTCCACCCAAATTAAGTCAATTACTGGTGCCAACTGCAGCTCCATAATCATCAGACGGCAATTGAGACTGAAGGGCTTCAAAAACAAAAAAAAGTCTTCAAAGGCCTCATTTCCTTGAATGCCACAGAACTGATCGTTTGGATGTAAAAGAGCACCAAACATGGGACATTAAGAGTGGAAGAAAGTTTTAATCTCTGATGAGAAAAAATGTAACCTTGATGGTTTCCAACATTACTGGCATTACAAGCAAATCCCACCTAAGATGATTTCTACGCATCACAGTGGAGGAGGAAGCCATAATGGTCTGGGGTGCTTTCTTCTTTAGTGGAACAATGGAGTTTCAGGAAGTGCAGGGGCGTCAAACGGCCACTGGCTATGTCCAGATATTGCAGAGTGTATCACTCATGAATGAGGGGCCTCGTCTGTGTGGTGACGGCTGGGTTTTTGAACAGGAGAATGCTACAGTACAAAATGTCTGCAGGATGAGGGACTTCTTCCAGGAGACTAACATCACTCTTTTGGACCATCCTGCATGTTCCCCTGATCTAAATCCAGCTGAGAACCTTTTGGGATGGATGGCAAGGGAAGTAGATGCTCTTCGTGCAGCCATCTTCACCACTTCGAGAAATAGTCCCACTCACTTCATGGAAACGCTTGCAACAAAAATGACGCTACAAATTTTTGAAGTGATCAATAATAAAGGTGGAGCCACTCATTACTGAGTTCATGTTTGGAATTTTGATTTCTGTTTTTTTCTTTTGACCAGCTGTAAAACAGCCTGTCTCAGTTTAAGAGTGTTGTTAGATTAGGGTTAGGGTTAGGGAAAAAATAAAATAGGGACACCAATGCACGGGCCATCCTTGCTCCCAGGTCAAAGACACGTGTCCCTCACTAGCTGCCCTGGAAGAGGGATTTCTATCACATTCTGAATCTGAGGAGACATTGTTGCACTTGAACACTTTCATTTCAGGTTTGGATGTTCAACACCTAGAAGGACAATATCCACTGGACTGATAAGAAAGCAATGTGCATGTTGAGACACTGGAATGATTATATAAATGGGGAATCCCCATAAGCCCTCCTAAAAGAGAGGGGGTGAGCAGTGGTGTCATTAATCTTTCCAAAAACTTTCACACTTCCACTGCTCAGCGGACCCTGTTGAATAGGGGCCTCAATTTTATTCCGACAAAAAGTTATAATAAAAGTTTCTTATTGCAATGCAAATATGATATCCAACAATACCACAGAAGAGTCAAATTGGCCATACATTATGGGGACAAGCCTGACACAGAACCCCAGCCTTTCACTCCCAAATCTGACTGGTCTCCTCCCATAGGTCAGCTTCCACCTGAGGTATCCACCTTGGTGAAAGCTGATTATGAATATTTTCAAAATCATTTTCATATTGATCGCATCAAACCCAATTTGACGGGAGAAGAAACCAAAGTTCTAAAAGAACTAAGAGAAAACAAACAAATTATTATAAAACCGGCAGATAAAGGGAGTTCTGTAGTCATCCTAGACAGAGATCAGTATCTGCAGGAGGGCTACAGACAACTAAATGATACTACATATTATTCAAAATTAAAGAAAACCCATTTGTTTGGAAACATTACCTATTGTGGAGAAAATAATCAATAATTTATATCAAAAGAAATTCATTAATTTGAAACAAAAACCTATTTATTAGGCTCCTCTGAGCCAAGAGGAAGGCTGTTTTACCTGTTGCCCAAAACCCACAAAGACCCGGCTAAGCAATCTGTACCATTTATGGGATGCCCCCCTCCCCCCCCCCCCGGCCCATCCCATCATGTCTGACTGTGAAAATGAAACTTACCATACAGCAGAATATTTGGACTATTTCTTAAATCCCTTGTCCAAAATAAAAACGTGACAACTACATTAAAGATACATATGACTTTGTGGAAAAGGTGAAACAAATAGAAGTGCCCGCTGAATCATTTTTTTTTCCTCTATTGATACTGATAGCCTTTATACTAACATTGGTGTTAGGGAGGAATCAATGCAATTAGGAATATTTTCCATAGGTATCCGGAGAAAAAAAGGCCATACAAAGAATTATTAAAATTATTAGAAATTTATCTTACCAGAAACGACTTTGAATTTACCGGGGACTTCTTTTTGCAGATAAAAGGGACGGCCATGGGCAAGAAATTTGCCCCTGCATATGCCAACATATTCATAGCTGAATGGGAAACTGCGGCCCTGGCAAAATATGTAAAAAAAAAAAAAAAAAAGACATTACATTTTTACAGGTTTCTTGATGATATCTGGGGTGTGTGGCAACATTCTGAACATGATTTTGAAACCTTTTTTAACACTCTTAATAACCATAATGCTTCAATCAAACTCAAATCTACAATTAACAAAACCACAATTGACTTTTTGGATACAACCACTTTCAAAGGCCCAAATTTCTCACAGACCCATAAATTGTAAATTAATTGTATTTTTTAAACCCAAGGACACACATGCTCTGTTGTTTAAAATGAGCTTTCATCCAAAGCACACGTTTGCTGGTTTGATTAAGTGCCAACTATTATGATTTTATAGAATCTGCACCCAGCAAACTGACTTCAGAGTAGCGACCAAATTCTCTTTTCAGCTCTCGCCACTAGAGGGTACTGTTGCTCTTTTCTAAGGAAATGCCTTAAATAATTCATACAGAATAAACCCGCTGATTTATCTCCTATTCTGCCTGTGATTGTCACATATGCCCCATCAAGTGCAAATTGGTCAGAGTGATTAAAAACCACTTTCAAATTCTTGTCCAGAAAACCCAAATGCTGGGGGATAATAAGGTAATTGCTGCCTTTAGAAGGAACAGAAACCTGAGGGATTTCCTCATCAAGGGAAAAGTTTCACCTCTCTCTGAGCCAAGACTCAGAGACGAGGGGCAAATTTTTCAGCATCAAAAATGGTTGCGCAGCTTTTCAAATGCCAGTGTGTTCCTCTCACATTGTAAAGGTACTTCACACTCTAAAATCTGTTTTTATTTGATTACATGCAGCAAATGTGGCATCCAGTATGTTGGTGAGACAGGTAAAACACGCCTGACCAGATTCACCCAGCACAGGTATAATGTGTTAAGGAAAAAGAACACAAACACACATATCTGGAGAAAAACTTCCTATCACATGCCTGGGAATCTGTCAAAGGTCACAGTGATACAGGCAAATCCCAGATGGACAGCACAGCAGAGGAGATTTTGTTTGAATACAGTCTTAAATTCCAGGTCTTTCGGATTCTTTTGGGCCAATAAAGACACGGCTCAAAAGTCGTCTTTTTACTTTATAAAATGATCTTTATTTTACATATGCGGATATGGAGACCTTAGCACACAACACACAACCCAAGGTCTGCACAAACAGAAGCCTAGGTATTTATATACTTGCTCTCATGTCACACCACACTTTAAGTTTCGATCAAACAGCCTAGTTGGTTGCACTTTCACTTCATTCTAGCTGCTAAAGCATGCAGTCTCCTGTCTGTACTTTTTGGCACAGAGTGTACTCAGAGTTAGACCTTTCTTATATAAAGCAATGTAATCAGCATGTAAACATTTAAGATGGTAAATTTAAACTTCAACAGTTCCCCCTCTTTAACTAATTCTATTAGTTAAACTAATTAACTGACCCCCTCAAAAACTACTGTTTGCTAACTACAGACATAATTAGCTTTTCCTGATCAAAGGGCCTAATTACGTTTATCACTTTTTGGAAACAGCCTAACAGGGAGTTAAGTTTTCCCAACCCCTCTACAGACAACATAACTTAGCACTATATTTTGGGCAATTTACCTAACATAGAAATCCTGGAAAGTATTACTGAAGTCACTCTCATTACTCGTTATTAATTTTATGCTCACAAACTCTCCAGTGAGAGTCTGGATTGCCAAATTAGACACTACACACCCTAAAGGGTTAAATGAAAAATATTTTTAAAGGGCATAAAGTCCCTATAATATATATATAGTTGTCTCTAATTACTGTTTTTTTTATTGTTGCTGTGGTTACCATCATCATCATCATCATAATGTAACCTCTTTGTGCATTTCATGAGGTAACATCCTGACCCTTAAGTTAATCATAAACTTAACCGGTTTTAAACCTGTGCTGGATTTAACCTAGTCCCTAAAGCCCAACCCTGAGGTTAATCCTAAACCTAACCACCTATAACTCTATGCTGAGATGACCTGGGATAACCCTAGACCCTGACTCTATCACAGACAGAATTACATCTATGTCAGTTTTTAAGAGCAGGGCTCAAGGTGTGAGTTAGCCTTTATATGTTTAGCATTTCATCTCCCCTTTAAGCTTGCATTATCGTGTGGCCCCCTGAGGCTTGATTCGTGTGTGCCCAAATCATGAATGTTTCACATAGAAGATAAAGGTGTTTTAACACCCTAAAATCATGTGATAACATGGAAGTAGGGAAGTAGTTTTAGAAAAAAGTGCATTTGATTAAGCCACAATCCCTCTACGGATGCCTGGTTCTACTCCTGGCAAGAATCCTGTTGTTACTTATTTAATTTAGAACCTGCTAATCCACAGAAAATTACGTAATATTTTAAGAAAGATGCTGTAGCCATGTCCCAACATGTGAGACACAAGCAAAGAATAAAGGGCCTTTGATGTAGGTAAATACATCAAATTCATCCAGTGTAGGTCATGATCAATCAATCAATCAATCAATCTTTATTTATAAAGCACTTTTCATACAAAACAAACTGTAGCACAAAGTGCTTTACATGCCTAAAAGCACCCCACCCTCCCACTCATTCCCCGCACTGTCATTAACAGAAGCGGTCATGATACACACACCCCCCCCCCCCCACACACACGCACACACACACACCTAAAGAGTAAAATTGGGCTGGGTACGCATTAGCCAAGTGAGGAAACACTATCACAGGGAGCCGTCTGCACCGGGAGCCGGTCACAGACCGCAGCCTCCAGGCTGGGCACACAGCAGGAGGGAGGCAAAGAAGCCACCCAGCCAGGCTCAGAGGACCCACAGGGCCCCAGCAGCCACGGTCGATCACAGCCCCGGTGCAGAGAACCCCCTCCGAGGAAACACTGGAGATATGACCTAATAAGAATATAAACAGGATAAAAAGATAAAATAAATAAGAGTGGGATATAATATAAATATAAGTATAAACAGAGTAAGAAGATAAAAAATGAATAAGAATACAATCAATAGGTATTAGGTAAAACTAAATGAATAATATAAATAGAATAACATGATAGAATAAATAAGCATTAAATAAATAAGCGTTAGTTAAAAGCTAAATTAAAAAGGTGGGTCTTGATCCTGTTTTTAAAAACATGAACGTTCTCTGCGGCCCTGAGCTCCTCCGGCAGGCTGTTCCACAGTCGAGGACCATACCACTGAAAAGCTGCCTCTCCGTGAGTATGTGTCCTGACTTTAGGGACAATCAAAAGGCCAGTACCAGAGGACCTCAGGGTCCGCGAGGGTTCATATGGTAAAAGCAGATCTGAAAGATAAGAAGGCTCAAGACCATTAAGACATTTAAAAACCAATAAAAGAACTTTAAAATCGATCCTGAAACACACGGGGAGCCAATGCAGCGATTGTAAAACCGGTGTAATGTGGGCCCGCCCTCTGGTCTTCGTCAGCACACGAGCTGCATAGTTTTGCAAAAGTTGCAATGGTGAAATATTCTTTTTGGGGAGACCAGAGAGCAGGGCATTACAGTAATCAATGCGACTGGTAATAAAAGCATGCATCAGCATCTCCGTGTTGGCCCGAGAGAGAATAGGGCGGACTCTGGCTATATTTTTTAGATGATAAAATCCAATTTTGGTTACATGTTTAATATGTGGGATAAAACCAAGCTCAGAGTCAAGAATAACACCCAGGTTTTTCACTTGTAGTGAAGGACATAGTGAAAATGCCTGTAATTTAGACAAGAGTTTCTCTCTCTGAGCCTCAGGACCGATGATTAAAACTTCAGTTTTGTCCTGGTTAAGCTGTAAAAAGTTTTCTGCCATCCAAGATTTTATATCTAAAATACAGTTAGAAAGGGCATCCATTGGTCTGGTGTCATCAGGAGACACAGAGATATACAGCTGAGTATCATCAGCGTAACTGTGGAAGTTCACTCCATGCCTCCTGATGACCCCCTCCAAGAGGGAGCATATACAAATTAAAAAGTACAGGGCTTAAAACCGACCCTTGAGGCACACCACATGTCATTTTATGGATCTTAGAGGAGCATGTATCCATACTCACCATAAAAGTTCTGTCTGAGAGATAGGAAGTGAACCAGTTGTGTACAGCACCAGAGAGGCTCACCATGTGTTTCAGGCTGTTTAAAAGTATAGTGTGGTCTACTGTATCAAAGGCTGCGCTTAGATCCAGTAGCACCAGGACTGAGAGCTTTTGGGAGTCCCAGTTACATCTAATATCATTTAAAACCTTTAGGAGAGCGGTCTCTGTGCTGTGGTTCACCCAAAATCCAGACTGAAATATTTCTAGGATCTGTTTATCATTCAGAAAATCATTAATCTGAGTAAAAACAAGTTTTTCTAAAATTTTACTTAAGAATGGTAAGTTGGATACAGGTCTGTAATTATTAAAATCATTACAATCCAAATTGCTCTTCTTCAGAAGGGGCCTCACCACCGCCGTTTTAAAGTCAGCAGGGAAGACACCCAACTGAAGACAGCAATTCATCATGTATAAAAGCTCAGCTTCAAAAAATCCATAAAGTGTTTTAAAAAGTGGAGAGGGGATTGGATCTAAAAGACATGTGGTGGGTCTCACTGTGGAGAAAACTTTCTTAAGGTTGTCAGCATTAACCAGGACAAAGCTGTCCAGTGTCTCCTCAGGTACAATCGAGCCTTCAGATGTGTTTAAAATCATAACACGAGAAGATAAAATATCACATCTGATGGAGCTGATTTTTCCCCTGAAGTGGTCTGCAAACTGCTCACAGAGTGAGTCTATGGGGGTTCTTTGGGAGCTGTTAAAATCAGGGTTAAATAAATGATCTATGGTGGAGAAGAGGACCTTGGGATTATTTTTGTTATTACTGATTATTTTGGCGAAGTATGAATTTCTTGAATTCCTTAGTGTATTATTGTAAATTTTAAGTTGCTCGCAAAGTATTTGATAGTTGATTTCATTTTTTTTTCCTCCATCTCCTTTCTGCTGCCCTGCAATTTCTTTTGAGTTTTTTGACTTCTTCGTTTCTCCAGGGTGATACACGTTTTACGTTAATCTTTTTGGTGGTGAGTGGAGCAACCGAGTCAAGGCTTTTCTTCAGTTTGAGGTTATAATGATTAAAAATTAAATCACAGGGTGCAGGTAGAATCACAGGGAGGCATTCGTCTAAAATCCTGGTAAAATTTGCAGCCACTTCAGAGGTTAGAAAGCGCCTCCTCACAGTTCGCACCGAGGTCTCCCGCTGAATAAAACCGGTGATGTTAAAAAACACACAGTAGTGGTCAGAGACAGCCAAGTCAACAACAGAGGACACACTGGTGGACAGCCCATGGTGGACAGCCCATGTCTAAACCTAACTGTATCCCATATATGAATGTGCTCCATATTTCTATCAAGGGATAAAAGGATAATCCCTCAGTCTTCATACACCTGTATTGCAACATGGCAATTAAAGTCAAGTTTTTCAAATGTGTCATGGTCCGGGTGAGTGCCAGTGTTTTTCCATAGTCTGCTGCACCTGCTCTCCAGGGCGGAGTTAGGGCTCGTCTCTTCTGGAGTTAATTATGCTGCAGCATTTAAATCCAGCACTGACAACAACTCTCCGCCAGAATGTGCACTAACCATGGTTGGTGTCGGCTAATTTTCATGTCTTGCTTAGAAATCCTTGCCTTTACCTACCTTGTGTTTTTCATGTGCCTAGTTGTGATCCACGGGACATTCAGTCCTCCATTACAGTTGCTTTAATGGTGTAGGCTACAATCAAGTACACCCGGTCGCTGGACTTTATTGTACATCTCCTCTTCCACTCGGAATTATTCACCCCACCTGTGTGCCTCCCTGCGCACACTGTAAGCCTCTCGAATCAGTACCACTAATCACAAAAATTACCTCCTCCTCCTCCTGCGTGCCTCTGCCTGCAAACAGTATCTCAGATTGCCCCTCTCAGCGAGCTCCAGTTACTCCTGCCGGTGTCCCCGCTCTTGGACTCTTTCCCCCTGATAACTAATCTTAGCATAACTACCCACTCTATTTTGCCCACACATCATAGTTTATAGTCTCTTAGTTTGCCATTGTGTAAATAGCCACAGTATCTCATTTGTGCATGTCAATTCTCAGTCTTTGTAACCGCCATAGTGTTTAGCCCACATCTCAGTGTAATTGAATATTGCCCTTGTATATAGCTCCTGTCATAGTGTTAGAATGTGTAGTCATTTCACCCTTTATTTATCAATATCAGTGAATTTATAATGTTGTCCTTTTTTTAAAGTCTTTTGTGCTGAAAAGTATCATGGCCACTATGAGCAAAAAGGAACAAAAATGGGGCGGGGCTAAGAACAAGAATAAATACTCTGTGGCTGCTGCTTATTCGCACTTGAGCTTTTTTTCATCTCTTCAACTTGCCAGGTTAGTTTCAGCAATGAATGAGTCACTTGACTGTATCATAGCCATAGATTTTGGCACAGCATACAGTGGCTATGCCTTCAATATTGGACCCAAAGGGAAAGTAATTGAACCATTTTTTTAAGAGATGGGGAAAAGAGCATGGACTGGACACCCCAAAAACTCCAACTTGTATTCTTTTTGATGCACATGAAGAATTTCTGCAGTTTGGTTATGAAAGCAAAACAACTTATATTAACATGCATGGAGAAGAAGCAAAGAAACACTACTTCTTTGAAAACTTTAAAATGGCGCTCTATAGTAAAGTAAGTTAAAAATCTCTTCTCTTCATATGTTCTACAAACACTGAATAGGACGAATTCCAATCACGTAAATCGGTAGAACAGATTCTTTAAACATGTCTGATTAATTGAAGACAGGATAGTGGTGTGTTGGTTAACACTGTTGATAAGACGACCCCAGAAAGTCTTGGATTTTAATCAACTGGACAGCTAGGAGTCTTTCTGTGGGGACGTTTTGTGGCTTCCTCCCACAGTCCATGGATGTGAATGTATATGTGAATGGCTGTCTGTTTTTCAGCATTGTTACGGACTGTTAACTTGTCCTGGATCATCAATGAAGCAGAAATCTTTACTGGTCTTCCTAATATAAATTGCAGACGATTGTTGCAATTTAAGCAATCAAGTATTCAAGTCTATGGACATTAAGATTTACTAAATGAACGACAGACCTAAACAGAATAATCATTGGGTATCATTGAAATGGCTCTGTCAGAGTTAAGAGTGTGAAAAGATTCATGGACTAAAATAGTCCACGTAAAAAAAAAAAAAAAAAATCTCTGTGGACTGGCCTCTCACCTGCATTATTTCAAGACTAGTGAAACTAACAATCTCAGAATTGCATGCATACAAGCTAACATTGTCAATCATCTCCAGAAACTCAACAGAGATGTGATGATTAAAGCTGCAAATGGGAAGTCAATGACAGCCTTTAAGGTGTTTACGGCAGCACTGTGGTATCTGAAGGAAGATGCACTGAAAATCATAAATGCCAACCCAGAGAAAAAGTTCACAGCCTCTGACTTCACATGGGTGCTAACTGTACCAGCGATCTGGGATCCTTCAGCAAAGCAATTCATGAGAGAAGCTGCCACTGAGGCAAGAGCATTTTGTTTAGCAAGATCTGAAGTGCCCAAAAGTTGAATCTGTTCATCTGGGCGTAGCGTTTTGTGGGAGAAACGTTTCGTCACTCATCCAAGTGACTTCTTCAGTCTCAGCTGACTGCAGGTTTCCCCAAACCTTATAAACAGTACATTTGCATAATGACTGAAACCAGCCCACTGAGGAACAATGGGCTGTGAGGTCAGTTCCTTAATCATAATTATGCAAATTCCCATCACCATTGATTGAACAATCACTCCCACAAAACGCTACGTCCAGATGAACAGATTGAACTTTTGGAGATTTACTTTCCTGGATGATTTAGAATGCATCAAGACGAAGATCTGAAGTGGTTAATCCTGATGCTCCCGCCAGGGGGAGCGGCGGGGTCGGGGGATGCAGTTCCCACCCGCGGAGGGAGGAAGGCGGTTGGGGTCGCGAGATCCCCCCCGAGGGGATGGGAGAGAGAGAGAGAGAGAGAGAGAGAGAGAGAGAGACGGGCACAGGGGATCGAGAAACACGCCGACGAAAGCGCAGCGTGTCGCGCGCCAAAGTGATAAGAGTGTGTCAGGGTTTGGTTACAGAGGCGGTGTCCCAGCGCGCGCCGTACAACAACAACAACAACAACAAGGTGCCACCGAGAAATAAGAAGACAAAGACAATGTCACGCACTAGACCGTGGGACCCAAAGAGCACTTAGGTCGGCACGGGCGGATCGCTTTCACCGGTGGTGTCATCGTCGTCCTCCTCCTCCTCCTCCTCCTGCTCACCATCAACATCACCGTCAACATTGCGTTTGGTGTACGCGGGGTCGGCTCCGGTCGCTCTGTTATTGTGACGGTCTAGGGGTCGAGGAAGACCAAGAGCAGCAGAAGCAGCAGCATGAGAACTCTGAGGAGGAGGAGGAGAAGGAGGAGGAGGAAGAAGAGCAAGAGGCCGAGGGGGATAACGACTCGACAGCCCGAACGCTCTCAGAGGAGGAGCGGTACTCGGAGGATCAGGAGGACGAAAACGATGGGGTGGCGGACCATAGGTATGCGGCGAAAGAGGAGCACGACTATGAAATGGCGTTGCAACTCTGCCAGGAAGGTGGCTCGCAAGGCGAGTCGAACCGCCCAGAGGGAGAGGAAGAAGCAGCCGCTGAACCGGGGAGGGGGACTTGGGAGCTTTGGCAAGAGGACAACGCCGGCCATGCTGCAAGTGGCGTTCATGATCCTGGACGCGATCGCGGCCACGGCACTGTCGGTGACACCCGTGACGCAGATGTAGCCAATGATTATGACTATGACGATGAAGAAGAAGAAGAAGAAAAAGAAGAAGACGTCCTCGCTGATGATTATGACGATGACGATGAAGAAGAAAACAGACTATGAAGAAGAAGAAGAAGAAATAGAAGAAGAAGAAGAAGACGACGACCTCAACCTGCGAGGACGAGGCCCCACCGAAGAGGCCGTGTCGGCGGCGCGAGACGAGGCCTCCTCGTTTATGGCCTACTTTCCGCCAGAGATAGAGGACTCGGTGATCGCCATGACCAACCTGGAAGCGGACAGGCGCAGGCCCGCCATTGATGGGTGGAAGCCCATGGGCCGCGTCGAGTTCCGGGCCTACGTGGGGCTGCTCGTGCTCGCCAGCATGTACAGGTCCCGGCGAGAGGCCTACGAGAGCCTGTGGGACGCCGAGAGCGGCAGGTCCGTGTTCAGAGCCGCGATGGCGCTCAAGATCTTTCGAGCTTACTCGAGCGCGCTGCGCTTCGACGACAGAGAGGCCAGACGAGCCAGGCGAGGTGAGGGCGGCCACGGCTACGACAAACTGGCCCCCATCAGAGCCGTGTGGGACGAGTGGTGCGCGAGGCTGCCCGCCATGTACCGCCCGGGACCGGAGGTCACTGTCGACGAGAGACTGGTGCCGTTCAGTGGTACGTACGTGGTGTGTGTTGTGTGTGTGTTGTGTGCGTGCGTGACTCGGGGATGAGAGGAGGAAGAGGAGCGGGAACGATGACAACGCTAGCTTGCTTTGTTGTATTTGTGTTGGGTTCTGCGTTTGTGCTTTTTAAATGACTTTATCTTCCACGCTTTCACGTGTGCTCTCTGTCAAACTCACGTCTCTTTGTCCGTTTCTGCCCCAATCTCTCCCCACTTTCCCACACCTCTCTCTATCTCCCTCTACGTCTGCCTCTCTCTCTCTCTCTCGCTATCAGGAAGGTGTCCGTTCAGACACTACATGCCCAGCAAACCGGCCAGGTACGGGATCAAGATATGGGTGGCGTGCGACGCGTGTTCTAGCTACGCGTGGAAGATGCAGGTCTACACCGGCAAGCCCGACAAGCGCGGCCCTCCCGAAAAGCACCTGGCCACTTGAGTGGTCGTGGACCTCACCGAGGGACTGGCGCCGGGACGCAACGTCACGTGCGACAACTTTTTCAACTCGCACGAGCTCGCCGACATGCTCTTTCGCGAAAGAGGCCACACGGTGCTGGGCACTCTGCGAGCGAACAGACCCGAGATCCCCAGAGAGCTGCGCTGCGTCAAGGGCAGGGCCGTGGGCTCCGTGGAATCCGTAGTACTCGGCGGCTCCGCGGGACCGAGAAGAGGAGGAGGAGGAGGAGGAAGAGGGCCAGACACGATCATCCTCTCCTACGTGGCCAAAAAGAACAAGAACGTGCTGCTCCTCACCACCGCTCCTAGCTACCACCACCTCCGGCCCCAAGCCCCGGCCTAGCCGCAGCAGCAGCAAAAGCAACAGCAACAGAAGCAGCAGCGGCAACGGCGGAGGTGGCAAACCTCCCTTGGTGCTGCATTACAACCGCACCAAGGGAGGCATCGAAAACCCGGACAAGGTCATGAGCATGTACAGCTGCAGAAGAAAGACCTGCAGCTGGCCCGTGGCCCTTTATAATGTTGTAACGCGTTCGTGCTCTGGAGGGAAATTCACCCTGACTGGATGGCGGGCAAGCTCAACAAACGAAGTCTCTTCCTCGAGCGGCTGGGCAAAGCGCTCGCGCGCCCCATGATCGAAGCCAGGGCGTTAGTGCGAGGAGGAGAAGGAGGAGGAGGAGAAGGAGGAGGAGGAGGAGGCCGAGTCGCTGCCCGAGGTACTACTACTGAGGCTGATGATGCTGATGCCGATGCTGCTACTACTGCTGCTGCTGCTCGTACTACTCATACCACCACCGCCACCGCCGCCGATGCTACGCCGCACGACTGCTCTCCGGTCAAGAGGCAAAGGTGCCGCGTGTGTCCCAGGAGCAAAGACGTCAAGACCAAGATCCTGTGCCACGAGTGCCGAGTGTACGTGTGCACCAACTGTGTCCTAGCGACCCCCAACCCACACTATTCATCATCATAACACATATGCCCCGAGGGGGTCCTAGCGACCCCCCCACACCCTATCACTATCATCATCATCATCATCAACACCATCACGGCCTCAGGGGGTGCGTTTTTAAAACGCACTACCCTGTTGCGCACGGCCCTAAGGGCAATCCCGGACGAGCCACGCCTCTCCTTCCTGGCAGTGATCCGCCTAGTTGAAATAACTGCATTTTCGCGCAGGCTCTATGGTGCGCGGCCAGCAGAGGCCGCCTTTCCGTCCCCGGGTATGTTGAATGTACACACTAACACAACGTACACAGAAGAAGGGACTTATACAAGTGTGTATCAGCAACGCCGCGGAAAGACAAATATAACATCCTGCCATGTTTCCTATGTACTACGATTGCCGCTTTGTGCAGTGTGCCACAATAAACATGAATCACAAGAAACGTGTGACGTCTATGTCATATGTTTGCCATTGCCCTGCAGATAACACTTCTCTCGGTGACAGAGGAGCAGTCCTGTATATATGTACAGGTTTGTGTTTTCAGACACCACATGTGTCTGGCTGCTGTCGGGTCCTACGTCTACATCTATCTGGACACACGCCTGGTTACAGTGAGTGCGGTGTCCCCCCTCGCAGTCCTGGGGTTGTTGATCGGTCTTGCGGTGGCTACCCTCTCCTCACTGGGGTTTTTTATCTGGTTTGCCGTGACCCCCCATAACCCTGAGACAGAAAGGAAAAGACTTGCTTTCCTTGAAGGATTTGCATTGCTCACAGGTTTTAGCCTTGGACCCATACTGGACAGTGTCATCGCTGTCGATCTGAATGTCATTGCGACCGCCTTCGTGGGAACCTCTGTGATTTTCATCTGCTTCACTCTCAGCGCCTTGTACGACACACACAGGGGCCACCTGTTCCTCCGAGGCACACTCATGTCCAGCTGTTCTATTCTGTTACTGGTGTATCTGACGAACGTGTTCTTCGGATCTATGCTTCTGTTTGAGGCGAACACATACCTGGGACTGCTCGTCATGTGCGGCTTTGTCCTGTTTGACACTCAGCTCATTATCGACAAAGCAGAGAGCGGGGACAAGGACTACATCTGGCACTGTGTGACCTTGTTCATGGATTTCATTAGCATTTTTAGGAGACTGCTGATCATGCTTTCCACGAAGGAGAAGAACAAGAAGACGTTCTCCGAACGTATTTTGTGAAAGATGATAACAACCGACGTGTGAAATGCGTGCATGTGTGCTGTATTGTTACATTGCCTGAAAGAACACAAATGTTGCATGCTTTTGTTCATGATTGTTTTATTGTTGACAATAAACAAAGACTACAACATTTTATGTGAGTTGTTTGTACGCTTGGTGAACAAGGTTATGCTAGAGAGGAGGTTAATGCAGAGCGCCGCGTCTCGCGTTAGCCGGCATTCTGAGGACTTTGTGATTCCTAAGCTGCAATACGTTGATGTCGTCGGGCTCAGCGATGGCTGGCTTGTCATCAGTGTCGGTGCTCTTAGAGGCAGCTTGGTTCAGCCGCAATGCATTGGTGGTGTCGTCGGGCTCGGCGATGGCTCGGTTGGCTGCGGTGTCCGTGCTCTTGGAGGCAGTTTGCTTCTCAGCATTGTCAGCCGCATCGGAGGCCATTAGCTCTGCGTCCAGAGCGTATAGGCAGATATAATAATAATGACAATAATGCATTGGATTTATATAGCGCTTTTCAAGGCACCCAAAGCGCTTTACAATGACATTATTCATTCACGCTCACATTCATACACAGATATAGCCCGTTACCTCCATCATGATATTCCAGACTGGGTCGATGTCCACAACACCTTGTCTCAAGATGCGAGCGGTCTCGCTGGGACACTTAGCAGTAGGCTCTACCTTGACTCTCACCGTGAAGTCGTGGTCCATTTCAAGGGTGAACCAAATTTCGTAATCGTCTTCGGACAATCCCGCATTGTCGTGGCCTTTGCATCTGGGATCGCCCGAAGCCTCGTGTAACTTGTCAACAAACCTTGCAATTGTCCTGGCGGTGACATAAAAATCCTTGGCGCACTCGGCATGGTCAATGGGGCGTTCTTGCATGTAACGGAGCATAGCCAAACACCAGCTGATGTTCCCCGTAGCAGTCAGCGAGTGTCTATACAGACAAAAGTCAGACATCATGACTTTGAAAGTTACAGTAAACGGCTCGACCGTCTTGGCAAACTCTGCGAACGTGTCCAAGTAGACCTGGCGTTTTGCATTAGAAGTTGCTGATCAGTGCGCACCGTCCAAGAGCACTAGCTGTCCGGTCGGGTTCATCTCAGTGTATTCGTGTTATGGTGCTATCCTCTGCAAAACTCCTATGTCTGCTTATGACGGTGTGACTTGTTCGAATGCCGGTGAACGTAGAACCAGGGGTTCGGTTTTTTATGTATTCAGTTTAACCATGGGTGGGGTTTTAGCAGAGACTAGAAAGAGGTAAGTGGTTCAGTGTTGTTGTGAAACACACAGTCATAGACATGGTTGGTTGCACATAAGATTGTGTACACAGTTTTATTTCAGCGACCGTCCACATGACAAAACAGACGTCATTACACATAAGAGTTGTCACAGACACATTGAACCGTCAGCTCACACATTGCGATGTAATGCCTTTGTAGATATGGTATGGTTACAACAAAAGGGAACAGACAAGTCAACACAGCTCACAGTTCATTTCATCGGCCTCGGATATGTACCGTTCACCCGGTACAGGGAGTTGTAGGGGTAGGTGGGGATGGTTTACGGATCGGCTGTGCGTGCAGGCACTCAAACATGTGACTCTCGTTTCTGTTTATGCTACAAAACAAACGGTGAGAAGGAACGTTGTCAGATATGAATGGTCCATGAGATAAGCATTCTACCAATATGTATTTTGCACATCGGACAGACTCGCGCGAGGTTCAGCGTGTGCACCTAGCTCACCTTTCCCAGCACGATAACATCCGCTTGCCTCTAACCCCCTCAGTGGACATGCACAACAGCTGGGCAGAATTGTCTGGGTTTATCCTGGTGACACTGAGGCAAGAAACGTATAATATCAATCACAGTTTTGTAGATCAAGCTCGAACTGTAAAATGTGCAAAGACGCACTTGGAAACTTACACCAACTCCTCTCTGTGACAACTTGACCGCTGTTGGAAGACTTGGAAATCCAACAGTCTGCCTTTGACTGCCTGAGTCCTGGGGCAAGCGCAGCGTCCCGGTGTAAATGCAGCTACAGGGAAGTGTATGGCTGCAGTGAGGTTAACGTAATAGCGTAATAAAACAGACACTCTCCTAGACTGTACTAAGCAACAAATGTACAATAAGTAACAACGTCACTTAAGGTTGAACATTACATTCTGTTAAATTTACTAAGCCTGATACAGGTCCATGTAAGCCAGAGCAAGAACAAACGTCAAACCCGCACATCGCCACTGTAGGGCCATTGCTCCTTGTCGCGAAAATCACAGAATGAGCATATAAAGCGCCCTGTTTACATGTCAGGACTTGCCCATACACACATATAGTATGGTTAATACCATCTGTCAATGAGATTTATTTGTAAGGTAATTATTGTCGTGGTTTGTGCTGCATACAGTCAGAGGTCAGTGACCATCTGCAACATAGACCACGGTCAGGATTGTACACTGTGTACTAGCGTTACAACGAATGCATGTGCGATTGGTTGTGTTCGTGTGCGTGGAGACACAAACAATCTGTTGTCATTGCCAAGTGTTTAATTTCAAACAGTTACACAGTATATCGTACAACGTGCATTGACAGGAGCATGTTTTATTTTCATTTAGTAACACAACCACAGTGTTAGTAACTGTTTTCACAAAGCATGGTATCTTGTTGATACGAATGAAATGTTATCACGTCTGTATGAACTCCTTGGGTGATTTGATATAGACGAATCATAGTTGCACATTAGATGGACATTGTGCCATCGTCTGCTTCTTCGTGGTTGAACAGCACAGCAACGTGACACTGTGTAGTACCCAGAAGTCCTCCAGCTGAAAATGTCACCGTGCACTCTAGACTTCATCGTGCACTGACGACGTTCGGTCCCGCATGTGACCTGCAGTATCAAACTAGTGTCCTGTGCGGGTGGAAAACATCGATACACACAGTGGATTCCACTCTGGTCATCCCTGTTACATTGGAAACGTACAGGGTGTGTACAGGTCGCAGACCAAGACAGAACCCTGCTCCACTCACTCCACAGTATGCCTGCGGTGTTCTGTTGCGGTCGGACGTGTGCTCTAATGGTGTAGTTTAAGGTCCGAAGATCTTGGATGTGAGCTACACAACTCTTGCCATTCTCACATTGGACGGTATGCACCTGGCTCGGCTCATCGGCACCGGTGACGGTCCATTCAATCTCCACGGTATAGTTCACAGCCCAAACCGTAGAAAATGGACCCAAAGTCACTTTGTCCAAATTTACGGACAGAGTGGGGCTGGCCATCTTTACTCCACATTGCGGACTGGCACGGCTGTTTGTTTCTCGTATGCCAGCTATATTAAGATGTACCCTGCAATTGTGTTGTAACGCATCAGGGCTTGTGAGTTCCACATCACACTTCATAGCCCCATAACGCCAGCTACTACTACTCCGTTGGGTCCCATCGTCTTTGTCGTATTCAAGTATACATTGGTGTTCTTCAGTTCCACACATAACCTCCGATATCACTGCAACCTCTGGCTTGTAGTACACATTTTTTTCAGTGTACCGGTGTATCACTGTCAGCCGCCTGCTACCGTCTGTGATCAGATGAGACAACACAGGAGGCCTGCAGTCTAGTGGTGGACACGGAGATTTCCACGCAGGCTGAGCCAACACAGGTCCCACTAGGACAAGGCCAAGAGTAGCAATCGCAGCAAACCAACGCATTGTATTGACAGTCGGTCGTGTGTGTGTGTGTGTGTAAGTTGGTGTAAAGACAAGGCTTATATCCTGGAGGAGTGTAGTACAGCAGAAGAGTATCCACCGACCTGCAGCGCACAGCCGGCCGACCCGGAGCAGGAGCTTGTTAACAGGACAGCAGAGGACAGCAGACTTGCGCTGTGTCTACAGTCATGTCCTTGGCAAATAAGCACATCATGGCCGGTATTGTACAGCCCACGAGCCTGGACTCCAAGCGGGCATTACCCCCGGCCGTGAAGCGTTTCCATGTAAGCAAATGGAAATGCGGACAGTATGATCGAACCAAGACGCTGGCGGTGGTGCACGCATTGGTGCCCGAACGGAAGCTATTTTCCTACTGTGAAAAACTACAAAAAAACTTCCTCTCCTGGTTACCACTGTACAACAAGATGTTGTGTTCAAAGTTATCGCTTCAAGACAGTCTAGACTGAGAACTTCATCGCGGGGCCGCTTACTTTATCAACACCGTAGACTTCACCGGCCCCGATCCAAGAGACACGGATTACGCCGAAAGGTCTTCCACTGAGCCGACATTCGGCTTACAGATCCAAAGCTACAATGGAACCGTGCCCACTACATGTCCTTACTTGTGGGAGACCACGCGTACACCTCACATGGATGATTATACCCGACGTGAAATGGGGCTACCTCCCCGGCGGGGGTCTTCTGCTACAGTGCCCGCCACGGTACAAAGACCTGAGCCTGGGAGCTACAGGGCGGATGGACCGTCCATGCCGCAGGAGGTAATCGACGTTGACGGACCGTCCGTGTTGCAGGCAACAATCGACGCATCTTTCAATGAACCCCAACCGTCAACGTCCTCTATGCCTCCTGTGTCAATCGGAAGACCTACGGATCTATACACGTGTCCCTGTTGTTACGAATGGACACACAAGTGTGTGTTTAACTGTGGACACACATGAGAATTGCATCCTGAAAAGCGTGACAGTGTCAGGGATGCGAAGGTGTTTCTACTGTAACATCCGGTGGACGTGGTACCGGTTCTTCCGTATGAGTAGCGTGTCACAGGATGTCTGTTCGGATTGTGCTAAGGCTAAGATTTACATCAAGCCTTGCGGTCACGCTAGCTGCTAATGTCCTAATCCTGTGTGTTCACAGTGTGCACGCGGAGAAACGGTCAGGTTGTATCTTTCAGTGTAACATGTGTCACGCATAGACATAGTCTCGCGCACCTGTATTCTACTAAGTTGTTAGCGAGAGAATAGGCATGTGTTTGCTCGCATTGTGATGTTTGTACATGTATGTGTTGACATTGTAATCACCATTTGTCAAATAAATAAAAAACAGTGTGTGCTGTTAAACACCAAAACAGTCACAGACTCGGTTTATAGTACGTACAAGACAAACTTTATTTGGGTTTATGTACAGTCTGGGGTAGTAACAACAGATGTGCTCTTTGCATGACCAACATATATTGTATATTGGTCATATGTTTGGGAGATCACACTGACAAAAGGAAGACATTCACTCAAACACAACCACCGTTCTGACTCCACGGCACCGACGGCTCTCTTTGTCCGTGCGCTTACCATTGTACACCCACACAGGTCCGCTAATGTGAAGCCTGCCTGCTGCCGTTATGAACACAGACGCATCTCCTCTGCAAATCGTTAGCCCCCCACGGGCCGACTGACCGGGGCTTTCCACCCTGCGCGTCTCCACATTAGCTGGGGGTCGGAACCATTTTTCGCTAACAGGGTTAAGGGAATACCAGAACTTGTTATATTGACATTGTAACTCCGGGGTGATGGGGCATATGTAAAAGTGCACTGCCGTGGAGCCAGTTACCTCAATGTTCACCCCAGGCTGGGGTAGGAGTTTCGCGTACCCAGTTCTTTCCATCACCACGAGTTCCCCCCCCACCGATCTGCCATTCGGTTCTATGAAGTTAGAGGCGAGAATGCATACGCCGTGGTCGTGCTGATCTGGGTCCTCGCAGGCAGTGTAGACGACACAGGAGCCTTCGTCCTTGTTAAGGTGCACTCGCAGTTCATCATGTTTAGCTTGGCCTTTTGGAAGTAATTCCAGGTTGTCAGTTACCGCAGCGTTACCTTTTGCCGTAATCTGGTACGTGTCTCTCAAACGCACACTCCCACTGCATGTGGACACTACAATGTCGGTCGACGATGAGGTGAGTTCCCACTCGGGTGAACATGGGTAGGCATCCGATTTACAGAGGTTTGGGTGGATTCCAATGTTCACGGGTCCCTTGACGCTAATGTTATCATATGTTGGAGTATTGCGCCCCGTACCTCTCGGGCATGTTTTAACGAAGAACGCATTACCATGGTATCTCTGTACAGGTACCACGACCTTGCTGTCCATGGATTCCAAACAATAGCACTCACACAAATCAGCTGCATAACATTCCAAATAGCTGGCTTTATTCTTCGTCGTCAAAACGCCTGTGGTTTAGCGAGGTCCGACCTGCGAGTTGGTGGGGGCTGTGCTGTGAGTCGGCGAGGGCCTAACTGCAGGTCGGCTAGGACCGACCTGTGGGTCGGTGAGGACCGTGCTGTGTTGTATATCCACTTTCGTGTGTGTGCTCCTATGTGTTCCTAAAATTTGTTCAGTCGAGATTTCATGGACTTTGTGGGCACGAAAGGCAGTGAAAACATAACAAGCCGAACCAGTTAGTTGATGGTATTACGCGTAGGTGGTGGGTAGCACAGGGAAAGAACAACAGCGTGGCAGAATGCTTACAACAATTCCTTTGATTTCAGATAGACGAAACACATTTATTATTAATGTAGGTGCACAGTGATGTAGCTACTGCAGGATTCTGATTTAACTGCAAAACAGCTGTGAGAATACTGCAAATATGCATTGATATAAGGTTACACACACACCACCAGCAGCAATTAAAATGCAATAAACACAGGACTTTTGTCGTGTAGTTTACCCTCCAAGGACCGATCTGAGGTCCGTCAGACGCGGGGCTTTCTAGACACTCTTCAGCACCATAGACCCTCTGTGTACATAGGCAGTTCAAGCCATGTCGGATCATTGAGATTGACTATAGCTGGTCTGTAGTTCACACTCAGGAGTCCTTTGGTCCCCACTAGATTCCCGGCAATGTAGAAGTGATCAGAAACCCTAGTAGCAGACGTGAGGTAAAAGCCTGTTATGTTACCGAGACGCTCCTTGTCTGTCTCGGCCGAATTGCTTGCGATGCTGCACGCCGCGGCCAGCGTGAGAACCGGACACAGTCGAGGTTCCATGGTAGACGATCGTCCGTGTTCGTTTGATCTGTACTTGTAGACGTTGCCATCTATTGTGATCTCTGAGGACGCCAGATCGTTTGCGCTGTAGCTTACGGTTTTACGAGTGCCACGTCATGGACTAAATACCTTGGTGTCTGGATAGATGACTCCTTTACCTTTAAACCACATATAGAGAGACTTGTAAAGAAACTGAGGCTGAAACTTCGTTTTTTTTCCCGTAATAAACAGTGTTTTTCTTTTGCAGCAAAAAAACGTCTTGTCACTGCAACCTTTTTATCTGTGTTAGATTATGGTGACATTCTGTATATGAACGCTTCTTCTTCATGTCTTCTAATGTTGGATACGATGTATCATGCTTCCTTGAGGTTTATCACCAATTGTAGATATCTGACCCATCATTGTGACTTGTACTTAAGAGTAAATTGGCCTTCTTTGGCCATTAGACGACAGAGGCATTGGTACACTTTTATTTACAAAGCTATGCTTGGATTGTTGCCTCCTTATATTTGTACTTTGCTCACAAGGACAAATAGTAGTTCTTACTCCTTGCGTTCAAGTGATCAGCTGCTGCTGTCTGTTCCCCTTGTCCGCACAGAGTTGGGTAAGAAAGCCTTTGTCCACTCTGCGCCCTTTTCGTGGAACCTGTTGTTAGAGTGAATTGTTAAATGTTTGTCATTTTTATGCTTACCATCCATTTCTACATTGTAAAGCAATTCCACAGTCCCCCTCCCCAGATTCTTGAGTTTTTGGGTGAGGGGCTGTAATGTTTGATTACAGACACATCCTATCTGGAAGGTCTGTTTGATGTAAGCTTCCTGCCCAGCAGGAGGTCTCTCTCACACACACACACACACACACACACACACACACACACACACACACACACACACACACACACACATATACATGCCTCGTCTTTGTAACCAAGGGGGGTTAAGAGGGGAGGTACGTGTTGTAAACTATTGTGTGAACTGTAACAATTTGTCAATAAATAGCTGCGAGGGAAGCTGCTCTTTGAAGGACTTTGGGCTGGAGACAGGTTAGGAGCGTGAGCTCCAAGAGCTGGTTCTTGACCAAAGGCCTCCCTTGCGCAAGTAAAAACGATCGATCACTGTTGCCTTGTTTTTCTTTCATGGGAATAAGTCCTGGATACAGCGGGGTCTGAGTTTAGACCCAACATTTATTTGGTCCTTCGAGAGCCGGAGCCTAACACATCGCATTCACCGAGGAGAGGGAGAGGACGCCACCGCAGTCTGCTAGCAGCCATCGTCTGGGACGATTGACGAAAGCCCTGGTACTTTGCTTTGTTCCAGGCCGGACAGTTTGCGCCTGAACTCCCCACGGGATGGATGGCGATTGACGGGAACCAGAGACTCTTCCCATGAACAAAAACAACACGAACAGTGAGTAGAAAAGGCCTTATGCGTCACTGAGACTGCGCGGGTAGACGCGGGTCCAGGAGAGCGCTGGTTGCGCGGGTTACACGCGAACCTAAAACAATAGAGAGCGGCTACGTGACCGTGCGGTTTCTCGCAGGTACGGGAGTGCGCCAGCCGTGCGGGAAAGTCGCAGGCTACTAAAGACACGGCTCCGTAGCTGCGCGGTTTCACGCGAGCACGGGAGTGCGTTGGACTGTGCGTTTAGGACGCAGGTCCATGAGAGCTGTGCGTGCAGACGCAAGCGATAGGCCTATGTTGTGTGTGTGTGGGCCAGACGTGGTCTGCGTGAGTGTGGCTGATTGTTGTCTTGTATCGGAGACTAAACTGAGTAAGTCTGCCTTGAAAGAGGATGAAATACACTGCAAAGTTTTTATTGGGCAGCACGTGGTGTGTGGATCGTTGACGAATGAAGTGAAATTGTGCTCTAAGCAGAAGTGAGTGTGAGCGTGTCTGAGGTCACGGTGTGTGTGAAGGTATCCAGCTGGGGCAGACGTGATTCTGCAGGTCACCTGCCCAGCGGACAAAGAAATAACATAGTTGTGTTGGTGAATGATAACACGAAGAGTGTTTGGTGTTTCTCAGCCTGAAACAGCTGTAATGTACTTTCTGTTTTTGAGAGAGAGAGAGAGAGAGAGAGAGAGATGTGTGTTGTTTTAAGCAGTGATGAGATTAATGAAAATGTGATGAGAGGAACACAAAAACATACAGAAAATACATTAACTATACTAACCCTACATGTATACACAATAAATGATACTCATGAAGACCAGACAGCATCTTAAGCATGAGATTCTGTTTGTCATCTTGTCCAAGTCACTAGTAAGATGAAAGTGATACATAGACTAGTGGACTGAATATTATAGGAGGACAGATGACTGCATCATAGAGGAGAAAACAGAATGCTGATGAGGGGTCTTACATGAGTGAGCTGAGTGAGCTGATTGTGAGTTTCTGGTGTGTGAAGAAGTTTTACCATGGCACACATTTGGTTACATGAGAAGAAACTTATTATGTGCAGAGACAACAGGGTTATGCTGTATGTTGTGTGTGTGGCTGATTGGATGAATGTTTGAGATTAAACTGGCTGTTGATTTGTCTTTTGTTACTAAGTTGAGCCTGCCAATTAGGTTTGGAACGATTTATCCCCCTGGCATGAAAAACACGTGTCATGACTTAAACAAGGCCTTTCTTTCCTTTGCTTTCCTTTATTTTATTTCCTTTCTTTTTATTTTGTTACTTTCATGGTGCACTGAAAGTTTCGTTTGATGATCTCTGTTTGAGCAGATATGCACGATTAGAACAGAAGAGCTATACGACTCGTCGTCGAGAAAACTGTTGCAAAAGTGCGCTTCTCCAAAAATTAAAATGGGCTTGGGAGAAAGCCACTTATTTGGGACAATCAGAAAACAAGTCCCTGCCAAAAAGGATTCACCGAGGTAATCCGATTCTAAAGTTTTTCTTTTCCTTTTGAAATGATGTCATTTTGCTGAAATGAAACGATAATTTCCACTATCAGCAAATAAAAAATGAGTGGAAAGACTGACTGACAAAAGCTGACAAGACTGACTGACTTAACACCATTGTGTGAAGTTAACCCCCACCTGACAAAGGTGTGGATGCATCTCTGTGTGTGTCTCTATTGCAGGAGCAGAAGGAGACCACAGGAGGAAACTTGGGTCACATGACTATGTGAACTCTGCAAATTTAACCTTTTAGTTTAAAATTTTCTGTGTCTGTGAATTCACCATGGGTGTGTTATTCACTACCTTGTGTTGCTTACAGAAATTACTGTGAGAAAGAGTGTACACGAATGCGCAGCGCTAACATTTACCTTTCTTTTTACAGCAGATGGTTAATCATGTGATTCGATCATGTGATTTATAGCAGGACACATCTTAATGATGTTTTTCTATCACAGGATTACTGAGATTTTGTGTGAAGAAAACTGTGGTTACAGGCTGTGTGTTGATGATGAAATTACACTGTGTTGTGGAGAAAATATGAATGTTACAAGGGAGAAGTGAATACAGTGTGACACTGTGTTTGAGACCAGTGCTACTTCTTTTTACAGCATCTCTGGAATCTGGATGGCCGACGCCTGACCACCAGGATGAATCGTGTGTTTGGCTAATGTTTGTTTTTCTTTAAGAGTGCTTGTAAAGGATTCAGCACAGACAGACAAGT
The DNA here is from genome assembly GCF_036321145.2 of Pelmatolapia mariae. Classification (NCBI taxonomy): domain Eukaryota; kingdom Metazoa; phylum Chordata; class Actinopteri; order Cichliformes; family Cichlidae; genus Pelmatolapia; species Pelmatolapia mariae. The sequence goes on along the minus strand of NC_086246.1, from coordinate 537,750 downwards.
GACAATTGAACAACTGTGCAGTGGTTACAGAATAGTTTAATATGGGCTCACTAGCTGGCCACTATTGAGCTCATAGTAAGTGGAGTGACATTGCTTATGGAAAGTCACCGATTAAATTATGGAATAAATTGGGATGATTCATGATTTGGGACAAATTATGATAATAATAAGAGTGATTTAATGACTGGAGAAAACCTGCACATGATATTTGTCTTTTATGCTGAATACTTTATTACTTTATTGGTTGAAAATGTGAAGTTTGATTTAAAGACTTTGTCTTCCAGGATACAAGCTCCAGGTGGAGCTGGGAGTTAGACAAGCTAAACATTTAATTGCTGACTAATGTTTTTACACAGGGTTACAGGTTGGAGTGAAGCTGCTCCAAGGGACAAACCCTGGAGATTGTTTTAGGGAGACTGTGCAACATTCTTGTACATGTCTCGTTGGGGAGTTGACACATGGCAGAAGCCATGTGGCGAGAGGAGTGTCATTTTGATTTGCAGGTGTCGTGAGGTGCCATGACGAGATGGAGTGACTGAGAGGATCGTCCATAAGATGGAAGCTGAGGCCTGGAGAGAGTCTTCAGGAGGATCAGAGATCGCCTTCAGCACAGAGAGCTGTGCTACTGAGCTTCCAGGAGATCGTCATGAGGAGACTCTGCACAGCAAAATCTTAAATAAGATAAAAGAGTTTCGACGTTGACATTGAGGAAGACAACTAAGGTGTACGACGTGCTCTGCCTTTAAAATCTTCAGCAATGTTGAATCATGAGAGCTTGAGGGAGCGTGCCAGGCTCCAAAAAGTGACAGCACAGAGGAGGTCCAGCGATGGACTTGTGGTTCTGTGAACAGCACAAATGCCAGGTGACTGCGAAATACCTAACAGCACTTTTTCCACAAGTGAAGACAGTAACTTACTATCCTACCAGATTAGCTCTAGTTGCTTGTGCTTTACTTCCATGCGTGAGATCAGTATGTGCAGCAGCTTAAGCTGTAATATGTTTCAGGATATAGTTTTTCACCTTTTGACATTGTTAGTTCAACACGAGGTAGATGTCTACTACTGCAGACTAAAATTACATTTCTGTCACCTACAAAACACTTTTAATGTTACTGTTACTCTTATAACCATACATAACCATAAAGTGATGCACAATTCTGAATCCGTTACACCTTTTGTCAACGAAAGAAGAGGGCACTTCTCATGAGTGTAGACAGCACGTAGAGAAGGGGTGTAAGCTGAGGGATGACTTAATAGCTGTGCCACTTGGTGAGGGAAAGGTTTGGTTTGTTGATGGTTTGAGCTTTACAGCAGCAGAGGGACAGACTAAAACAGGTTTTACTGTAGTAGATAGTGAGAAAGTTATCTGTACAGGACAACTAGCATGTTTCATATTTGCTTGAGCAGCAGGGATGCTAGCTTTAATGGAAGCGTGTAAAGCTGCAGAGAAATAAGATGTGACAATATACACTGTTAGCCAGTATGCATTTGCTACATTATATTTCTTTGTGATGCAGTGGGTGAGACGAGGTGTGACAGCCTCTACAGGGAAACCTGTAGAACACGCCAAACTCTTGCAAAATCTGCTGGAGGCAGAATTTTTACCCAGTAGAATTGCCGTTTGTAAATATGTAGCACACATGTGAGGGAAAGATCCAGTTGCATTAGAGAATGCTTTTGCACATAAGATCGCAAAAGAGGCAACTTTATGAGAACATGGTGTTAACGTTTTAGCAATGCAACACCAACAGACGTTGGCTATTATGCGGGATGCACTGGTAGACATGCAGGGCCACTCACCTACTGCAGGAAAAAAAATGTGATCTACAGAAGGAGCGAGCTTGCAGGATGGTGTTTGTTATCTGTGTGATAACCCAATACTGCCTAAGAATTTATATAGGACTGCTGCTATTTTGCGCCATGGGCTTTGCCATGTCGCAACAGGAGGGAGATAATGAGTAGTTTATACTTTAAGATTAAATACCCTTAAAAAAACTTTTTTGTAGGTCATGTATGATATGTTCAAGCATAATTCTCGGGGTAATTTGAGACCTAAGAGAGGGAAATTCCCCAGACCTAGTCACCCATTTCAAGTTATTCACATGGACTTTATAGAGCTGTCCAACTGTAATAACTATAAGTACTGTTTAGTGATAGTGTGTCCTTTTCAAAGTGGGTAGAAAGCGTCCCAACTAGGGAAGCAGATGCCATTTCGGTTGCCAAAGCAATATGTAAGAATATCATTTGGAACATGGGATTCCCGAGACCATTTATAGTGATAATGGTCCACACTTTGTAAATGAAGTGATTAGATTAATGGCACAACATCTAGGGATAACACTAAAAATATCATTGTTTATATCACCCACAAAGTGCAGGGTTGATAGAGAGAACTAATGGAACAGTAAAGTTAAGACTTAGGAAGAGACGCAGGACATGGTTAAACGGTATAGTATTAGTTAAGATGTATATGAATGTACATGCGGATTACTCCAACAGAGAATGGTCTGACTCGTTGAGATTATATATGTTAGAGCATTTAGAGTCTAGTCTTCTGTAGTGATGATAGAAGAGCAGAAGAGAGAGCATATTAGCAGATTAGATGCTTAAAATGTTTAAAAATGAAGAAGTCTTGAGAACACATGATCTGCCAGATGATTCTGTTCTCCGCAGGAGCAGAGTCTGAAGTCTGGAGATTGGACGTTGACAAGGCCATGGAGAGGAAGTGCTGGTCCAGTTCACGGTGGAAAGGTCCTTATCGGATGCTGCTGACGACAACCACAGCAGTGAAGATTGCTGAAAGGATTACTTGGATACATCAAGCGCACTGCAAGAAGGTGACACACATCCAGGCCAGCTCGGGGTAAGTGGCAGGAAGACCGGGTACAAAGGGGGGGGAAAGCCTCCAGGGCCCCTCGTCTCAATCCGGTGAAGAAACCAACTGAGCCACAGGTACTCATCAGAATGGCTGGGAATGTGCTGTGCGCCTTCTTGTGCCTGTGGACCCAGAGTGGGATGACAGGAAGCGCACTGGGACAAAGCAAATCACACCCAGTACCCGTATGGGTTTTCAACAAACTACTGGTGGCAGTTTGTGAACACAACCGCTCACATAAAGAACGAGACCAGTGGTTATGCTTTTGATGCCACTGTCTACACATTCTTTTGGACTGTGGCCATATAGCATCACTGAGAGCGAGACAGTTTGTTTGGTTGCCTTGGCAACACATCCAGGAGTGAACATACTTGGAACACTGCCAACTTTTCAACTTCTGAACCTGAATGGACGGTTGATTCACCAGTAGCTGGAAAGGTGAACTGCTCTGGTAAGACAGACTTGATAGTCTGACTCAAAGTGTCTGACTTGCTGCAGGACATTGAACAGCTAAACGAACTGGAAAAGGCCAGTTGCCTATGTGTATGAAGGGCAATGGATTAGTCCAAGTACCATGGAATTTGTGCAACATCACGTATTCTTTGTGTCCTCTGCAAGAAGGATGCAAACAGAGAAGCCTTTTGTCTACATTTGCATCATGAACACTTCTGTAAGCTGGTTGAGGCTTTGAGCCAAGAAGATCAAAACAGCTTGATCCAATTTCCTTTACAAATCTTTTCCTGTGGTGACAACAGGACAGGAGAAGAGTTGTAAATGTGGATAATTTACTAGTTGACTCTAACCCCCACAGGATGCCTACAGTGAGAAGATTTGGGGGGTTGATAAAGTCATAAAGAAGGGTGTTGACCAGGCTACAGCTTTGAAGTTAGCTGAGAGCCACATGGACAAACGATAAAGTCAACTGATGTGTTTGAATGTCTATGTCTGTATACAGTTGAATTGTAGTGGCATATGATTTTTGAGAATGTTGATTCTTCTTGTTTGACTGTTACATTCAGTTGTTTACTTGCAGGAATACATAATGAATCGCACGACAGGAGTAGATGCACCACAAGGCTGGATAACTTGGTTAAGGTCTGGTCCTTGGTGGCATCTTCTTTTGAAAATATTAATTCCTGTTTTTGGACTGTTGACATTTGATTTGCTTATGTATAGGATGCATTTTACCTTGTATAAGATCAATGCGAACTAAGGTGATTTCTAATACATTTGTTAATTATGTACTTTTACAACAGTATGAATTGACTGAAATGAATGATATGACAGAAGCCTGTGTATGAATGACGCCTGCACTGAAAATGTTAAGCAAGAGGTGCATGGATAAGAATATACTACATAGGAATAGTTTGGAGCATAAAAATAACAAAACAGGAGGGAATGTTAGAGTGAATTGTTAAATGTTTGTCATTTTTATGCTTACCATCCATTTCTACATTGTAAAGCAATTCCACAGTCCCCCTCCCCAGATTCTTGAGTTTTTGGGTGAGGGGCTGTAATGTTTGATTACAGACACATCCTATCTGGAAGGTCTGTTTGATGTAAGCTTCCTGCCCAGCAGGAGGTCTCTCTCACACACACACACACACACACACACACACACACACACACACACACACACACACACACACACACACACATATACATGCCTCGTCTTTGTAACCAAGGGGGGTTAAGAGGGGAGGTACGTGTTGTAAACTATTGTGTGAACTGTAACAGTTTGTCAATAAATAGCTGCGAGGGAAGCTGCTCTTTGAAGGACTTTGGGCTGGAGACAGGTTAGGAGCGTGAGCTCCAAGAGCTGGTTCTTGACCAAAGGCCTCCCTTGCGCAAGTAAAAACGATCGATCGCTGTTGCCTTGTTTTTCTTTCATGGGAATAAGTCCTGGATACAGCGGGGTCTGAGTTTAGACCCAACACCTGTCACAGAAAGACTGGAAACTGACTGAATTGTTGTCTTTAAAGGTTTTTAAAACTAAACTCAAAGGCCTACAGACTGCTTCAATAATGTGTAATTGTTTTGTGTAATTTTTAATCTTGGACTCCCTTGGAAAAGAGGTTTTTAATCTCAATGGGACATTCCTGGTTAAATAAAGGTTAAATAAAAAAATAAATAAAAAATGGACGGCGTTTCCTCGGGGCCGAACGTTGGAGACATGTGTGTGAGGTTCATGTCGGTCAGACCCGGGGACGGGCAGCACTGTGGTATCGTGGACCTGTACAGCAGTAACGTCGCGGAACCCAGCAGCGTGATGGCAAAAAGGTTGATGTGCGGGTACGCCGGTATGGAAGAGCTGTACGTTCCTCCTATGCCAATACACTTTCTGGTGTCAGAATGGAACAAATCATTGAGTCGCTTCCACGAAATGATCAGATGCGACGACGCTTCCCGCTCAGCTCGCTTTCTCGACATCCGCAGAGCTGACTTGATGAACATGGCATACAAAAACATTCCGGTGTCAAGCGAACACCTTTGGTTTGCAATACACTGTATCATAGCTAGGCCGCATCTAGTGAAAGAGGTGCTACAGCTGGTAGGTTCGATCGGATCCGTCCTCGGCGATATGTGTCAGAAGGGCGAGGTTCAGGCTACGACCGTGCCCCGCAACAAGGGCGCTCTGTCAGCTATAAAATTGTACCTGGTGGCCAAATCGTCTTCTTCGGGGAAGCGCGTTCTTCTAGAAGACCACGCGGGTGTCACCCTCACTCTCGTGTGGGCCGTAGACGAGGGCGAGCTCCCTTGCGATTACCTTTGGAATAGCGGACGATGCTACTATGTGCACATCGGGACTGAACATGGCCATACCTTCCGATGCACTGGATCTTGCTTGTGGCGTTGCTCAGATCACGTCGGATTCCAGACGATGGTCGCTGTAGCTGATACTGGGGTTTCTCGCTACCAGGACTCTGAGTTATCCGGCAACACAGCAGATTCAGCTAGACTCTTAAGGCATGCCTGTTGACTGTGGTCAACGCGGTATTAATTCACGGTGATAACACCCCAAAACGTGCATTGCGAGAACAACCATGGTTCCCAGAGTGCATTTACCCGATCAGGAGTTAGTGCTATCTGTCATACTGAATAAAAACATGACGACGTCGGCCATTCACCCGTTATACCTCCCTCCTGTGGTATGTTGGCTATACCATGCACGAACAGGTCCGCTTTTGGAAGCTAAAGTTGTACATGGTCTTACGGTTACTTTCAACATGTGTTACTCTTATCACTATAGTTGCCCACGCTCTGCGTTTGTACAGTTGGGAGTTGCTGAGCGGAGTAGCTGCGATCTGGTCGCTATCGGTGTGCACAGCCCTGATTTGGGGTTTGTACATCGGTGCCACGTGCGTCTCGAGACGAAACGACTATGACCACAACAAAGGCCGCTTGCATCCTGATTTCGGCGTATCTAAAACATCTTCGTTTGCACTATGCTTTCAATTGCTCGTGGCCTACATGTGCACGTGGCTGTATTGGAGGACCTGCCACGAAGGCAAATCTACTCCCGCCGACGCAGTGGAGTCACACCTGTACGTGTGGACGATCGGTATGTTTGTGTGGATTAACGCAATTGGATTCGTCCGGCTGTTTAGGCACATATAACGAGCGTTACGCGCAGAAATGGCAAGAGAGCACCATAATGGGAGTTATGGTAAAAATGCAAATGTGCGCCATTGGATTATGTAGCATGCATGCCTTGTGGACATTGGCAACCGCTCCAGCGTTGGACGACTGGTACTACGGATATAGGATACTATTTCTTCTAGAAGAACTGAAAGCCATGTGGTCCTTTTGCACCATGGAACTTAAGATGCTAAGCGAGACGACCAGGCAATTGCAATACTCTGCCGTAGCGACAACGGGTAACGCAGAGGTTTTAGCACTTTGCAGAGAAGATCGTGCATTGCACACCACTTTCGACGAACGACGTGAGCACAATGCATTCCGTAGACAGAAGGAGATGCCGATAATAAGTCGAGACGAGTACAATCCGGCCCCTGTCCGTTGGTCTATCCTATCACTGCTCCTACTGCTCTACAATACGGCTCATCTGGCGTTTAATCCAGTGACAGATTCATCTGCCCTGTTGTTGGCATCCCAGCAATTGCGATGTACGTGGTGATCATCAGATTCACGCAGATAGTACTACTACAATGAAAGTGCCCGGATACGGTGTAATCTGAAACCTGTGCTCACAATACGGAGCAGCTCTTGGATTCCACCACATTAACTCTGCGGGCCCCTGGTATGAGTGTCGAGTACTTTCTGCAAGTACGTGCTTACAGATCACCTGGCACCATGGCCAGTGGCATTCAAAGGTACAAGGAGCCGCTGTTGGATTTCATAGCATTAACTCTGCGTGCCCTGGTATTGGTGAATGCTATACTGTGGTTCGGTAAGTGCTATCTGTAAGTACGTGAGTTCAGGGTGACACCAGCATCATGACCGGTGACACACAGAAAGGCAGATGGCACCTGGGCATCGCATCCTCCTACCACAACTGCGGCACATTCACCGGACTACGATGCAGGCCCACTGTATTGGACGACAATGACGAATCCTTACCCTGGGACCTAAATCCCTGGTATTCTAAGACCCTGAAAGACAAAGTGCGATTACACCGCTGGGGTTTTGCGACGCAACCGCTGACATCTCGATGGTTACAAGCATTACATACAGAGGACACAAAAGGCTATCTGCAGAGCAGTAGCAGCACAAGCACCAGCAGCGGGGAACCGTCCGAGCGTTCCAAGCTCGACAGTCCACTGAGCACAACCCAAGACTGTACCCATGTCAACTCAGAGCAACGAGAAGCCCCAGAGGAAACAGTGGGGCCAAAGGACAGGTCCGTGGAGCACCGCCTGAAACAGAAATCGAAAAGCCATCGCAAAAGCCTACAAGGCGATCGGCTGTCTCACGGCCATCCCTATCGACTCGACCCAAGTTACATCAAGAATTACTCGCACAGTTCAGTTGACGTGACACGCTAAGTGGATGGTGTATCTCGCAATGTGAATAAAGTACACTCAACACATGTGGGTTGTTTTCATGTCGTTTATTCTTGAGATCAACTGTCGCGGTTCGTATTTTGAGGAAAAGACAAACGACTGCAGAGTCCCAGTAGATGTCAAAATAGTGATTTTATTAAACACATATATATGTGGGGAAGAAGCGTATCGTTACACTTTTCAAGGCAGTCTCCCCCGAACAAAAATAAGGAGTGGTATATATAACAGTTGATGACGAATAATATGCGTCAAAACACTTGGATTAACTGGAAATCTAGGTATCAATTCTCGTAATCTAAGAACACTCCAGTACATCGGACCCTTAACACCCTTTACTCCCTACTCCAGATGTTCTCTGTCTAGTAAACAGTCACGTACACTGGACAAGTCACGTAGCAGTTTTGAGCAAAACAAGTTGAGAAACTGTGTGTGTATGAACAGGCCCCCACTATGTGTGTCTTCTCCTCCAGATTCCCCTGCAGCAAGCTGTGCTGGGCTCACAGGCCTCCATGCTGTAAACTTTATTATAAGTGATGTGTTGTATTGTAAACAGATATGGAGTCATCTTAACTTTAGCTTAACTTTCTCACTTCCCCATAACTTCAACCCCCCAATTAACAACTCTCTAATGAACACTATGGATTACATGAATGCAGTTAAACCTGCAATGAAAGATTATTCTGCCATTAATATGTGATTAGGCTCCCCCTAAAATACACATTATAATATAACATCAACAGATTCAATAAATGCTTTGATGAAATGATAATGATGAATGATGATAGTGGTGATAATACTGGTTATGAATAGAACCTGAAAAATAGAAAAAACATCCTCCTTTTCACACAACACATACACATGCACATACATACATTTATATTGGTAGCACACAAATGTGTTTGTCACGAAAGCCAACAGTTTACATTCAGCTGTGCACAGAACCTCTCCCCGGTATGAATAGGACTAGTTGTGTATCCTTTACAAGCTCTAATAACTTGTCCGCAGGCAAACCCCTGGACGCTTTCCACTATGGTCAGGGCATGGCGTAACACAGTTCTCAAATATTGTTTGATGTGAGTGTTGTCGATAACTGCTTCAACGTTCAACTGATTGAATTCTCTGTTCGCGGCATCCGCTGCATTCGCACGACGCGGCTCTGGTACATGGTGGTAGCCACCTCCCTTGGCTACCAGGGTAAGCATCGATAGCGTGCTATTTGGCGTGTAAGGCAACATGAGCTCGAACGCGTCGAACGCCTCGTCGTCCTTTATAGCACGTAGCAACACTTCGATGCAGTCTCCTCCTGTTTCGGTGTTCACCCGCCTAGTGGCCAGCAATCCTACCCATATGCCCTTATTGACGTGTAGATCATACCCGGGGTCCAAGGGCGCTTCCAACTGAGCGGTCCTGTCGCGTTGATTTGGTAGCTGTACGGTGAATCGGTCGCCTTTTGCAATTGCTCGTGGCCCGTGTTGATCAGTTCGAATTCGTACATGTGAGGCGTGTTGAGAAATGGCCTACTGGCCGTGGAACTGTTGGCGGAGCACATGGCCACATCCTTTAGAGTTTGAATGTATTACGCGTTCAGTCCATGTAGCGTAGGCATATATAGGTCTCCGTCGCGAACAAAGTGGAAAAATCCTCCGGGTAAGTCATTGGTCGTTGAATTGTATTTGTAACTGCTGAAAGGATCATCCTTGGAGGGGGTTTTCCGCTCAGTGAGACCGTGCGTGTAGATCCATATAGGTCGATGTACTCGTGTGGAAGACATGGCTTGCTAGCGCTATCCGTGGACACTTCAATCTTTGAATAACAACCTGTTAGCCAGAGTGCGATCGCAGCTGTGCGGTCGCTGTGTAAGGTTAGGCCGAGTCAATACGATTGCCACCGCCGTAAGTACTTCTAGTGCAGTTGTACTGGTGCGACACTTTGACGATCCATCCATCCATTTCGGCCTTGTAAAAAAACAAAAACAAAAACCCCACACAAGCACCCTTTCAGCACGAGTAGTTCATCTCCACTCTCTTACGATACGTCACCAGGTTGTCGTTGTAAAAATCAACACGTCCGACCTTGTTAGCAAAGTTACAGTTTGTCATCTGTAGGTTTTCTCGATTCACCACCCTGGTCAACACCACATACACCGAGGGTTTAATAGGTGAGCTCGCAAAGTACTTAGGGGGGTGGTACAGCACCTGACCGAGAACTGTACAGCCTTGACAGTCGTATGTGTTCATGGCCAACAAACACGCCAGCGGGTGGGTGGCCACCAGCCAGTTGTGACAGTGTCACTCAGAGGGACTCACTCTGTAGACCGTGCCGCTCTGTGTTCCCCTCACGTGAAACACGTTGAATCCCTGACTCGGTTTTAATGTAATGTCGACTATCACGCCCTCGGGGTCGCTGACTTTTGCCTCGTTCGCCTGCCGCGGAGACTCTTTGGAAGGCAGAAGAGAGCTGGGCCTTCGGCTGCTTGCTATTTGTATCCCGTTCTACAGGGAATCCAGAGTCGATCCACGGTGAAATAATCCCTCTCCGTAGGCCGAACACCCGGCCGGTACGGCGGTAGTGAGAATAGTTTCGGCAGTGCCTGAGCGGCCTGTTTCAGAACCTCCTACCAGGCGCTAGGGCCTTTGTGCGAGGCGCCGCGACGTGTAACCTTGAGAAACCTGTCTCCGGTGCGTACGTCTTTCGTGTAACGCGTGATGTATGCCGCCGTGTATTCCCTCTGCTGTTTATCCTGATGACGCAGCCTCTCCGGATGGTACGTAGGGTTCATCGCATCTCGTTCGCTGATAGTCGCTTGGCTGGTGAATATCCATCTGGATTGCTCTGTCACAGTGTTGAATTGAAGATATGTCACAGCCTCGGCGTACTTGGGGTCTTGGAATTGCCTTCTGTTGACAAACAGTGGCGTGCAGTGTGCTAACAACACCTCGAATCTGCCGTCTTCCCATATCCGTGTAGAAGAACCCACCGGCTGTAGCTGTGAAACACTCTCCGAGAAAATAACCAAGGGTCCCTTTCCTGGTCTGTAAAACAACTCCATGCAACGTAACGTACGTTCCAACAGGTTCGCGGTCATCAGGCCGTATTCGTCCACCATGATAACATTGACGCCCAGAAACAGAGGGGCGTCTTGCATGGGAGACTGCTCAGAAGACTTGGTCGACACCCTTAGCTTTTGAAACAAAGCACTGCAGGTCGCACACAATTCGGGGCTCGCGGTGACGCATGAGTGTCGTTTGTTCAGGTGCTTGTCTTCGGTTAGCTTAGAGTCGTACACTTTCGCAAACTTTGCCAGTGCGACACATTGCAGTTCCCGGTACGTCTCGGTGAACCGCTCCAGTGGCAGGTTGTTATCCAGTAGTCCTTTTCAAAATCCCATGAGCTTGTGTAACGTATACACGTCCTTGATCGAAGTCAAAGGATTTTGCAAAGAAAAGCGTCTGGACTTCTTTAAGTTGCTTGAAGGAGGAGGAGGAAAGGACTGGTAAGTAAAGGATTTGAGTCAATCTCAAATGTCTGTGATCAGACAAGTATGTTTTAAACCAGGCTAGCAGAGTATGGGAGAGACCGATGGAGACTAACCTACTAAGGAGGATGGAGTGAGAAATAGTGTCGAAAGCAGCAGTCAGATGGAGGAGAAAAAGAATGGAAACTAAACCGGAGTCAGGTTCCATAAGAAGATTATTTTCATAAGCGCTGTTTCTCTGCTATGAGAAGGGCGAAAACCAGACTGGAACTGGAACACAGCTCATTATTAGTTACATGTGAGTGGAGCTGTGTGGCAACTGTCTTCTCAAGAATTTTTGAAAGGAATGGTAGATTGGAAATAGGACATAAATGATCAAAATCATTAGGATCTAGACCAGTTTAATTCAACACTGGGGTGAAGGCAGCAATTTTAAGGGAAGCAGGAACAGTTACAGTGGTAAGTAAAGAACAGACACTAGCACATGTGAGGGGAAGAAGAGAGGGTAGACATGCCTTGACCAAAACTGTAGGAATGGGGTATAGTTAAGTAGAACCTTTTGACTTACAGATGAGATCTGAGACATCAGTGAAAGAGGGAAGTTGGAAAGCAGAAAAACGGTGTGAAGGGAGTGGGATTACAAAGGAAGAGCTACATGACATCAGAAACCAGGTCTTGGTGTATTTTGTGAATTTTCTAAATGGAAAAATAACATTAGAGAATCACAGAAGGAAGATAAGAAGTCTTCAAGCAACTCAAAGAAGTCCAGACGCTTTTCTTTCCAAGGTCCTTAGACTTCCACATGTAAACCAACATCAATAAAAAGAGAGCGTGAGGCCGTGCATATGCCGGTGAGTTTTTATTGCTCAGTTCCACACAACAAATAAACAAATCACAATAGCACTACATCATATAACCAGTCGGTGAATTGTACAGGTTTGCACCTCTAGTGACATATTCTTGCTGCGCTGACACGTTGGTCACGACGTCCGTCATGTCCACGGGGTCAGAGTCAGTATGTTCTTTTTCATGTTTCCCTCGCAGTACAGTCGCTGTGAGTATCATGGTGACCACGTACATCACGTATATGATGATGTTGAACACCGCGATAGCACCTTCAACGTTATGCGACCTATGCTCGTTACTGGTAAGGGGACGATATAGCAACTCCATGCAACCGGCGATCACAGCCATAAACAGTTCCACGTTCATCATCCCCAAGCCAGCGTAAACAGTCATGGTGCTCCGTGTGACAGGGTTGTTAGAAGTGCCAGCCGAAGCATCGACCTTCCGTTTGCTGATTGCGGCGAAGTAACTTAGCACTATGCTCACCACCATAGCAAGGAACCCTAGGACGACCAGTGCAATCCCAACGTGAATGTAAGCGTATCTGTGCTCTTGGTTACTGTCGTCGTCGTGCGTCAGCTTGGACGAATGTTTATGGTCCAGGAAATACATGATGTTATTTGGTAGTGTCAGGAACCCGACGATGAGAGATGTTATGACAGCATTTGAGATTCCGAGGGGGCCTGTGAATCTCGCCATGGACAATGCTGCGGCACCGGACATGGGCGAGAGTTTTGCCGCGAACATGTCTTTGCCATTCGTCACGAGCGGCTTTAACGCAGGCATTCTCTTGCGGTTCATCGTTGTTACGTGTAACGGTGTCTGGCGAACATGCGGGGTTTTTGTATCTACAAAACACTGCGCTGGGGAAGCGCGTAAGATGCACATACAAAAGGGCAAAGATATTGCCGATGGTCACTGTTGCATCGTTCGTGTGCTGTTGGACACCGTGGATCGTCAGTGTGCTGTACTTTTGTTCACATAGACATTGCAAAGTAACGACAGTGTTGAACATTTGCACTGGTGTCGGTCATTTGTATTGCCCGTCAAACCCTGTGTTGTATATAATCGTCAACCGAAGGTCCAACGGTACTCTGCGCGCTATGAGCAAAAGTACCAGCGTGTAGCTACCAGGGAAGCGGTGTAAATGTGTATATATGGTGTACAAGTGTGTATATGTTCTTTGTGTAAATGAATTCGCCAAAAAGCTGTACTCTGACTTTTGTATTGAATCTCCTTGATGTTGAGGTGTGTTGGTCTTCTGCACATTCTTGTCCTTCTTCTTTGTCCTGCTCAGTACACTGCCTGTATGTGAAGTGTACATTTCATACAACAAAGAAACAACCTAGATGTGTGTAGTAAGGAAGCAGCGACACTTTATTTTGTGGAAAGTATATACCACAACAACAACAACAACAAGATGTAGTGTGCACAGACACATTTAACCCTCTGGGGTCCAGGGTATAATTGGCAGTTTTTTACTACTTTTGATTTTACCTCTATATTTCACCTTTAAAATATGTTTTTCTTGCCTTGCTTGGTATCATTATTTTGAGCACAACCTCAAATATCTGAAATTTGAGTTATGTCTTCATTTTGGTATACTACATTAGCACAGTTGATCTAAATTCAGACAAAAAATTCAAAATCCGAGTAGAAAAAAGTTATATTTTTTACTGTAAAACTCACGAACATGTTTAACAAATCATTTTCATAACTTGAAATGCAAATAGAAATTTTTAGAAATGTACAAAGTTTTGCAAACAACAAAGTTATATGGTACTATTTACCTAAAAATGCAGCCAAGGCCTCAGGCGTTTTTTATATAACCATTTAAAACTATTTACAGAACAATCAGGTGTGCTGCATCAAATAAGAAGGCACACAAATTATTTGTGCCAGTCCAAAAAATGTAGTTTGTGTTCAGTATAAGACAGAGGAGAACACCACAGGCCTAAACGCTGCAGGTCTGACTGCAGGAGGTGCATCAGTCCAGTTTTCCATGTGGGAACAGCGTTTACAGCTGTGTCGTCTTAAATTATTCATGTGATTTTGACGCGCCGGCGCGTCCGGCGACCCCAGAGGGTTAATCAAAAGATGAACCCCAGTGCTTCGAGTAAAACAGCTCCGTAATACAAAGGCGCCGAGCACTGAAACATCTCGCCGCCCAGCACGCATCTGTGAAAGGTTAGCCCGTCCAATGCCTTCACACCCCTGTAGCTTCCAACACCAGACTTCACCCTCTGTGAAGTCTAATGTGAATGACCGACTAGGACACTGCGGAGGTTGCTCGTTCGCGTCCTCGCAACACTGTCCCATAGCATTCTCACATTTCTCTTCGTCGACGCTCTGCTCGTAAGAATCGAGCATAGCCGAGGTGACTTGAGACCAGAATGCAGCATGAGACTTGGGTGCGTACGTTGCTAGCATGTCGTACAGCATTTCAAGTGACAACGTGACACTGCTCACTTTTTTATTCACCTTCGCCCGACCTCTCTTTACGTGAGAGGGAAGCTGGTATCGGGTCAGATAAACTGCCCCTGTCATTATATAATTTGCAACCTCTAAACGAGCATGCTGTCCTTAGTAACTTTCAAAAGTTAGACTGTAGGTGACATGAGCAAACATCTTGATAACCTGGGGAAAATCCCTTTATAATGAAAATGATTTTAATCTTTTATACATGATTGCATTGTGCTTATTAAAGGAGCTGTTGCTCTTGGTCAAGTGAGGGTCAGAAACTCTTGGCAGGTGATAATGATCAGCCAATACATGGTGAGGATGACGGAGCTCTGAAAGAAATTGCAACACCGGCTTACATGTCATATTTTTCAGTTATTTGATTATCCTTTATTACTTATATTCTTTAGAGTTAAGTTTTAAGTTTTAAGAGTTAAGCAGTTTCATTTATGTTTTGAGTAGCATCATTTGAGTGTGACATTTAATCTAGAACTTACACATATAGTTTCAGCCTGTGTACGTGCGGGCCTTCTGTCTCAGGATGACTGCAGGTGTGAGATGAGCCGAGATGCAGAAAAGGTCATGACACATACGCAGAGCACACACACACACACACACACACACACACACACACATACACCCATACACCCATACAAAAACAGAGGAGTAGAATCATTTTAGTAGGTAAGAAGTTAAGATGTGTTTTGCTGTATTTGCATATTGTGCCGAGACTGTCAGTTTGTTCCCAGAAGACATCAGATGTCTTAGTGATAAGAGCCGTTTGTGGGACGACACCTGGATGGAGACGAGACTCGATGTTCTTTTAAACTGTGTCAAAAGTTAACTGAACAGTTGTGGTTTTGGATTGACGTATGTTTTACTGGATCTGCCTGACAACAACAGGAGAGGGGCTGTACTGTTTCACCCCTATAAAGGCTTTGTTATGATTATTGTACGTCAGTTCAATGCTGAAGTTACTCGGTGCTGAACTCCATGCATGTAACCAATAAATCGTCGCTTTGATCATATCTCTGGACCAGTCTTGTCATTTGCTTGAGAGCCCTCCGTACTCCTTTTCTCCAATTTTGAACCTTAACACTAGGTTTACTATCCTGCGCAAATTTGCGTAACTTCCCTAAACCCAACACCCCCTAGAATTACTGGCTTTTTTATTTTCTTGTGCAAGTCCCGAGGTGTTAAGCACCCCTGCTGAGATTTTCACAGGTCGTCAGCTTGTTTCTCCTACAGCTTTTGTTGTGCAAACCACCCATTATCCTTGAGGCCTGGCACATTTGCATTTGCTCACTCAGAGTTGCTCAGATCCAAGGCAGGCCAAACCTCTGTGTTACAACTTTCAGAAATGTCTGGTAGAAATGCTTCAACTTACTCATGAGATTTTGACCACATTTCTTGCGGAAGTCACAGCTATACTGAATGCACGACCGTTGTTGCCAGCTTCCCTACGAACCTTGGTAGGGAACAGCTGTTCCCTACCAAGGTTCGTTGTCCATTCACACAGTATATGGCAACTAAGCCAGACAAATTTGGGATCAAGTTCTGGATGGCCACGGATTTGGACACCAAATATGTCTGCAGTGCATCTCCTTACTTGGGAAAGGACCCCAGTCATCAGAAGGGAGAGAGACTGGCAGAGAACGTGGTCATGAAACTGATGGAGCCGTTTTTGGATGATGGGAGAAATGTCACAACGGATAATTTCTTTACTTCACTGTTACTGTCGCACAAACTGCTGCAGCGTAAAACAACGTTACTGGGCACGGTGAATAAAGTCCGGCGTGAACTTCCTCAACTTGCAAAAGATACTGCAATGCGAGAGGTATTCTCCACTTCAGTGCTTAGAAGTGGCAGTGTCTCCTTGACAATTTATGCACCTAAAAAAAACAAGACTGTGTGTGTTCTAAGTTCCATGCACCAAGACGTGACGATCGGTGACGGCAGAAAGAGGAAACCCAACACGATAACAGACTATAACCACATGAAGGTATGTGAATGTGTGTACAATTTTACACCAGTGCTACAATGTTTTCTGATGTGTGCTATACAGGCCTATAGAAAAAAACATATACTCATGACTCTCTCTCTCTGCTTTTACAGTGTGGTGTAGACGTGCTGGACCAAATGGCATGGATGTATTCTGTAAGATCAGCAACACGCAGGTGGCCAGTAGCGGTTTTCTACAATATGCTGGACCTGGCGGCAGTGAATGCCTACATTTTGTACAAGGCATGTACAGGGTGGACAGGCAAAAGAAGATTGTTTCTGAGTCTTCTAGCTCAGCAACTTCGTTGCCGATTCATGCAGCACAAGGAAATATTAGCACAGAGGCAGGCTGCTGCAGCTGCTGTGCCGGGGACTGTAAAGACAACGCAGTGCCAGGTGCAAGAGAGCTGCAACAGGAATCGCAGCAGGTTTACCTGTGCAACATGTCAGAAGTTCACCTGTGCCAAATGCAGGGATGATGGACACTGGGTCTGCAAACGCTGTAAAGTTTGAAACACTTTGAAATAAAACAGACTTGTGTACCCATATATTGTGAATGTGTGTCTTTTGTATGTAGGTTGTAACACAGAGGTTTGGCCTGCCTTGGATCTGAGTAAACAAATGCCAATGTTGCACAAACACACACACACACAGCAAATCTGCATTTATTTGTCCCACAAGTGGAAAATCTGCATTGTCATTGCAAAAAAGTGGACAGAGCACGGTATAGAAAGTGCACTATGCAAACAATCTGGAAACATATATATGGACACGAGTATTCAAAAATATTGGTGTATGTACACACACACACACACACACACATCTATCTATCTATCTATCTATCTATCTATCTATCTATCTATCTATCTATATGTATATATATATATATATATGATATAGATGTGTCTGTGTGTATAACTAGACTTTCTGCATATTATATAAGGTACAACTCTGTGTATATATGTTTATGGCCAGGCATCCAATGTAGTGACAAGGATTGACAAGAACTAATATTGCATATGAGAAATATTGCACATAGAAGCTACCATGGTGTATAGTACGCTGCAGGTAAGGAAGGAAAGTAGCCTTGCAGGGAAGGAAAGACCTGAATCTCTCATGGTTAGGGGTTGGGGGAGGGTTTGTTTGCACAACAAAAGCAGGAGAACAATGGAGCTGAAGACCTGTGAAAATCTCAGCGGGGTGCCGAGAGGTGTTAAGGTCGGGGGGAATTTACGCAAATCTGCGCAGGCTAGTAAATCTAGTAGTAGGGACTTGCACCAGGGGAAAAAGGCTCAGTAATTCTAGTGTTAACACTGGCTATGGGACAATCTGTACGTGCACAATTTACGCGTCTTCACCTCGCTGTTGACAGCAGACCTCGCCGGCACTTTACACGTCGAACACAACATGAGCATCTCGTGCGCAGTGCCATTGTCGTCCTTGTTGTGCTCTGCTGAGAAAAACATGTCCTCTATCTCCGAAACAGACAGGGTGCCGTTTTTGATAGTCGTCTTGAGCTTCTGTTCGTACACTTGTGTTAAAACGTATCCCAACACCTTACAAGCAAACCTTCCCTGTGAGTCGAGGGCGCGAGGACATATATCCGGAAGACAGGCCGCAGTGCACAGTTTGTACATGGCGTTGGTCTCTAAGCATATTTGTCCGAACGACAGCTTGTTCAGCGTTCTCAGTTTTCTTTCAGTGTCCTTGTGAACGATTCACAATCCCGGTAGTCGGCCTTATCGGGAATACGACTCCAGGGAGGGATCCAAATGTCAAACACAAAATGACAAGCCAGCTTCATCGCCTCCGCGAACACTAGCTGGTTTATGGAGAAAGCAACCCTCCAGCCCACCATCCCCGCGAACTCGATGTGCGTCTCGTAAAACGCGACGACGCACGCGTCTCTAGCGCTGAATTGCACAACCTCGGAGTCCGCCATCATCGTAGCAGACTGTATTAGATTCTGTCTGTATAGACAGAGTGCTGTGATGCGATCCATCTTCCGCTTCTCCACCACGTCCCTAATTTGTACAGTGCTTCGAGTGCCGACTGACCTCTTTAGGATGTTCAGATTCGATTTTCAGACACAGGTCCGCCCAGGCGTCGCTCATGAACCCCATGGTGTTTGTGTTCCACACAAACCCACAGTTGTGAACAGCTTAGACTTTCACCGTGGCGATTTTGCCTGTCATGGGGTCTTTGGTCACGACGTCGCTTTCTAGGGTGCTGGTGTCCAACAGATTTTTGAACGTGTTGGGGATGACGTTCGGTTCTCTGTCGATAGATTTGGTGTTTTTCTCGTGTGTTATGTGAGCATCGTCTATCATCACCACGCAAGCATTCCTGTTCTGCTTGTACTTGAAGGCCTGCACCGTGAACGACGTTAGCCTCTCAATGCAATCCCTCACCGTGTGAAATTGATACTCCAGCACGTTGTTAGCGTAGCTTTTACCTTCCCCGGGACCGGTGATGTTCAACAGCATGATACGTTCAAATGTGTATCTAGGTGCGGTGTTTGTTATGATGTAATTAAAGGTGGTCGAGGCTTGAAACAGTCTAGTTATTGCCAAGGTGTCACAGAACAGGTGTTTAACTACAGCCGTGTAGTACACCTTTATGCTGGCGTACTCCCGTTGGCCGTCGTCGCACACTGTCCCGCATAGCTGTGAATGTATGTCTGGCAGGTGGTGTCCGAGAGACGAAGATGCGTTGCCTTGACTCCCATCTACAACTTCTTGTAAACCCATATATATTGCATCTCGTTCGCCAAAGTGGCGTCTTGTCAAGATTGTAAAGACCATATCCGCTATGAGCTCAAACTGATCCCTACCACCGTACTCCTGTTTCATTTCTTTGCTCATACATTCGACTTTACCCAACTGTGGGAACAAGTGTGCGAAATAGTAACTGTGATCGTTTTTGCTTGTGACGAATGGGTGTGTTTCTGCGTGATTGTAGTAGCAGGCATACGCCGCATAACATTGTCCTCGACATGGCATGTCGTAGCCACTCCTGCGGCTACAGTCACAGCGTCCACTGTCTAACATGCGCGCGAGATCTGGAGTTCTGCGCTGTGTGCGTATTTTGCGCAACCCGACATCCATGACACGCCTGTTCACCGGTACGTGTTTATGAAGCATGCTTCGAGTGGAATGTTCCACACAACGAGGAATGTAGCTCTTTTTGACGCGGGACAGCGCAGAGGACAGTTCGTCCGACAGACTGTCGTGCACGACTTCGTTGGAAACTGATAGAAATAGAGCTTTCCTGTTCCGAGGCACAGTGACATTGTCAATCACAGCGGTGTCCCTGTCAATATCAGGAAGGTAACATTGTCCAATACTAAGCACGACCTTGGGCCTGTCGACCGTCATATCGGAATGTACAGAGAAAACTAACTAGCTACTACCGCGACACAGTATGGACCGTTGACACCTTGTAAATATCACTCTACTCCTGGCCGCGTGCAGTAGCTAGGGACTACAACAGCAAGCTACTAGAGAGACTATACCTTTTGGCTTCACAGCTATGATTCTCTCAGTCGCGGAACAGTATCAGTCATGTTCCTGGTTGTCGACGAGGTTTATTGGTCAGGGTATTGGTTATCACAATTATACAACAATACAACGGTGAATGTAAGGGCGGTTTCTCAGCGAGGTTGTGCTACGGGATGGGAAGGTTGTACTAGAGATTGGGAAGGTTATGCTGCAGGTCGGCCGGCTTTGCGCTGCAGCTCGGCGGCTCCCAACCTGCGGGTCGGCGAGGACAGTGCTGCAGGTCGCCGGCTCCCAACCCGCAGGTCGGCGGCTCCCAACCCGCAGGTCGGCGGCCCCCAACCTACAGGTCGGCTACTCCCAACCTAACGAAGAGCTGTGTGTAGTGTTGCAATAAATCACGCTGTGTAATTGTGGTGTCTTTCATCAAACAAATGAAAATAAAGACAGCTTTCACTGACAACGCAAAATGCTTCAAAGGTTGTTTATTTTCTACATGCACAATACACAGCTCAACATCAAATAAAAACAACAACACGCAGACGTGTGGTGAACTCCATCGTAACAAAGAGTTAAAGCGTAGGTCAATAGTAACCTCAGAACATGCACCGCATCAATGTGCGCAACCGCCGCTGAATACAAAACGGTCGCTGCAGGTTGGCGGCTCCCAACCTACAGGTTGGCTGGCTTTGCGCTGTTCACTGGGACCACACGGGGTATACATCAGCTCAAATCTAATACACACAACCTTTGTTCATCATACGGCTTGTTTTAGTTGTCTACACGACTGCAAATGACCACCAGTGTCCGTTTCTCCAAATGTGCCCGGACAGCACAATGACCTGCACCATCCTACAAGATCTGGTATTTCGAACGCCACCGTCTGGGGCTGGACAAGAGACTGTGATCAATCCCGAGGAAGCGTTCATCAAGGCTACATACGGCACATATACCAGCAAGTGTCTCTTGAAGAGAAGCGGTTCCGGGTTGTCCTATATTATGCAATTCAATGGCAACCGCATCTTCGACCAACACCAGAGATGGACAATAGAACTTGTGTACAAAAATGACATTGTTCAAATGCGATACTGGGCCTACAACCCGATCTGATTCATGAAGCTAGACCCACCCTCAGCGCTTTCAGGTTCAGGCTCTACCATTACCATAGACCGATGGAGTGACAGGTCACTGTACAGCACTTAATGATTTTATAATGCGCCGCGAGCATCGTACTCCGTTTGTCATTGTGCAGTCATGTTTGTTTTATTTGCGTGGAAGACAAGATTGTTATGCATACAACCAGAGTCCATACATAATACCACATGTTGACAACGAGCAGACCCCAACAGCATCGTTGTTCATATATAGAGAGACGAAAACAGTGGCACGAGCAACACTTTGGTGTCGAGTCCTCCGTTGCGGCTGGCGTTGGAACAGCACACGTTGACTTTGTTGATCATGGCTTCTATGCTGTCAACTGTGAACATATAATAATGGATTGGATTTATATAGCGCTTTTCAAGGCACCCAAAGCGCTTTACAATGCCATTATTCATTCACGCTCACATTCATACACTGGTGGAGGCAAGCTACGGTTGTAGCCACAGCTGCCCTGGGGCAGACTGACAGAGGCGAGGCTGCCATATCGCGCCATCGGCCCCTGTGGCCAACACCAGTAGGCTGTAGGGTAAAGTGTCTTGCTCAAGGACAAAACGACCAGGACAGAAAGGCCAGGACAAAAAGGCAGAAAGGCCGGGTATCGAACCGGCGACTTTCCGGTTACAGGTGCACTTCCCAACCCTCTGAGCCACGGTCTGCCGTGCTCCCAGTGGCAGGACCATCGATTGGATCAGCGTCCGGATTAGTGTCGCGAGACCGACTGACTTGTGAACAGGACTGATCCGCTTTAGGGCTTCGTTGTGTGTACATGAAATACTTGTAGTTTGCGGTTATAAAACAGCCACCAGTCAGCCTTTCTGTTGGCTGCCATATCGCGCCATCGGCCAAGACACTTTACCCTACCGCCTACTGGTGTTGGCCAAAGGACACAACGACCAGGACAGAGAGGCCGGGGATCGAACCGGCAACCTTCCCGTTACAGGTGCCCTTCCCAACACCCTGAGCCACGGTCGCCCAGTTATACTTTTGCAGGTGGACAAATGTAGACAAACACCCAAGCACTCATACTTAACCTAACATCTAGCAGTCACAAAATGTACGATTCACGTGTCTGGTAACTGATGCGTATGGTTTGTATGGTTTGAATGGTACAAGAAGAAATAAAGGTAGGACACATTCCACGCGTTGTTCCACGGTGGTCATTTATTATCAAATGTGATACAAAGCACAGCACATGCACATTCCATCCTTTACAGGTCAGTGTCAGCACAGAAAAATCATCAACACGTAATCACTTGCAAGACACCGGACGGGTTATGTTTGGCATTTGCTTGGAGGACAGTTGACAGGTGCTGTCTTCTCCGGAATGGCTTGCAGGGCTCCCCAAGTTGGGGAGCCCTGCGGTGTGATCTCACCGCGGCACTTTTCTCAGTTGCGATACTCCTCGCTGCCAGGCCACTCAGCCCTCGACACACCACGTTCCCCAGGGGGGCATCTCGGTGGCGGTTGAGGATAGCCTTCCTCTAGTTTGCGAGTACGTGACGGGGGCTTTAGCGATCTCCGAACGGCAGGCCGATCCTCGCGGTCCAGGGAGGGTTTATTCTTTCTGTTGACAAGAGGTGGTAACGTCGGCTTCACCGGGCGCAATCGGCCATCATAGGAAGCATCGTCGCGGTCTGATGCCACTTGTAAGGTTCCCATCATATCACAGATCCCTCTAGGAGACGAGGCGTCTCGGTTGGCCATTTCCAAGCCTCTGATCATGTCGTAGTGATCTTTATCTACCGAGCACTCGATCGCCTGCTTTCTGCAATGCCGCATGAGCGATTCCATGTTCGAAAACACAAAGCGATCAGGGGGTTCAGCTCCAGAAGACAAGAAATACTCTGCGCATTTTCCATCTGGATCCCTGAACACAAGCCGTTTGGTGGATGACCCACTGCCAGAAGACAAGACATACTCTGTACAAGTCTTGTCTGGGTTGACTATGTATTTCCAGATGCACCCCTTGCCTTTATCGCACCCCTTGCCTTTAGTGAACAACTCGAAAGTGGCTATGTCGCCGTTGGGGCCATGCGTGAGGGCAATATACCCTGGCCCCTGCTTAGCCATCCCAGAAAAGCATTGGGTTCTGCTTAGTAAGTAGGGAGTCGCACCGGCAACGACGGCACTTCGCGAACTGGCAAAGACGCACGCGTCACGTTCGCGCCTCTTAATCCTCAAAGCTCCCTTTCGGTCAAGCTGCTCGTCATGGTGTGAAGCCAAATACATATATATATATATATATGTCCACCGTGGATACGCTGAGTTGTAGGATGTGCACGACTAGTTGTCCAATGAGTGTTAGTACTGATTCATCGGTACATGCGGTCTAGCCTACATGACGGACATTAACATCATGACTCTGATCCACATTCTTGTGAACCAGTTGTGTTTTACACGCAAGGTGAACAACGTTTCGTGTTGCACCAACCATCGAGCCCCAAGCGACTCGACTCGATCCCGTAGGTAAACAGCGTTGTTCTGGTCCGTTATAAAGTCAAAGTATTTCTCGTACATCGGACTGAGGTACACCAACAGCTTATCCCCATCGCGAATGGCGCACACGTCCCTTTCCTCACACACGTGTAGATCACAGCCAGCGAGTTCGTCCGGTTCACCCTGCACGGGCAGCGGGTAGTTGGCATACAGATTATTGAACCTCCCGTTGCTGGACATGCTAGCATGTTCGCATATGCGGATGAGGTTAGAATAGGCCGACGCGGACTCCCTCATCGTTTGACCACACAGCTCCGGATTGGTGGTCCACAGCAATAGTGCCACACTGCGGTTACAAGCTCTAATCGACCGGAATTTCATGTCATCCGAACTACTTGTCACGTACACCAAATCGCCTTTGCTGGTTAACCAAAAGGCCCTGAGCACCTTGGGTCGCTGATCGCACCGGCGTTCAAGGACCACATCGTTGGGCAGCTCGCTCATCATCATAATTCTGTTACGTTCGACCAAATCTCTATCAGTTAATGGATTCCCTCCGTTGGTGAAAATGTAGCCGTTGTCTGTAGGTGTACCCGAAAATAACCAGCAGTATCTGAAGTGTATTTTATTCGGAAGGACAAACTGCATCAGAGAGGCCTTGGTGGGACACCTCAGTTCTTTTTCCATGTGACACAACGCAGGACTATTCTCGAGAAGTCCCACGTGACTTTTTTTTCTTCTTCTTCTTCACACACCCACATGTGCATATACATAAAAACCGGGTAAGTGGCGTACACACAGTAAGTGCTTTGTTCTACGCAAACATAACCTTACAGCGCACCGATGGACTCGGATGCCGAGCCCGCTGTTACGGATGAGATGGCACCTAGTCTACAGGAACACTGCTTCTTGAGAAGAGGAGCGGAGGCCAATCTATGGCATCTGTGGAATTCGTCTAGTTCGGCCTTAGCCTTACGCAAAGATGAAATCGCCCGTTTCCACGGGGTGAGGTTGGACATGGAACGTAGCATGTTCTGTCAAATACGTATTGTGCGAGACATGGCGGTGCGTGGCACACCACGCCTTCGGAGCAGCAGGTGGAACGCAAAGACACGATAAACTGGATCAATAACCACCCGGGGACTTTGACGGACAGACCCGCGGCATTTCCTTACAGGTTCGCCGTGCACGTGGGACAAGGTGTCACGTTCAACGATCTGATTCAGTACTACGTGACACGGGAACCGCAGGCTAAGATTGGATCGCTGCCGTTACGTAGAGAATGGGGCTCTGTAAACCCAGTGCTGCTTATGGAGGACAATGTCGATCCTGCTACCGGGAAGACTACGCATTCTTAAGCTGTAACATCCAGAGGACACCTCAGCAAGCTGACAACTCGGCCTTGTTACAATGAGGTCTTTCTGCCCGGAAGACCAGTGACTCGGTTGAATCTAGATGTAGACATGAAGTGTTCCGCGTAGTGTCACGCACAGTACACGGTGAAGGCGAGACACAAGGTTAGCCAAGCGATGGCGAGTAGTTTGTTGTTGGTGGTAGCCGAGTCGTTACTGTCCATGGTGAACGTAACGCCAACGGCACCAACGGCCCAACAGACCGATAGCCCTGATGGCGTAAGCCTGAAGGAGTTCACAAGAGCAATCGGTAAAGTGGCCGTGTACATCAGATCGTCGTCCGTGCAATCTAAGTTGAGCCTTAGGATGCTATGGTATCTGCCCGTGGAACTGTGCAGTGTCCGTGGCATAGAGGCGTACAGGCCGTTATTGCAAGAAATGGAGAAGGTCTCTCTTTGCTATGTGTTACTTTCGTACCCAGAGGAGACACGGTCCTGCAGCCTGTGTGATCTGAGCAAGGCGATAATGCGGAGCGCTTCAAAGAACGACGTTCGCTGTTTGCGGCTGAGCGCGGACGTGTCTCGCAAAACGACAAGGCGTTCGGCCATCGAGAAGGCTCCGTATTCCTTTAGAAAATCAGTGCGATTACCCAACTGCTACAAACAAGGCACCGGATTCGAATACGTAGAAACATATATCGACCAGGTCAATCTCCCAGGGTCCGGGTTCGACCATCATCTTTCTCTTTCTGTGGGACTTTCATCCAATCCCATCGTAGACAATGTCACGTTTCTGGGTGACCGATTCGTGGACTTACTGAAAGAATGCCAGGGGTTGCCCGCAATCGAATTCATCCCCGAAGACAGCCCTGATGGCGAACGGTTGGAGAATGAGGCTAAACGACTTATGGGTTTGTGGGGGATGACTGTTCGGTAAACTGGAACGGGGTTGTTCTGTGTACAAGCCACGGAGAAGTCGACGACGTACCCGCACCCCAAACATAACAGAGTACACTCTATTTCTAAACTCAGCGCTCTAGTGTTTGCCACACAAACCAAACACAAATGTTTTGTCACTTAACAGTAGTAATGTGTTGGGTTTTTGTTATGTACAACAAATAAAGAATCCACCGTGGAACTACTCGTGTTTGTTGTTATTGAGTACAATAATAAGTAAGAGACACACCGTGATATTACTACAAAATATACACTTTATTCAATTCAGGAAACACAAAGGTACACGTATACATTGATCACAAAGTACATCATTGACATTACATCATATGCTCTCAGCACAAACCATAAAACAAACAAGTAACACAGTAAGTGACAGGGCCGATGCTATTGTCCTAACTGTAATACCTCATGTAGTACGAAGAATATGTGGCATTAAAACGCTAATGCGTCTAATGTCGGCCCACCATGAGCAGATGGGATGAGAAAAATATACAACAAAGCCAACAACAGCCAAAAGTAGTATGCAGACGACAGCTACAATCACATGGCTCATGGTTCGATCTGTTGATGTAGACAAAGCAACAAGGTCACCGCAAATACATACACACAATCTAAATGCCAAAACAAAAAGTCAACGCTCGTCACCACACTATAGCGTGAGTGAGTTTGGCACCACACAACACCATCAACAAAAACATTTGCTCTCACCAACTACAAGTTCGACGATCGCAGATTTCACCCGACTCTGTAGCTTTGGTACGAAACAGCGGTATCTGCCTACATCTCCCTCCGACACATTTGTAATCTTCAGGGAAATGTTCCCGTGTTTCATAGTGTTGGCAAAAAACTCCATCCTCCAGACGTACGACGCGATCTTCATGTCGGGAACCTCCGTCTTGTCTCTGTATAGGTGAACATACTCCACTCAGCTGAGCCGGTCGGACGGGTCAGGTTTGAGGCCGAGTTTAGACCACTCCACCGTCAAACCCCGGACATCGGACGTAGGCTCCAGGTGACACGGCAGCACCACAGTGTCACCCGGAGCGGCTACGGTAGGAAGATTCGAACCAACCACCAGAATCTCACCTGGACAAAAACAGAAAAGCATACACCGTAAACTAACAGCTACATGGCTCCCTGTGTTCAACTCTTCACAATGTACATGTAGCGACATTTTACACATAACCAGGGAGCCAGCGATGGCTGTTCGTGTTGCTGTGATCCTGATATTATAACACGCTTTGTTTTGTCATGTATGAATAAAAATGTTGTTGATCATCCAGCACATTCGCTTGTTGTCGCCGCTTTACAATAAAGAAGAACCAAGACCACGCTCATTGAGTACAGGTTTCTTTTTATTTTGTTCACATGTGGAAAACACAAAATCAAGATGCGCTACAGCATTCAGATGGAGTACACAGAACACTGCGGACACACAACATTAGACCAGTCCTCTACTGATATAAATAAACAACCGTTATTTGAATGAAATAGCCGTTAGAACTTGTGCATCACGCCACGCTTGATGTTCTGTGGCGGTCCGGTGAATCGCGCCGGCGGCTGGGGCGTTTCACATTCAGTCAGCTGGTAAACCCTCTCGGCGGAACGCGCCACAGGTCTGATGGGTAACTCCATCCACACCGGATTGTCGGAGTTCAACATGGGACTTCTGTATTTTACGTCGATAACCAGTCCTTTCGTCCCACACACGTTGCCTGTGGTGCAAATGTAGTTCTATCCTTTATGCCCACATCTATTCAAATCATGGAGATAGAAAGCCGTGTCCCAAGGTCCCGCAGCTGTGTTTCGTCTGATGTAATGTCATTCATGATAGCACAGGCACTTGTCAGAGTGATAGCGGGACACAGTCTGGGTTCGAGCTCTGCTCTGCCGTCTCTGACGCAGCGTAACATAAACTGTATACCTCGCCATCCACGGTAGCCTTGGAAGGCTCTATATCGTTTCTGCTGCAACTCACAATTGTGCGCACTGTGTGTTTCGACGGGGCGTCGGACAGCGATTTGCCGATTAGATCGTCATGGGACACTGCAGCGGTCTCTGTGTCGTTGCGGCTAGTATTGTAGCGTGCGATGGTATCGCGAAGTTCCCTGCTGACTTCGTGCATGTCCACAATCAGTCTATCACCCGCAGGCCAAAGGTGCCAGGATACGTTGACATCCCTGTACCTTTCCACTTCTGGCACGTCTATCTCCAGATCCAACCAAAACATTATATCTTTGGAATTTAGGAAAAAGAGCACTGTATTGCCGTACCCAGAGGATGTGATCACGCCGGACCCAGAGTACTCCGCAGACATTTGTATGGCCTTAGCTAACCCTAAACCCGCCAGGCTTAGTTGGGTTGGCTCTGCTTTGAAAGGTTTCGCCGTGACGTTTCTACTCAACGGTGGGGGTTTCTGTGGAAGCATGGTGTTTTTGGGATCGACAATCGTGTAGCCTAAGAGCCACGTTCCGTTGTCCGCTCCTACGGGGAGAGGGCCATTGCATGTGGTAGTTAAATCTTCTCTGTTGAATACACAGGGAAATGTACCCGACCAGTGCTGAGTGGTGTAGTCCGAGCAGTTGTCCGATTGCATGGACATCTGAGTCTTATCCACCGCGTAATCGCCTGCGATATAGGCTGTCATCCTCCATTCGCATTTTGGAGGACTAGACCTGAAATGCCACAATGTGATAGACTTTTGTGAATGGTACACTGTCACCTGTCTCATGGTAGGGTGCGTATTCAGACCTGTGAGCATAACAGCACTCAGGGATCCTGGGTCGACGATCCCGCCACATGCTCCGGCAATGGCAAGCACGAGAACTGTTACCGTAAAGTGTAACCGTGCCATCTGTGTTCGAGTGGTCAGAGTCTAAACCTTGTACACTTATTCCCTAGGTAGTCTGTGTATCCAGAGCACAATTGACCCTGAAGTGTTTTGCCTCGACTGGAAAGGGTTTATCTCTACTGCCTGAGGCGGCTAGGTTTGTGCTATAGGTCTGCGGCTTCCAACCCGCAGGTCTGCAGATCCCGACCCGCAGGTCGGCCAACCTAACGATTACACCGAAGAGCTGTGTGTAGTGTTGCAATAAATCACGCTGTGTAATTGTGTAACTTTCACTGACAACGCACCATGCCTCAAAGGTTCTTTATTTTTTTTACATGAACAATACACAGCTCAACATCAAATAAAACAATAACAACACGCAGAGGTACGAGACAAAGGGTTGCATCTATCGTGCATTCACAGTATCCCACTTTGGCTCCGCTTTTGCTTTGCGTATGCCGTCCCTAGTGCATGAGGGCAAAGAGTCGACGTGTTGGAAAATAACCTTGACCAAATCTACCGGATAAGCATGGAGCTGATCGCGAGTATGGTACTGTTTTCCTGGTGCATGAGGCGATGCTTTAGTGTGGGCCCTCAGGCATCTCTGGGCCACTTCTATATGTCTTCCTCCCACCACGCTAGCGCACCTCCCGTTGCACATCAAGCCCACAAAGGGGTTGTTGGTCATCAGTCTCGTTCGCTTCCTGTACTTGGCCTTGTACTGACAATAATCAAGCCGCATCACGTGTTTGTCTCCACGAGACACCTTCGAAACCTTAGCAGTCAGCTTCCACTGACTGACTTTCCGGTTCTTGCGGAGCATTGCGGCGGTCACACTCTTTGGTACTTTGCCTATGTCGTGATACAGCCTGTGAGTGACCCATCGTTTCCACTAGAGATGGCACGATACCACTTTTTTATGTCCGATACCGATACCGATATCATACTTTTGGATATCTGCCGATACCGATATTAATCCGATATAGTGTGTTTTTTAATCAATAAAACTGTTTTTTTAATATCTTGCTGCATTTTGTATAAGTTCATACTCAAGTTTAAATAAACAACAACACTAAAGCTATTCTGTTATACCTGTATGTAAAAAATACACTGCACCCAAAATATTTCATAGTTCAGCAACACTGATCAATCCAATA
Organism: Pelmatolapia mariae; assembly: GCF_036321145.2. NCBI lineage: Eukaryota > Metazoa > Chordata > Actinopteri > Cichliformes > Cichlidae > Pelmatolapia > Pelmatolapia mariae. Next base: position 507,680 of record NC_086246.1, on the reverse strand, counting down.
AACTTAAACCTACTCCATCCTTCCTATTCTGGTATTTTAAAGAGTACTTAGCAGAAATATTAAGCAACCTAACTAATAGGGTTGCAAACTCCCAGCAAAAGAAAAAAAAATAGGGAACCACCCCCCACCCTCCACCTCATGATCCTTAATCGACGTAATCAACTTTAATTTGATGCAGTGTGAAAAAAAAATGCACAGAAATAAATTATTTTTCAAGAATAATTGAATAGATTCAACATCTTTCTTCTACAGAATTGCAGACTGCACAGATGGTATCTTCCCAAAGGAAAAAGTACTATAGCTTACTAGGGTATATTAGACTTAACAGTTACTATATACAGTAATTGACTTCTATACATTTTACATAACATTAAAACTTTGGGTGTAAGATTCAGATAATTATTTATTAAAAGCTAGACATTTTAAATGAGAATAAGAAAGAAAAGTATGTCTTTGTGCCCCCTTTTCCCTGTTAATAAATCAGATTGCTAATTTCATGAGTGATATAATGGTGCGAATGGTTTAATAAAATGCCCTTAAAACCTGAAGTTGAGATGTGACTTAGTATGCAAATTAGCTCGAGTGAGTGATGACAGAGGAGCTTCCTGTGTGTGTGTGTGATTTAGGCCTTGAGGAAGGGAAGCAAAGTAGACAGTTCAGAGGTGCAGATTTGGACAAGAAATGTATAACTTAGTGTTGACACATTGTTATAACGTGTTTATATCCTAGGCTGAATCAAAGTATGGTAAAGTGCTTAAAGGGGGATATTGTTGTGAGCAAAATGGTGCAGCTTTTGACGAGGTTTTCAGTGCATTGAACGGGTGACATTTAAGATTGTTTAAGATGTTTGAGGTTGTTGTTTTTCATTTTAATAGAGGGAGTTTTAATAAACATGGACATGTCTAAGGGGGCCCATTATTTTTGTAACAGTGCACTTCGGAAAAAACCTGTCAGGTGATTTTGTTTTGTGTTTTGATGAGCTAATAATCAGCTCTCTTTTTTTCATTTTTGTTCTGAAGCAGTCCTGAAAGAGAGTGACAAAGTTCTTGGGAGAACAATCATAAGGTGGGCTTTTCAGATTATAATTGGCTGAGGAGGAGTCTACCGGTGGGGACCTGATTGGCTGTGAGTCTCTGTCTAAAAGGATTGTAGTGAGCCAATCCAGTTCTACAAGCATAAAGAACTATTTTCTGAAAAAAAAGTAAAACAAATGAATGAGCTCGTTTTGCTGATGTGGAGCAGCTGATTATTTGAGCAGGAGGCTTGACTATCAGCAAAAAATATCATGTGTGAATGCATGTGAGTGAATGTGTGTGACTGGACCAAGGTGGGGATGAATAAAATGTTGAATAACAGGAGGAGTGGAAGACTTAATTCTGGGGATGCTGATGTTTGCTTTGAGGGAATTTCTGTTTTATTTACTGGGGTTAGATTATGTTATTGCATTATAAAATGCTAAATGCTAAAAGGGAAACATTTTTTTGTTATAACTCATGTTACCATTAACTGAACAAAAACACACGATTGATAACTGTTCTGTTTTAAGTTTTTTTGTTATGACACAGATTGGATCATAAAGGGGGAGAGTTGAATATGAAATGTAAAGTACAGGTTTTGTTTCCAGGAAGTTCCAAGGATCCAGACTTTGAATGGAGCTGTCAGGTTTCCTGGGTCGCTGACCCAGTGATTCAGTTCTGTTCATGTTCAGTTTAGTTTGCCACATTAATGTTCTCACTTCCTGTTTTTTCCCATGTCAGCTTGTGTCATTAGTCAGATTATGTTCAGCCCTGTACTCACCCGTTTCCAATCATTGTCATCATTCATCCTGTGTATTTAAGCTCCTCGGTTTCACCAGTTCTTTGTCGTGTCATTGATGTTCTCGTGATGTTATGTTGTCGTTCCCGTTAGTGTTCTCCCAGTTCAGTCAGCCATTCAGTTATCCAGCCAGTCAGTGTCCGTTCACCCTCTGTTCATCCACTCCTTATAATAAACCTTCACCAGTCTTCACCTACCTGTGAGTCCTGCGTTTGGGTTCCTTCTTCCTCGCCTCCACACAAAACCTGACAGAAGCAGGAGTTCGAGGAGATGTGACATGATGATTAAATTGATTTTATTCCTTAAACACAGGTTTTCAAAGCAAATATAACTGAGAGGAGGATTGCTGAGGTGCTTAGACAGATCAGATGACTAACCTTTTTTCCCTTTAATTTCTTAAGCCCGGGTGACGCATTTTAAGTTTTTATTTGGACACACATGTCATGTGTTCAAATAAAAAGGGGGTGTTAGGATCATTTAATGACATTTTGGGGTTTTTGATAATTGTTATTTTTAAATAAAGGATTAAAATGAACTGAATTCATTTTAGAAGATAAAATGCTGTGTTCTTTAGAAGTTGTACACAAAACTTAAAGGGAATTGTGGGACACTTTGAATAAAAGACATGCTTTGGGGAGAAAAGCATATTTCCCCAGTCAAGATTTTACGACAAGAAAATGTTTGATTTCTTTTTGATTTGTAGAATAAGTTGGTATAATGTAGGCTTTAAAAACAGATATTAAATAGATTTATTTCTAGGGTAAATGAGAGCTTGTTATGAGAATGTAAAAGTGTGTTTAATAAAGAAATGTGGCTCAAGTCAATAACTGAAGGTCAAAAGCTTTGGTTGGCGTTATGTCCAAGCAATTTATTGTGCAAGATGACAGAGCATGGAAGGCCGTACACGCTTACAGACATATAGAGCTCATAAACACACATGACAGTATTGATTCTAGGCCAAAGGCCTCAAACTTACTTAGTTTGTAGCTGAATAGGAGTTTCGCTTGTAACTAAACTGTGTGACATGTAAAATATTGAGATAACACATGCAGCTCCACATGAGTCTTATTATATAAAATGCATTCACAGAATAATGAATGCTTGTCGAAGTGACTAAGGTTTCTTGCTTTAAACCAGGACAAAGCTTATATATATTTTGGTTGAGTCTGATAAAGTATAATTAGAATGTACCATTACATTAAGAGCAGTAAAATGAAATAAAATGTTATACCAAAACAGGTTATAACACAGGAAATGTGAGTTCTAAAATGAAGTTAGTGTTAACACGCAGAAGTTGTTTCTAGGCAGCTTTTAGCTATGATGAAATTAATTCAGGAGTAATTGATTATATGCTTACACTTAGTTGACTAAAATGGTTGTTTTTTTCTTTGATCCTCTAGTAGAATAAGTGTTTATGATGATTTTCTTGTGAAAGGTGACTTTAGGTCAGAGCTACGTGCAGCTGCGACAGTACAGGATGTTGAATAGGGTGACAGGAAACATGTCCAGGGGCATGAAAGCAGCGCTTTAAGACTGTTAAAATGTTGTAGATTGAGATGAGTGATGTTTAAAACTATATATGAACAAAAGTCAGAAGGTCAAAACATAATTAGGTTCAGGGGAAGCGTAGTAGGGAGAAAGTGTTTTTTATCCCTTACAGTTAAGGTGAATCTACTCTTAGAATTCTTAATTTCAGTCATGATTTTTATCTGTTTTGGTGACCTCTGGATGTTATCCAGGATGTTATCCAGAGGTCATGGGAGGGAATTGTAAGGAAATGAGGCGTTATTTTTCTGCCATTTTTATTATTTCATTTTACTATTTCATGTTCTTCGTCTTCGTGTCCATGTCGACTGTACTGTCAACGGCCGAGGAGAGAGCTGTGTATGTACACACTGCGTTTAATATGCACACCTGTAAGCATAACGTCGGCTGCCCAAACCCAACGCATGTGATACTCTACTGCGACAACACCAGGAGCGCAATCTGCAGATATCGGTGTCCGCTGGGGAACCCTCATCTGTTTGCCGGTGCATGTGGGGATGTTTGCCCTAATGGTTATCGCGTTAGGGTGGCTGACGGCGGCGATACCCTCATCCAAAAATGTGTCCTAAACAAAACGTGTCCATCGAACCAGCAAGTCATCCTACCCGGTTCCCTTTGGCACGATACAATATGCGGCCACCCAGACGATTACAAACCTATACGCACGTTGGTCGAACCCCCCGCGTCCACGGTATTAGTCGACACCTTGAACCAACTGACTAAACTGTGGATGAGGGGTTTAACAGAGGAAGAGATTATAACACTATGCAAGCACTTTTCACCGTCTACGATATCCGACGAGTGTATCAAGATCGACGTGGACAGTTGATTCGCCGATGGGTCGAGGACCGCCGAAAGTCTGTACTACGCCTTGAACACATTGTCTTTGCTCGACACGGCAGCTAGAATGTACAAAGACATATTGAAACCGTTTATGGCACCCGGGCCGGATCCTACCAGCGTTGGAGTTGAATTGACACACGAAGACCCTTTGACGGTAGACATTTTCGATGGCATGTTAATCGTACAGGCCAGCGCGACCATACCGCTGGGCGCGAAACATGATCTCAGGTTTCCCCGGCACCAACAACAACTGGAAGGTAGAGGTTTTTTACAACCGTGGAGAATCTACGCTAGGACGGAGCAGAGTCATACACGGATCCGTTAAACCAAACACCGAGATCTTCTGCGTTGTCGCACCTGCAGTGTTTTCATCTTGGCAAGGACCGATGGCAGAAGAACCCTCTGCTCCCTTGGACTTGATACAATGCGATGTCACCCTGCTAGAAGTTAACATTCGCACAATCAGGAGGAACTATCCGGTGTGGTAGACTGACTGATGCTCTTGAGGAGCGACCTTCAGATTGTCGTGATTGATGTGAACTTGGAGGAAGGCACCCTTCTCAACTTGGATGTTGTCGGCAAAACGTACGGATCTAGGTTTGATGTGAAACCGGGATTGACCTCTAGCGCATTGGCAGAGCTAATGCTTGCCAGGGGTATTCACGCCGAACTGCTTGCAGGACTGACGCCCAGGCAGACCTCCGCGGAAGACACATTACGGACGCTGGGATATGTGGTGTCCCGACGCGGTGTGTTTTTAGACCTAACCAACGTACGCGTCACATTCGAAAAGGGCTGCGATACGCTTAATCCCCAGATATGGAGAGCCGAACGGTATCCGGAAGAGCACGAGCTCGTCGTCGACGTGTCGGACGTTAGGCGACTGCAACTGTCCGGCCTCTATGTTTTTGACGAGCTTAGCAGACGTTCCAACAATCGAGCCGCCATAATAGTATCTCTACCATCTTCTGCGTACGAACTGGGACCCGATTGCACAGGACCGCCTAATCAGACAAACAGATACAACACACGCTCGGCGAACACATTGATGTACAGCACACAAGAACTCTCGATGCTCACATTAAACATGGCTAGATGGGGTGTCGCTCGGTATGGCGTAGGCTACCTCAACTATACGTTTGCTAGTGCTAACAGCATGCCGCTGTTCACCGTGTAAGCCAGCGCGATCGATGTGGCAGCCGCCCATTTCAGGACGTTGCACCACCGCTACACGAGGACCTTCGTGTTTGGCGACGGGGGGTATTCGTCCGCAGAAGTGAACGGTGTGTACAAGCTAGAGGCAGGGATGTTTTTTAGACGGGTATCGGATGAACCCCATCGAGTGAAGAGCTTCGTGTCGATACCAAGTGTGCCTGACTTGGAATTTGGGCTGTCTTCTGATATGAACGTAGTGTAACGCAAAGTTATTTAAGGGCTAGTTTTATTGCAATGGTTGAGTTTACTGACTGACGCGCAGAAGAAATAGTTCTTTATGGAGCCTAGATGGTGTGAATGACGAGACCAAAGACTGCAATATCTTGTACCAAAAATATATTGAATAAATGGGGAAAAGGGGAAATGGAACAAAATAATTAATACAACACACAACATAAATAAATGCCCACAATTAAATAATAAATCAATGTGATTTTTCTGTGCAAGAGTCCTTTTTGTTAAGAGTCCTTTTTGGTCCTTTGTTAAAGTTTCTTTTTTTAAAGTTCACTTTTTAAGGAATTCCTCCTTAGGGTCCAGCTTCATACAGTGGGGATATGGTGTCCGTAATCCAAAGACGGCACATTGGGGGAAAAGAACAAAGAATGGTCCTACCGGCTCGCCACTTCAATATGAAGAAGATCAGTTTAAAGGGGGGGGAAAAAACCTGACCTGTAGGTCAGAAAAATGTTCATTAGCACATCAAGTTCGATTCAGTTTACCGGTAAACAAATACATTTTTCTGCAAGTCTATGTAACAATGCAAATCATCATCATCAATCACAAATGTACAACAGTTAAATTATTAATCATCTTGACTATGTAGCTTAATCTATATGTTCCAGCAGCATTCGCTACAAACAAAGACAAAAACAACACTAAAGAAAAACTGTCTAACAGACAGCATAGCCGAATTCAAGGCAACACATAACAATAATCATTCAATTGCACTTTGTTTCAAACTAAGCCTATTAAAGTGCTTAAGTAAATATAAGTGTTCAAAAACAGCGGTTTTTGAACCGGAGTTCTGCTCGCGGTGGGAACGCCACCAAACAAAGTCATTTTTTTAATCGCGAAAACAATCGACTGGTTACTGACAACTAAAAGGTTGTTATTGGTAGATGTTAAGAACACTTACCGCTGAGGTGATACAATTTTATAGACGAGTTTAGGGGAGAAAACGCTTTGTTTTCCAACGCCGTTCTATATGCAATAAGCTTACAGCCACAGCAGGAGTCGAACCCGGAAGTATCCCTCCACAGCCGGTTTTCATAGTTGCCGCGACGTGGAAGGAGCCAATCAGGAGAGGGACCTCAAATCAGCTGACGTGGGTCATGTGACAGGGTGTAGTTGATATGGGTTACAGTAGGCTCCACTTTACCCATCAGTAAACTTACAGTGCCCAACCTCGCACAAGAAATGAGCTACATACCGTACGGAGCCAAGACAGTCCGCATAAATCGCAGCAGAGTTGTTGTGTTTGTGGACACGGACAAGGATGTCATATGTTACCACGTTCCACCGACAACCCCGGGGTCATCGCTTCGAACGCAGCCATTTGGCATCGCTGTCCAGCACACAGAGCACGATCTACTTGGCGTCGGGTGTGTTCAAAGTGATCCGTGTACCGGGTGATCGCCGGTAAACTAGGATTGAGGTAACAGTAACCACGTGGACTAAGACGAACAAAGAAACACTACTTGAAAACGTACGGCTTATACGCCGATCGATGAGCGACCCCGTTTTCTCGCCTGAAGACACCACCTGGTTGTCTCGCGTGTCCGACAGGAGCGGGAGCGGCCGTTGTGTTCGCCGAAGCACACGACATTTCCCTCGTCCTTCAATGTCTGCAGCGCTGCAGCTCATGCCTCGCATTGGCTAATATGGTTGATAACGGTTGGCCTCAAGGTGGAACCGGGTACCCTGTAGACGAACGGGGGTTTGAGGTGGAAGATGGAGTGGTGCTAAAAATGATCGCTGAGGCGAACGCCACGGTGGTGGGCTTTGGTACAGTTGCGTATGAAGCTGAGGCGCGCTTACGAAGCAACGTGCCTCGTGTGGCTGCCGCCAAGAGTCGCGTGGCGGCGATCTCTTTGGTTGCTACTGTACTGGCTTTATTAATCAACATAGCGTGCATTGCGATGCTATATTGTGTGTCCTCAGGCCCTCAATAAAGAGAACACCGATTTAGAAAATTACAATGACAGCGACCGATGCGATCGCCTTACTACTACTTACTACTTACTGCTGCGCGCTGTGCATATGCTGCAGTGACACCGACGGAATCCCACTGGAAGCCACAAACGATGCTCACACAGCTACGGAGGAGGAGCACAGGGTCATATTGACTCCCGCTCAGTGGAAGATACGAAGAAGTGACCCGCCTATATACATAACGTACATCTTCAATTTGGGTCTGCAGCTCTCAAAGTCGCGAATCACACACCCTTCATGTGCACGGATCGCATGCAAAGGACTTGTTGAGTATCACACAGGATGCGACTCCTTATGGAACTTGGAATCAGGTCGACGGGCTTCTCCGGACCGCGCTTCTCGGATACTACCGCGCGGTAGAGTCCTTGGACGCCAGTTACAATGACCTAGCCGCAATACTGGATACTCACATCGTGAACGGGATGCTGGATCACACAGCCGAGTCGCGAACACACGACATCGGAGGCTCGCACTACAATTCACCCAGAACCATAGATGTCTTGGAATATTACAGGGCCGTGGTAGAAGAAGGCTTACTTCTACAAAACTATAAAATGCCTTACTGCGATTCGGGGGGATTGTGTGACCCGTTGCAACTCGACGAGACCACAATCCCCTTGTGTGAGGTATCTGTCACCGGTATGCTAGATTTGCTGTGTCCGATACAATGTGGAGCACGTTGCAACGGACCGGTGTGTTAGGATACGCACACGGAGATGTACAGTCTTCTTACATCCCAGGAAACATCAGCCTCTGAGCACGGCTTCATTCGCACCACAAAGCCCAGATTGCTAACCGGAGCGCACTCCCTGTCAAACGTAGACCTACGGCAAACCCTTGCCTACGTCCATGATATAACAGTAGAAACATCGAGTCTGTGGCAACGAGCCCAGGATGTGCACGGTCTCATCGAGGACACAAAAACTCAAAGCCTGAAGTATATGGACAAAGTGGACTGAGCTATGAGGTCTCACTGCGAACAGCTGACAGTCAATTACCAGCAGTCCTTCACACGTCTGAACATTATGGCTTCTCTATCTGTTGCATTTTCAGTTCTGACATGTCCGTTGTTGATTCTCATTTGCACAAAGATGCGCTTCTCGGACGAACTTACCATCACAAGACGCAGGGATATCGCGGAATAGCCACTGCTGTAACGCGCACACGTCTGCGCGTGCCGGACTATTGCTTCACACCCAGCACTCTATATATTAGCTTCACATCACAATCTCACGACCAGCGAAGGTTATACCATGGCAAGCATTGTGCTGAACACACTGACGGCTGTGCTCTTTCTTGACCTCACGCTGCGTCGAGGCTCACCCTTGGAATCACATAGACCTTCGGCCAACATAACAGCTAACACCCTCGAGTTCGTTACTTCTGGAGACGAGGAGCTCACGCTGACAGCGGTTACACCCCGGCCTGCTAGCGCTGGCGACGAGGAGCTCATGGTGACAGCGGTTACACCCCGGCTTGCTAGCGCTGGCGACGAGGAGCTCTCGACAATGCTAAATGGGTGTAGCTGGCGTGTCCTACCGACAACACGGATCATTTCACGACTACGGCTTGGTATACATGCTATACACAACGATGAGCTTCATGGAATCTATCGCATTGACAACAGCGGAGACCTGGTTACATACTCCACATGGTCACATCTTGCGCCAGCGGGGATGTACAATATCACATATAGCACTGCTCTCAGTATAATTGAGCGTGAGGCGTGCTCACAGGACCAGGTCTATGTGTGTCGACGCTGGGCGAAGGTCGGCCGGCAGAACCAATGTTGGTTCTTTAGAATAAAGAACTGTACTGTGGACATGTCACCGACCTCCCAATATCCGTGCCGGTGCACGCCGCCGAGGTCTACCGTAACAACGATGTCTAGCAAGTCGCCTTCTTTCACAGCTTGTGGTCTGGCGTGGTTAATTTGCATTACCACCTTAATTATCAACATGTAACGCTACGCACACTCTGTCTCTGTTGCATTGTACACCAATGGGAACATTTTGTTGTGGACAACCCATGGTTTCGCCAAACGCACATTAACAGGCGCCATCTACCAAGTTGCCTTCTTCCGTGGCTGGTACGGTGTGTTATCGTCACCGATATTAACTACTAACATGTAACGCATACTGTGCTCTCAACATCATTGCCCATTGCACGCCGGTAGAACATGTGAGGAATCGAGGTGTTATTTTTCTACCATTTTTATTATTTCATTTTATTATTTCTAGTTTCATTATTTTGCTATTGCTATTGCATCATAATCATATAGCAAGCATTTGCACTGACGCATTTATAAATAGTGATATTGCATTTAGTGTCAGGGTCTGTGTAGGCAGACCGTGGGGAGATGGGGAAATAGGACCCAAACGCCGGACTCTACAGTGCAGCAGTGTTTATTTACAAGGTGGTGAAGTAAACAACAGTAAATCCCCAGTTTCCCAGACTCCCGTGTAGTGTCTTCTTCCCAAAAGTCTCCGTGTAGTGCTCTCTGCCCCAGTGTCCCTGCACTCCTCGTGCTCACTGCTCCTTCTCATCCCACACTCCTCCTGAGGGGACAACAATAGAGACAGCCATTACACACTTATTCCAGCAGGCATACACTCACACTTGACTGTGCTTGAAGACTGACGTGTAGTCAACCGCAATAATCCAGCATCGGTGGAAGCTCCATCGCTCATCTAAATAGCTTCCCCGACGAGCCCAGATGAGGAGCAGGTGTGCGGCAAGGACCTCGGGTGTGGCCAGCCCTCAAGTCAGGCCACGCCCCCAGGGCTGAAGGTGCCTGTAATTTGGCCACAGAAGAAAGGCAACACACACACACATACCTGCCTACAAACAGATGCGCACAGGGGCAGTGCAGAGAACACACCAAATAATAGTAGTAATGACAAAAATAATAACAATAATAATAATAATAATAATAATAATGATAATACTAATAACAAAAATAGTCATAGTCCCCACTGCCCACGGACCCCGAGTCCCCAGAGCCGGATCCGTGACATTTAGATGTTTAAACATATTGGCACCCAATTAAGTTTTATTACAGGTGCAGTTATGACCACTTTAAACTGTTGAGTTGGATTTATAATCTTAAATGTTTATATGTAGACAGCATGTTGAAAGAAAAGGCCTAACGTAGAGTAACTCTGTGCCAAAATAAGACAGGAAGTTACATGTTTTTGAAGTTACATGCTTTGCAGAAAGTGAAACCAAAACCAGAGTCTGAGTAAAAGTTAGTCTGAGGAGCTAGTCGGCGAGGTGAAGTGGGGTGCGATTGTGGTTAGCACATAGACACACACACACACACTTAGTTACAGGGATCATTTATAGGTGAAAGTTTAATTTGTTTTTCTTGGGGTTGCTTTCAGACTATATTAGGAGGAGCGAACATATTGGCAACTGTTGAAACCTTTTGAATTTCTATTATGAAAATGATTATAATCATTTATACATAATTGCATTTTGTGCTTATTAAAGAGCTGTCGCTCCTTGGTCAAGTGAGGGTCAAAAACTTTTGGTTGGCATTATGATCAGCCAATCTACTGTGAGTTTGACTTGAGCTGTGGAAGGATCGCAACACACGCTTACAAGACATGTATATCAGGTTATTTTTATGATCTTTTATTTGTTTACATTCTTTGATTAAGTTTTAAGTAGTACCATTTAAGTAAGACATTTATTCAATAGAAATTACACATCAGTTTCAGTTGTGTATGTGCTGGCCTTTGTCTGGGGAGAAGGTGAGAGGTGAGACAAAGTGCACCTGCGGTGATGACATAACCACATACATACATGCACATAGTGGTGGGCTCATTTTGTGGTAAAGAGTTCAGATTTAATTCTGCTATAACTGTAAGAGTGCCGGCGTACGCGACCGAGCTGTTTCAGGAAACCGATCTGCTGATTCCAGCGATAAGCGACAGCGATGTGGGGGAAAACATCTGCATGGAGGCGAAGACGCGATGTTCTTTTAATTGTGTCACAAGTTGTCAAACAGAACATTTGTGGTTTTGAGTTGATGTATCCATGTAATTTACGCAAGAGGGGGCTTTCTAATACCCCAATGTATGAAGTTTTGGAGATAGAGATCAATGCTGTCTGCGTACAGGATTTTATCTCTCCACATGTGTCATTAAATCATTCGTTGACTCCAACTGACTGGGTCAGTGTGTTATTCTGATCTCCCACATCTCTCTCGTCCTCAAAATGAACCTTAACAAACACATTGACTGTGGACATGCCATGTCGTCAAGAAAAACAACCACCCCGCGACCCAGGACAGCCAAAGGTGCAGTAGCCGACAAGGCACCGATCGATATGCCTTCACCGACAACTGCAAGCCAGGCGATAGGAGCCACGCGAGGCAGAGCTGGACGTCTTCCAGCTCCCCTCATCCCCGAAAGGCTTGCGTATCTCTACGACCAGGCGTTTATGAAGGAGCACTACAACAAGCTGTTGAAGATCTCCAAGGTTCGAACCTGTCACAGATGAGCGTGGTTACCTAACCGCCAATTTAGTAACCCTCATATGCAGGTTACGCGAGAAGCGCCACGGTGTGGATGAATGCGAAGACGCCGTGAAAGCCTGTCTGCCTACACGAGAACATCATGTGGCGCTCCTAACGCACACCATGTTCGTGACCATGGTCGGAACTATAGTGGCGAGAGCCTTGGAGCAAGCCAGTGTCGGTGTCACTGACAGTCCCTGGTCGGATCTACTGGCCGACAGATACTACGCGAGAGACCTACTGATTCACGACTCCAGTAAGACGAGCGACATAGAATCCACCGCCTACTCAGGTATCATGGCATACTTCATGGAGAAGGAAGCGATTGAGGCGCAAGCGAAGAAAGGGGAATTAAAGTATGACCACCATGCCCACATCGACGGAAAAACGGTTCTCACAGCAATGGCGAACCAGGGCTTCTATCACCATTACACTCCCAATCCTCATCACCCAGATCATAAAGGCAGCGCGGAAACGAACGAGCCAGCCGTTATAGAGGCCGTTGTGGACGGTTTGGTCTGTATACTGGAAAGGGGAAATTAAGAGGAACTCAACACTGCTCTAGATTGGATCGGCAAGTACAAGACCATCCGTTTTTCCCATGAGAACAACCGCACTTTCGCAGGGTGCGTGCTCAACGCTCTCAAACAGCACATATGTGGCCAGGGAGTGTGTTGACATGGATAGGGCTATACCGTTGTGCTGCCCAGACATGAAATCCCTCACAAGAGGCCTTGGTAAGCTTGCAGTGTGATCCGGTGAACGGCAAACGATAAAGCCCATGTGATTATAACCAATGTGGTGGTGTCCGACACAATTTGAGAGTTTCACGTGACTTTGTTGTTGCATGTGACCCGTGATATTATTTTGTTATCTTCCATTATGCCCATCAAGGTTGTATGTTCATTTCTGATTTGTTGTTTACTTTTATTATGCCCTTCAAGGCTGTATTATTCGAGATGTGAAGGTTTTACGTCATCTTGTTGTGTGTAACCCATGATATTGGTTTGATATCGTTCACGATATGTCGGCTGTGCGTGCCATTGTTGCTTTTCTCTTGTCACCATACATGTTTTCCAGTTGTACACTTTGTTGTGCAGTGAATAAAAAGTAGTCATTACTTCATATATTTCCATTGTGTGTTAATCATTTAGTTTCTACAAGCTCAATTACTTTGATTCAAATGTGTCAAAGGCTCTTGTTTGTGGCAACTCGGCTCTCAGACACCGCCCGTGTATGTATGCAATATCAGAGGTCGCTATCAGTGTGTAAAAACAACAAAGTGGTGTTAGCTGTTTTCTAGGTACCACTACCATCACCCGCATCTAATAACAAGAGGTCATATGGTCAGAAAAAAAGGTTTATTTTCTCAGTTACGTACACCGAAAGGTGTTAGTTCCACACACCGAATGGTGTCCGTTCACCCACACAGACACACACCTGATACAGCAAGCCATATCTGGAGACAGTCACGCAAACATACAAGGTATTAATATCTGAATGTGTTAGTGGTACATATAAAACTACCACATACTAAAGGGGGAGAATAGATGTGAGAATAAAAACATATGTTATGTTATGTTATGTTATGTTATACTAAAACTGAAAAAGGCATACAGTGTGTTTATATCTAGTATAACGTATATGAGCCACACAAAGGCATGTCTACAGTCGCATATTATACTAGGTATGAACAACAGTATACAAATGATATTTGATACTCGGCCTAACACGGGCATACCAAACATATTGGTAAAAGGGATGAACAAGCATTTACAACTATTAGCTCAGTGTTACAACATTCGAAAGAAGGGACTGCTATCACAGCTAGAGATTGACGAGGTACAACATAAATGCTACGGCAAGGAGTCAGGACGCCAGGTCAGGGGGGAGATATCATCACACCCACCCCCAGCCCCAAGTGCGATAGGAGAAGGATGGTTGGGTGCGAGAGGAACTGACCTGAAAAATAGGATCATGGCCAAGCTTGAAACCTGGATCCTCCGTAGCCGGATACCAAGATTACATGAAGTACCCTCACAAGGTCTGCTAGATGATGTTAATGCAGCACTACGGACGATACCTACAACCACGATTACCGACACCAATAAGCTGATCTACAATACGGCAGCAGTGATCAGTGAGATGCTTGGCTACAAGTTGAACAGCCACAAGGCGCAGTACCTTTCATGGAGGAGGCTAGAGGGCAAGATCAAAGTAGCCCGGAGGGAGGTTAGCCAACTAACGGAGTTGCAGAAAGGTGCGACAAAGAAGGTGCATAAGAAATACAGCAAGCTGTCCATACCTGAGGCCTTGGAAACTGCCAAACAAAGACTCACAGCCTTGGCCAGCCGCTTGAGGAGGTACACCAGAGAGATAGAAGGCAAGAGAATAAACCAGCTGTTCTCCACACAACCAGCAAAGGTGTACTCTCAGTGGCAAGTGAACAATAAGAGAACAGCACCACCAAGGCTGGAGACGGAGCAATACTGGAAAAGCATACGGGAGAAGGACGCAACCCATAACAGCAATGATCAGTGGCTAGTGGATCTGAGGGCAGACCATAGCGACCTCCCTGAACAGGGTCCAGTAACCATCACAGTGGCAGATATCCAAGAAAGGGTCTCCAGTATGAAGAGTTGGACAGCACCAGGGCCCGACATGGTTCACGCCTACTGGCTGAAGAAGCTGACTGCACTCCACGAGCGTCTGGCAGCACAAATGAACCAGCTGCTAGTTAACGAGAGACACCCGGAATGGCTAAGCGAAGGTCGGACGGTCCTGATCCCCAAGGACCCCAAGAAGGGACCGGTCCCATCCAACTACTGACCAATTACCTGCCTCAGTACTAAATAGAAGCTCCTGTCAGGCATCATATCGACTAAGATGAACAGGCACATGGGTCAATACATGAGTGGGGCACAGAAAGGGATTGGCAAGAATACCAGAGGCGCAAAACACCAGCTACTGGTAGACAGAACAGTCAGCCGAGACTGGAAGACCAGACTGACCAACCTGTGCACTGCCTGGATTGATTACAAGAAGGCCTATGTCAGCCACCTCCTGTACATGGATAACATCAAGCTGTAAGCCAAGAGTGAACGAGAGATCGATTCACTGATCCAAACTACCAGGCTATACAGGAATGACATTGGAATGTCGTTCGGACTGGAGAAGTGTAGTCGGATGGTAACAAAGAGAGGGAAGGTAGTCAGAACTGAGGGGATCGAACTACCAGAAGGCAACATTGCAGACATAGAGGACAGTTACAAGTACCTGGGGATCCCGCAGGCGAATGGGAATCATAAAGAGGCAGCAGAGGGTCAGTCAAGTCCTGAGGAGTCAGCTGAACGGTAAGAACAAGATCCGGGCCATCAACACCTATGCCCTACCCGTGATCAGGTACCCAGCTGGTATAATAAGTAGGCCAAAGGAAGAGATAGAAGCAACTGCCATAAAGACAAGAAAGCTCCTGACGATGCATGGAGGGTTTCACCCCAAGTCCAGCACCCTGAGGCTGTACGCTAAGCGGAAGGAAGGGGGCCGGGGACTGGTGAGTGTCAGCACCACAGTCCAGGATGAGACAACGAACATCCAAGAATACATTGGGAAGATGGCCCCAACTGACCGAGTGCTCAGTGAATACCTCAGGCAGCAGAAACCCAAGAAAGAGGAGGGAGACGAGGAACCATCATGGAAGGACAGGCCCCTGAACGTTATGTACCACCGGCAGATAGAGGAGGTGGCTGATATCCAGAAATCCTACCAGTGGCTGGACAAAGCTGGAATGAAAGACAGCACAGAGGCACTAATCATGGCAGCACAAGAACAAGCTCTGAGCACAAGATCCATAGAGGCTGGGGTCTATCACACCAGGCAAGACCCCAGGTGCAGGCTGTGTAAAGATGCCCCTGAGACAATACAGCACATAACAGCAGGGTGCAAGGTGCTAGCAGGCAGGGCATACATGGAACGCCATAACCAAGTGGCCAGCAGAGTATACAGGAACATCTGTGCCGAGTATAACCTGGAAGTCCCGAGGTCAAAATGGGAGATGCCCCCAAGGGTGATGGAGAATGACCGAGCTAAGATCCTGTGGGACTTCCAGATGCAGACGGACAAAATGGTGGTGGCTAACCAACCGGACATAGTGGTGGTAGACAAACAGAAGAAGACGGCCGTAGTGATCGATGTAGCGGTTCCGAATGACAGCAATATCAGAAAGAAGGAACACGAGAAGCTGGAGAAATACCAAGGGCTCAGAGAAGAGCTCGAGAGGATGTGGAAGGTGAAGGTAACGGTGGTCCCCGTGGTAATCGGCGCACTAGGTTCGGTGACTCCCAAGCTAGGCGAGTGGCTCCAGCAGATCCCGGGAACAACATCGGACATCTCTGTCCAGAAGACCGCAGTCCTGGGAACAGCTAAGATACTGTGCAGGACCCTCAAGCTCCCAGGCCTCTGGTAGAGGACCCGAGCTTGAAGGATAAACCGCCCGCAGGGGCGTGCTGGGTGGGTTTTTTTTTCAAAACTCAGTCAATTACTATACATCCACTACAGCAACTCAAAACTTTATTTATAGCCATCTAATAAACACAAATGGTGTCTTAAACACACGCATTCAACCCTGTTTGCAGCAGTATTTGTGAAACCAACGGTGGTTCAAGCAGTTCACAGCTTACTAATTGGCATTTTCGTACACACACGGTTTAAAAATAGCCGCAGCACTGCAGCTTACTCTCAGCTTACTCAAAGCTCACAGACTTCCCTTACAAAAAGTCTCTTACCTTATATTACAATAACGTCTTATAATTACAACTGCACAGATTTTCAGGCCTTTTTAACACCTAGACAATTTTGACAAATTTAATATAACCATTTCCAAACAGACAAAGTCCAACTTTTTTGTGATCAATTAACCAGTATCAGGTTCAACCTGTCTCTGGCCTGATTTCTAAAATCCCTAAGTCAATTTAAAAGCGTCAACCAACCCAAACTTTACCTGAAGCTCTATTTTGGCATTTCACAGCCAAGGCTTTCCCCAAAGTTTTAAGTTAAGGTTTCAGCCGACTCTGAACAGGGAAATTCCGTTTCATGAGATGGACCGACTCAGAACAGGGAAATACCCTCTCAGATCAGGAAAACGTCCGTCTCAGAAGATGGGCCGACTCGGAACAGGGAAATCCCATAACAAAAACATGTCGATCCTGAGCAGGAAACTCGCGTCACAAATATACTTTGTCTGTTAAATCTGAAAGAGTATACATAGTAGACACAAAGTCCCACGATGAAAGCCAAAACCCCAGGTTTTGTAGTCTTGATGCTGTTGCACACTCTGTGTCATGTTAGCATTCAGGCACTGTTAGTTCTCTCTCCCTCCCCTCTCTGTGATGTCAGTGTGTTCTCTCACACTCACACACAAAGGAAGTAGAGAGACAGAGAGAGAGAGAGAGAGAGAGAGTCAAAGGAAAAATTGTACATAGTGTGATCAGCTACATGAGATGTGCTTTTCTATTGATCACTAAGCAATCCACATGTCTACGTGACTTTTCAAATGAACTCTTGTGTGATAAACTTATTTAGCAACTAACCGCTTCCTGTTTCCACATGTCTACGCGAGTTTTCACATGAACTCTTGTGTGAGTGTTCGTGTGCTTTCTGTCATGCACTGTAGGCCCAACTAAGTGAAACTGAGATGTAAAGGCCTCTCCAAATGAAAGCAGACACAGACAAACTGTTGACATAACGTGCATTTATATTGGAAATCACACAAACGTAATATCTCAACTATCTAAAGGAAAAACACACAAAAACAAACATTAGCTGTCTCTGGTTCACTGCAACCACCTGAAACGCAGATGTTCATAATTTGTTGTGATACACTATGGTTCACTGGAGGCCTGTTCAAATGAAAGCACACGGAGACAAACTGTTGACATAACGTGCATTTATTGTAAATCAGACAAATAGAATACGTTCATAGACAGTATGATTCTATACACATGTAATAGCACAGCCCTCACACACAAAGAATACACCTCGCTGGAAGTTCTCAGCCTTCAGATTGTAATTGCAGCGCCTCAGCTTGGCATAGACCCGTTCAACGTATGCCAAGACATCATTATCCACCATGTCCAACATTAGACGAGCCAGATGGTGATGGTCCTTTGTCAAGTCCGAGTCAAACTGTGAACCCTCACAATAATACCAGAATTATTTCTGCAGATCAGCAGCATACATATCTTCCAGTATATCTGTGACGAGGGCTACGATCTCATTCCTATACAGCTGTAGCTCGCGTTGCAGAGAGCCAAAGGGACCCACGTTTGCAGACTGCGTACTGCTGGGTGCGCATCGCTTTATGCACGGCAGCCTATCCACTTTTGGTGGTGGCATCAACTCGCGTGGACGCGCCAAAATAACATGAAGGAAGTGTGGGGCCATGGCATTGTAATTGGATGTGATGACATTAGCCAAGGTCGTCTGATCATCAAGACAACGCCGGTTCAACGTGTCCGATGTCGCGCCTGCGGTCCAGGTACGATAGCCTTTTTCCCTCAGAGGTATCTCTCTGCGTTTGTGAAGGTCTCAATGGCCTTCAGTATTCGGTTGAACGTGGTCGTGTCGAGTCCACAGCTGTAGGCACTGGAGCTGGTGGCAGGCTCACCGGTGGACGTGCTCGCTGTGGCATCTGTCTCCCACGCATCAATGAATGTCTCACATGCAATAGACGCTTTACGGGTCACAGTGTCAAAGAGAAGCCTAACCTTGTCCATAGTCATACGTTCTGCCTCCACGTATTCGACTTCTGCATCAGAAAGTACACGCTTTTCCAAGAGGCAATCTATTACGTGTTGTAATTTGCGCTTAGCGTTGGGATCTTCCACGTACAAGCGCCGACGGAACCTAAGCTTACGCTCCATGGTGAGAAAAGCACCTGCTGGTGTGTGAAACAGAAGTGAAGTGACACGAGAGGTTATGTACATTAATACTGTGATCACAGAGAAGAGCTGCTTTTACAGAGATGCTATGTTGCAAGTTGGCATCATGTCAGAGCTGGGTGTGACTTTGTAGGTTGTCATCAGTGAAGCGCTGAGCAGGTGTGTGTGTGTGTGAAGTTTGGTACTTTCTGTGTGTGTGTGAATTGCGGTACTTTCTTCTGCCTCAGGGCCTCCTCCCGGTGGGACATGCCACTTAAATTCATGCCACATAAATCAACTTGTCTTTTGCCTATTGTACACAGTGCAAATCGTGTTTCCCCGCTGTCATGCAATATAAGTGTGTCGGAAACACACACGAACATACATGCGGTATCTGCAAGTCAGACATTGGCTGTGTGTGCACAGAGATGTGACGGTCAGTGAATGTAGAGGTGGTGGCTTTTGGTGTAGAGTTCAGCAACCTGGGACTATAGCAGCGGAGCACAGATAGGAGACACCTTCATCCTGTTGAAGACCAGGACTCTTTTTGAGCTTCACTGCATTTTCAATACAGAGGGGAGAGTGCTACTTTTCCACACTATCACTCTGTAATGTAGCCAGACTCTAGGTTTAAAGCTGCCTGCTTAATTGTGATATTCTCCAACAGGATACAGCTTCATCTTGTTGGGGGCCAGGACTCTTTTTGAGCTTCATTTCGTTTAACACAGAGGTGAGTGCTACTTTTCCACACTGTCACTCTGTAATGTAGCCATACTCTAGGTTTAAAGCTGCCTGTTTAATTGTGATATTCTCCAACTGGATACAGCTTCATCTTGTTGGGGGCCAGGACTCTTTTTGAGCTTCATTTCGTTTAACACAGAGGTGAGTGCTACTTTTCCACACTGTCACTCTGTAATGTAGCCAGACTCTAGGTTTAAAGCTACCTGCTTAATTGTGATATTCTCCAACAGGATACAGCTTCATCTTGTTGGAGGCCATGATTCTTTTTGAGAGCTTTGTTGCATTTTCAATACAGAGGTGAGATTGTGAAGTTTCCCACGCTGTCAATCTGTAATGTAGCCAACACGTCTCTCCAGTTGTAGTAGAATGTTGCTTTAAAGCAGCCCGCTGTGCCTTTAAAGCACACTGTGTAGTTTTGATATTCTCCAATGTCGACTTGTGGTATTCCAAGGTCTGGTGACAACTTTATATTGAAATAGTACACCGGTCCAGCTGGTGGTGACTCTAGGTACAGTGATTCTGAGCTCAGCATGTGTGACACAGAGCTCGACTGGTTGAACAGCAAACACAATATACAAGCTGTAGGACTTGCTCTGTATGTTTTCATGGCGTCGTTGTCACCCCTCGCGATGTCTGCGTACGCTTGAGGTGATATCAATGCTCTCAGTGGCCGGCGTTTACTGTCGGATGCGTTGACCAGCATGCCTTTGCAGGTATGTGCGTTTGAACAAAATGGCAACAGTTGATCGTTTAACATTTGTATTAACAAGTCTCTATTGTATGTGTGTCGAACGAGGGCCCTACCCGGTATTGCTCTCTCCGCGAGAGATGCCATCACAGGCTTGGGGTTTTTAGCCAGCAGTTCCATTAGGGTCAGCACCGGAGTGCAGCTTGTGCACAGAGCCGATCCCCGAGTGGAATCGCAGGCACACGGCTCGGACGCAGTGTGCGTGTCATGAAACAATACTTTGATCTCAGATGGAGAAATGTGTCTGCTTTGCGACACTTTGCGCAGTACATGATGTCTGATCTCCGGTCTATAACGGTCCACTTTGCTTACGTCGCAAAGGCGCCACGTGTCATCCACCTGTCAGTCTGCCGTAGATCTGGTCTTTCGCCACAACGTACACATTTCACGACTCTTGCCGCTTGTCGTCTCGTGTGAACATTTGACACAACTCTCGCCCGTGCTACGCCCAGCCGAGCATCCTGCACAGAGCCAAAGACAGCACACTTTCTCCACATGCTTGACGCCTGCTCTATGTCTGTCTTTGCTGCTTTTCACCAAGGTCACGCGACACACTAGGCACTTTGAGCCATTGCCGTTGTGTTTTTTGTGTCCGGGTTTACCCAGTTGGCCACTCCGCGTGTCTTTGTAGCTCACTGTAGATACACACCTGTACAAGTTCGTAGATTTACGTGCAGACCTTAGCAGTGCATCTTTGCGTTTCTTATCGCAATCTCTCAGCAGGTCTTCTGGAACCCGAGTCGCAGACAATGAAGCGTTTTCGATGGCAAATCGAGAACTTTGCTGTGCTCTATTCAAAGCACTCTCGCTGGAGCCCATGTCTGTGATAGACGACATGGTCTACGTCCCCGGGGCGGAAGGCTTCCGCTTGACTGAAATGATGTCAGTGGCCCCGTGTCCAGATCACAGGTTCAACTTTGCTCACTGCGTACACATGCTGTTGCAGCGGACCTCCTGTTCGGCGAAGGCACGCTTTCCTTGTGATCAGCGTACAGACACCAAAGCCAGTAATATAGCACGACGAGTCGATCACGTGAGACAAGACCGGGTCTCCGCGAGAGCCACAGGATATCGAGCGCGATACGGCGGCAGGCTGCTATGGGCCTTCGAGATGAGCCAAGTCTTCACAGCGTACAGATGGATACTGAACCATTGCAGCATGGACTACACCAGGTGTTGTGACGCTGTGGTTGTGTATCAGATAAAGAGATCCAAGTGGCTTTATGTGTACAGAAGAAGGCCTACGCACTTTGGCTGTACAGTGGACAGACCCGTAGCTGTGATTGAACAATTCAACCTTAACCGAACAGCCAACGACTCCGAGCTGCCGAACGCCATAACGATTGCCATGTTCCCGGGCTGCGACAACTACAGCGCCATGTACATTGTGATGCGCAAACACAGCAGGCTCACACCCGAGTACGGCAATAGGATATTCGGAGAGGCCGCAGCGTTGGGTATCATGGAGTTGGCGCATCCACCCGGATACTTGTCAGCGTCCGAGCGTTACGAAGTGGCCATCAGAACAGAGAGGATATATGTGCTTGACCTACGGTGAAGAGCATTCGACACCAGAACGAGATGCGTCCACGCCATACCCAAGATCAAAGGCATGAAAGCCATCTTATGGTCTAACGACAACGGCGATGTACAGAACACAGAGTGCAAAGTGTTGAGTTGGCTCTTTGGCAACTCCAACGAATTGCCCTCGGACGTGCAGATGGTAGACTACACGGCCGAAGCTCTCGGAGTCCGGTACATACTAGTGGACATGGACACATTCACCGGCGTTTTACCGCAGCCTCCTCGCGATGGCATGTCGTTTTTCACACACACACATTTCCCCAGCGATTTAGCCGCAGCCACGGCCGCGATCAGCCATGTTATGGGCCCTAAAAGGCGGATGGGCTCTCCTTGTCAGGGTAAAGCCCTCGATGTCTGGTACGCGTTACCCTCAATGGGTTCCTGTCATCCAACACCTTACACTTGTGGTGATAGATACGCAGACATGAACATAACAGATGAGATGAGGGCAGAATTGATCGAATGGACACTCAAAACAGACGCCGCTGACTGTCAAGGACTTGCTGTTAAGCACACACTGTATTAACACTGGGAGCACGCTCAGTACAAGATGATGTTGTGTCACACTGTACCAGACACAGACACTTCGCTTAACATGTTCAGGCTTTCATCGTCGTATTGTGTGATACTCGACATTGTCTCCTTCCTTTGGAAATGTGTGTGTTTGTGTGTGTGTGTGTGTGTGTGTGTGTGTGTGTGTGTGTCTGTGTGTGAGAATAAATTGCCACTGCTGTGGCTACCATCAGACAAAGACTGAGGTAGTACTATACACTATATATAAAGCATACTATCCTCTAGTCGATACTGTTTCATGCTTTGTATTTCAGGACACTGTCATGGCTCAACGGGATTATGGTGTTGCAGAGTGGAAGTTGCATTGCCAAAGCGCTGCATTCTGGAGCCTTGCACAACGACGTGACTTTCGAGATGACCCAAGGCGCTCTCAACCATCTGTACTATCACCAAGAGTCATACATCGCCGCTGGCCGTGGCCATGACCACGGACAGTATCGTGATTTCTGCTACATCCATAAAGACAAACCATGTCCCACTCGTCAATGTCAACTTAAATTCAGTGTGTTTTTTGGGGCAGCTACTGACAATCGATGCGCATTGTGCAACGGCATGACAATGGCGCCGAGTGCAGACAGTTCCGTCGCCTACGGGGTCGAGAACGGAGGACCATTTTGTGAGATGTCAGATTTGGAACAGTTGTCTCTGAAACACTTGGAACACTTGTGTACAAATTATGGTGTACCACACGCCATAATTTGTGATGTTGTTTCTGGGGTCAGTGAAGAACAAGCGACATGTGTTGCACAGCGATCTGGTGAGCAGACAGGAACTGGCGTGTGTCATCTACGACAAGTACAGGCACAGAGAGACGCCATTGACCTTTCACAATAGACAGGATAGGGATATAACTTTCTTAAAGCCTTGGTGGAGATACATGAACAGACAAAGCTCTAAGGTGCTGAATGTCAAGATCCCCTATTATCTTGAAATACCCCACACCACAACCCACGGCACGTGGAACCCTGTACACGACAAATTTGCAGATAGAACACCGGAGCCCGTCTACTCGTTTCTCAGGAGCGCTTGCATCTGCCGCAACATGTGGTGTGAGGACGACGCGTACAGCGCTCCGCTATGTGCGTCTCCAACATTAGAAAGCGTGGTACATGAAAACGACGAATCTGTCGTGCATTTGCTACAGACGCCCGTGTCTAAGCTTCACATCGATACAGTCTTGGACGCCACTGTGACAACGTACAACACCAGAGATGTGGAGCCCTTGGGACCGCGGCTGCCGTGTTGCAAACCGATTGCCCCCAGGCTGGACTCGCTGGTGTTGGAGGAGTCTGCGGACTGTACCGTGCTGTTGCTGCATGCAACTGTGTCACTACACAAGACCTGGATTCCTCTCGAGTCGTGGCTGATGCAGAAACACTGTAACGGCAATCCCAGTCTGCTCAGTACCAGGCACAGGGTTGCCATGGGCATGTTGGGCTGCTTCAGGGATATGTACGAGTAAAACACAGTGCCTACCAGGCAACTGTATGCTACCCACCAAGACTTGATCAAGACGTTGCTAGTGAACACACTCACGTGGGATGTCGTGTCTTTATTACCGTATGTCTGTATGAATAAGATGTACAGGGCAGTAAACAGTGGGGTGGATGAGACAACCCTCAGGAAGTCCTGTTGTGGGATAATGGTGCAGATATTGCTACCCCTAAGCGATGAGGTTGAGTGTGGTGGACGATTGATGGAGTGGTGATGCTTTGGACAGTGCCCATGATATCGAGTCGCAGTTTGTACTCTTGTGCAAAGAAGGCTTCCGTGATCTGAACACTTGGGACGCGTTACAACCCGAATCGTTTGGCGTCCGATGCGTCTCGCTAGTGGACAGCGGTTATGTCTGGCTGGGTGACAGCGTGACAGACGACAACGTTGTGAAATGTAAGCTGTCGGAGATCGGCCTGATCGAACCTGTCTGCGTCACCGTCATCGAGATACTACCAAAGCAAACCGTCCTCTGAAGGAACTCCCATCGCGATGATCTGCAGCCCTGGCACTCTAGCACACTAATGTTTCAGAGGACTGACAAGTGCTCTCACAGTAAATGCTATGTGTGTGTCTATGCCCGACGACATGATAATGCGCCGGCCTGATTTCCGTAGTAGCCAAGCTAGTAATAATGCCTATCGCGGACCCAGTAAGAGGTCCTTGACCCCTGACAACGACAGCGATCCGCAGGACGATGGTAGCGCTCGAACTAAAATGTCTTATGTTGAAATGCACAACGATGGGCCCATCATCATAGAGCTCATGAGCTTTCTCTCCGTGGCACCGACACCCACAACATCACACAACCAAGTATAGGGGACAATGTTGTCCCACGTGGACCGAGCCAGTCCACCAGCTTTGCATTTGACAGCCGCCTGTTCAACACTGGGGCCTCGCAGTTGGCGACCGTCAAGGATTTCATCGCTGGAAATTCGAGGATGGCAACCATCAAGGATCTTTATGCTATAGATACTTGCGCGCTGATGCACAACGCCACAAATCATCCCTACGACATCTTGGCTGCTCCAAGTCTGAACATACAGGTGGACGCCGCCGAGGAGGTAGACCCCTCGGACGTAAACTTCTCCGAGGCAGACCTCACCGAGGTAGCCCTTTTCGATGTCGACACCATGATCTCAGGCTTGTTTCCCAACGTAGCAGCAAACGAAATGCATGTTAGTAATGGCGAAGACTGTGACATATTGACTTTGAGCAACACAGACAAACGGAAGAGGCAAACGGTGTTGCCACCGTGAGAAACGCACAGGAGGCCAGAAGACAAGCTCTGCACTGTCCACACTTTACGGTGCGTTCACACCGAACGCGATAGAGGCGACCGAAAACGCCCCAAACGCCCCTAATTTGACGCGTGCACATTCGCACCTCAACGCGTGTCCAGGAAAAATCCACCGCGCCTCAAAATTGCATCTTTCCACGCGCGTGAACCGGAAATGTGGGAGGAATGTGGGAGGGATGTGGGAGGAAGGTGTGCCAGACGGTATCTTTGCAAGATGGCAGCTGTCGAGCTAGAGCTTGAAGAGAGAGTCAGCCTTCTCTATCTACTGTGGAGAGCAGAGCAGCGGCGTAAAAGACGTCCTCGCCGTACCTGGGTCCATCAGCTCCTCCAGAGGCGTGAGCAAATTGGTGAGTTTCACCATTTGCTCCAGGAGCTGCGCCTAGATGACGGCCAATTCCAGCGATACCACCGTATGTCACCCGGCCAGTTTGAGGACCTGCTTTCCCGCGTCGGTCCCAGGATCGCCCGCCGAGACACCAACTACAGACGCTCAATCCCACCTGCAGAGCGTCTGTCCATCTGCCTGAGGTTAGTAAAAGTGTTTAATACGGCAGTCCTTTATTGATACTTGTGCTAATATATGCTAAACCATCCGTTCATACACTGCTAAGATGGATGTGGTATGCTAACAGTAAATGCCGTCAGTGTTTACTGATAGCAAACTGTGGTACGGAGACGACTGTTTATAATATTTCTAGTGATACTCGAAAGGTCTCATCAAGTCCCGATTTAATTTGATTTATGCAGTTATCAGTGTTAGAAATGATAGCATGGCTGTGGTGTCTATCAGTGTAGGCTCTAATCTTTGTAGTGATACTCTCCTTTTATTTACACCTGGTTTAATTCTGGTATAGTTGAATATTTGTATATAATCCTTGCAGCTGTCAGACTCTATAATAGGGGTCACCAGCCTTTCTTAAAACTGAGAGCTAGATGAAATTGTGAAGTTTGGTTCATCTTTAGTTATATGGTTCTATCTAGCATATTCTATCTTGATATGCTGTCTTATCACAGGTTAAATTTTCAAAAATATTAACAATGATTTAAGCAAGGAAAGGACTACATGTCAACATACAACTCTTTATTTCTATTAATGTCTTACTTCATTCCTACCTGACTGACATGTTGAGGAATTATGAGAGATTTGCACACTGTAGGGGTAAAAGTTGTTACCAATCAAATTATGATATGTTAAAGTTAAAACAAAACACAACTGACTGTTTTATATAATATCTAATATATATTATGTAATTATCCTTATAATTACATAATGTTTTATGTAAGATTTATGTTTTGTAATTTAAATCTGACATCACAAAAGTATTTTGGAGTTTGAATAATGTATTTTGTAACTGCAGTACACATAACACTAATTTTGAACAATTTTGTCCAGGTCCCTTGCCACCGGGGGCTCCTTCAGGACCATCACGTTCAGTTTCAGAGTTGGTGTGTCCACGGTGTGCCAGATCACCCCCCAGGTAGCGACGGCCATCTGGGACTGTCTAGTGGACGACTTCATGGCTGTGCCTTCACCTGGAGACTGGCAGTCCATCACACGAGGGATTCCAGGAGCACTGGAACTTCCCTCTCTGCTGTGGAGCTCTGGAGGGGGAGGATGTCCAGACAAAGGCCCCCCATATATCGTATAGGAGACAAACACATTGATATACACTAAATATTTATTTCATTTCTTTTTTTGTGGTGCCCAAATGTATGCACCTGCTTGATTTTGTTTTAACAATTATTGCACTTTCTGTAAATCCAGTAAACTTCTTTTCACTTCTCAAATATCACTGTGTGTGTCTCCTGTATGATATATTTAACAGACATTTTTTATTGTAACAACCAACGATTGAGACAGGAAAATACTGGCTATTAACAAGGTTGCCCAAACTTTTGCATCCCACTGTACTAGTATATTTTGTCATTAGTATAATATGGAATAAATTCTACATGTGTCAAGTCGTGTGCCAACATTTGCTGTGTAGTAGAACTGAGACAGTAGTCATTATAAAAATTTAATTGAAATAACATTAAAATTCTCAAACAGAAAAACATTGAACATAAATATATAAAATATAAGTATTTACAGAGAGACAGGAATAAAAAGGACCCTCGCGGTGCAGGTGTGTATTTCCGAACGAGGGTCATAGTTATGAGTGTTTTTGTGCTCTTTTTTCTATTGGACGTGATGGTTATCAGAACCAAACATGATAAATTTGGCAAGTGCAGGAGACACGACACAGAGGAGATTTGTCAATCAGGCTCCAGAATGCAATGCTGTACTGTGCAATAAAAAATCAGCGAAAAAGCGAGGCAGTGACGGATGAGCGGGACCACTGTGTGCTGTTTATTAATAAACTATATTCCTATATGACAACATGCATAAAAGCAGAACGGTATTTACACATCAGTGGGAAAATAGCGGGACAGTAGGCGGGCTTGCTAGCTGTTGCGCGGCTTCATCGGGTCAGTCTGAAAATTAAAAAGGAGAATGAATGAACTTACCAGGTTCTCCTCACTTCTGTCCCTCCAAGCTCGGTCCTTTTTAATCCTGTCTCGGTAGAAGTA
Source organism: Pelmatolapia mariae (assembly GCF_036321145.2). Taxonomy (NCBI): domain Eukaryota; kingdom Metazoa; phylum Chordata; class Actinopteri; order Cichliformes; family Cichlidae; genus Pelmatolapia; species Pelmatolapia mariae. The sequence continues at coordinate 479,601 of NC_086246.1, read as the reverse complement.
GCAGCTGGCATCATACAGCTCTGGGTGATTAGCCACGGCAGTGATGAGCTTCTCCTCCATACTGAATGAAGAATGAAGGGCTATGGTTTGATCTGCCCCTGTGACCTGGTTACAGCCACGTCACCGGCCTCCTGATTGGTTGTCGGGGCGCGATTTGACGCCGGAGTTCATATTTTCCAACTCAGCGTGTGCACAAAATGCAACACACAATCTGACACGCATGGTTTTCTTCGCGAGTCACACGCGCCCCACGCGGTACACTGACGCGCGTTTCATGGGTTTTGGCGTTTTCGCGACGCAAATCTCCTTCCGCATTTTCGCCGGATGCGCAATCGCGTGTCATCACGCTCTTTCCATTGACTTTACATGTGAACCTGACGCTCTGGCCGCCTCAATCGCGTTCGGTGTGTGCGCACCGTTACCGTCGCTATGGCAGCCTCTGCTACGCGGACAGCATGCACAACGGACCAAGGCGTGTAACCCGACAGTCTCATTAAGCGGAGGATTTGGCGTATGATCGCCTTGTGCTGGTTGCCGCATGCGCTTCGGGCTTCACAGTTACGCAGATACGTGAAGATCGGGGATCCTCTTGCATCTTTGGGAACACATTTGTAGTTGTAGAATTCTTGAGCCCAACCTAACCTAAATTGAGATCGTTGTTAGTGTCCAGTGCATCCTTGCGTTCCTTCACCCAGTTCGATCGCAAGATCACATGCAGCACGGGAGCTAGCATGGCATCGCATGGGAATGCACCGAACAGATCCACGGCCCAGGATAAATTGTCAGTGCCCGCTTAGCAGTCCCGAGTCAAGCCTACCAATCCGTCGTCGTTCTTCTGCTCTATCACCATTCTCTTAAGCTCGGGCAGAGCAATGCAGACCAAATACGCACTCCGTAGCCGTAGAATCGAACCCAAACATTCCTCGAGCGATGACAGCGAGGTGCCGTTGGGCGGTACGTCTCGTAGATGTATGTCCCCTCGCAATCCAACCACAGTGCTTTCCGCCACGTACCACACGACTGTGGATGACTTCACCGCGGACTCACCAGAAGCGTGTTCGCTGATCCCCGCATCTACGTAGTGTTGCAAAAAGCAGTTCCACCCCAGTTCGTATATTCGTCAGGCTTCCAGAAAAAACTCCGGGACTCAGTAGTCAATTAACAATATTTTATTAATACACACTTATTGATTATAGCTTCTAGAAGGGAGATGTACAGAACCCCGGACTTCCTCTGCAGATCTCAACTCCTTTGTCCGTTCCATGCAGTTTTGTATCAGTGACCCCCCTTCTAACCCCTCTACGAGGTGCCATAAAACTAATCACCATGTTTACATGTTTGTGTGTGTGCGAGCACGCGAATGCCTACATGTGCGCGCTCCCTTGTACCTACGTGAGTGTTCGTGAGTGACTATATGCGCATACCAGTGTGTATGCGTGTGCACGTGAGTGAGTGTGCATGTGGGTGTGGGTGCGTAAATTAAAGCACTGTAGGTGTGTGTCTCAATGTAGTGACTTCCCGGATGTCATAAAAACCCATCTCCGTTCCAGACCACCGTTATCAAGTCACAAATGTTGAAACCCCCACCTAAGTATACCCTGTGGAATTTCCACTTAACTCCTTTTGTCTTAGTTTCACAACTCAAGTGGGGGAGGGCATCCTACAATCTACTTCTAAGTTCATGACACAATCAGGCCTTTATTACATTGAGGGCAGTGTCAGTATCTTTACAATAATTCTACATTCTAACTAACACATTCCTAAACTTCTGAAACAAGCTAAACATTCCTACATATGTAAACTCTAAAATAAGCTAAACATTTCTACAATGTAAACTCTAAAATAGGCTAAACATTTCTACAATTCCCCCTTTTTATCTGCCCTATGGCAGATAAACCTAAACTAAATCTTTCACCATAATGTGTTCATAACATGACTCCCCATTTCCCAAAAGTGGCATCATGGTGTCTGCCTTTGTATCAGATTCTCCCACAGCACGATTGATAAGTCTTACAAGCAAAGCTCTGATACAAGGCACACAACAACACCCACACGTCACTATTATTGCAATAAAAACAGACAAAGAAACCATAATTGACATAATGAAACCTTTCCATTGCCCAAAGACAGAGATCATCCATGCTTCCAGTGGGTTCTCCAAACCCGAATGCTCATGCATTGTGGTGGACAATGTTCGCAGGCCTTCCAACGCTCGGGTCACAGAGCCATCGGGAGCTGTATTATTGGGAATAAAAGTACAACACATATCCCCAAACATCGCGCAAACGCCCCCTCTTTCTCCCAACAACATGTCTAACGCCATCCGATTCTGTACTGCCATTAAAGATGTTGGACCCAACTGTTCAGCAAGCCCTTCAACCGCGTCCCTGGTAAGGTTCGCCAATCTCAGGACATTATAATGCACATAATTAATACGATCCACATTCTTATTGGGAGTTATTGGAAAAAATGCAGAAATTATGGGCAAATTTTCAAATCCTCCCGCAATTTGGTCAGCTAACTTAAATTCATTAGGCACACCCCTAGGCACTCCAATGGCATCTATATATGTTGGTGATCCTACTGTAAGGTCAAACGATCCTAGTGACCGTTTGGCCAACACACGACGTCTCCGCCTGGCTGTCAGTTGAGCGGTGCCGGGCTTACCCAGCCGCACCCCCTTTTCACCTACTAAAACAAGAGGTGCACCTAAACGTACCATGGCACAGAGACCAGAAGTCCCACTAGGAATTCTAACATACAATCTATACCCACCACAATAGTAATACAAACCAGCACGTGCCCACAGGCCTATTTCGGTGCCGGTGTCTCTTGATAACTGTCCTCTGGCCCGGTACGTCACAGTGCACCAATCAGCGTTAATCTCCCCGGCCTCATGCTCATGTCTGTCAGGGAAAGACACAGTAAAGTTAAAACACGTGTAATTAGCTCTTCTTGGCGTGAAGGGACCAAGTACAGTATCATTACCTATTGGTGGAAACAAACTTGCTAATGTAGTACAATTACCTTCAGAAACCGCTTCTCTAGTAAGTCTGAGCATACACCCAAATCCCCACTGGTCCTTGGGATGTAAAGGAGCCGGTTCTGTGAAAAGATGAGGCCGGGCCGCTGCGCACGCCACACAATCTGAAACCTTCTGTTCCCTAGCATTTTGAATAAGCCAGTCTAACCATAAATTACTTTCCCGGTAGCCAGTAGCCATTGAAATGAGCTGTTTAGGTTTTAGTCTTGTATAATCTACCTCAATTATTTGTGGGCCCGATTCAGAAAGTGGCAATGGTGGGGGAGGCGTTAATAGCGTTACTACAGCCACATCAGATGCAAAATCTCTAAAGTTAATTTTAACCAACCCGTATGGATCCTTCCCTGAAACATCTGCCCCTATAAATAAATACACCACAGATCGGGCGGGCCACACAGTGTCATACCAACGAGTCAGTGAGAGGGTCAAAGGGTTCTGCCCAGCTGAAAAGTCCCGCTGAAACCCAAGCTTCTGCCATGTGGTGTCCTTATAGGGGCGCCACATGCCAGAATACTCCACTATGGTCGACCAGTAGTCACACGGGCCCTTCCAATAAGTGTGATAGGGGTACCCAAGCTTCTGATTGTTACACTCTATATCTACCATTGGATTATAACCTACCCAGACATCATATCCCCGCCATGAACTGTTTAAGCCCTTACATTTAATGACAGTACATAGGTCGAATGTATACGAGGTAGTGGACCCTTTAACGTAGTCCAACTCTATGCCGCCGTAATAATCCAAACACTCATCTGATTTACCTGTTTGACTACGTTTGAGTCGCTTCGCCGTGGCCTGTGATGGTGGAGTCGCCTGCGTGGATTCAGATCTGTCTCTGGGCAATTCACTTAAAAGAAAAATCACAGTTATAATAACAGCAATCATCACTCCTGACACTACCATTGCTCTCCAATTTCCCCATAATCCCATCTTAATTTTTGTGTTATTTTGTTGTTGTTTTTTTTTTTTTTTTTGTGTGTGTGTGTTTTTTAAATCTTATCTCTTTTGATTCAATATAGTTTCACTTTCCACTTGCTTTTACGAAACCCCCTTTATCTTCTGAGTCGGGTGATTCTCTGATGCTCTTCTTTCTTCAACTTCCGGGGTAGACTACCCTTCAGTCGTTGCATGGATCAGGGATTTATTCTGTCCCTAGGCTGGGATCCATGTGGGGGGTCTCAGCCGAGTTCCCCCTCTTTTCTTTTGCCAAAAGCCTCTCCGACCGCTTAGGCTCTTCCGCTACAGCACACTGGCTCCAGTGGTACCAGGTTTCACCTTTCCCCTTCAGCTGAACTGCGTGTGAGGTCCTGGTCCCCACCTCAAACGGACCTGTCCACCTGGGCTCGTTCCACTTCCGTTTGTAAACCTTCAGCCACACCCACTTCGCCTCTGGCACCGTCTGCTCCTGTCCTTGGACCGCAGTCACCTGGGATGTAAAACTTAAGACAAGAGATTTTAGTGCCTTAAACTGCTTTAAATGTTCAAATGCATGCATTTCCTGTCTTAAAGCTGGCACCCCTGCAGTGGGTCCAGGAAATTGCCTCCCGGTGAACAACTCATAAGGAGTGAACCCGGTAGACTGATTTACTGAGCATCTAATGCTCATGAGGGCTATTGGTAACGCCTCAACCCAATCCATTTTAGTCTGTGCACAAATCTTGGCCAACTTATTTTTTAGATTTTGGTTCATTCGCTCAACCTTACCTTGCGACTGTGGATGATAAACGGTCCCAAACCTGTGTTGCAACCCTAGCATGGATTCCACTTCCTGCAGATGTTTATTCTTAAAATGTGTCCCATTATCTGATCTAATTCTCTCTGGGAATCCATGCCAGGGAATGTAATGATTTATCAAACACTTAATGACTGTGGTGCTATCCTCTCTCCGGGCTGGCCACGCCTCTGGCCACCCTGTCAAACTATCCACACATACCAGCAGGTATCTGAAACCCCTCGCTGGTGTCACCATATCTGTGTAATCAATCACGATTTCCTGCCCTGGTCTCTGGACCAGGGGAAACTTACCCATCTCTGGTTTCACTGTAGGTTTAGGATTGTGTTGGCCGCAGATAAGGCAGGTTCGCACATGCTCCCTCAACATGTCCTTCAGGAATGGGTGCCACCAATGACAGAGATTCCTCTCCATCTGGGCCACACCCACATGCCCAAGGCCATGAGATTCTCTGATCTTCTTCTCTGCCAAATCTGCCGTCAACACTGGTCTTCCATCTGGGCCCCTCCAGATGTTACTTACCTTTATGGCTCCTCTCTCCTTCCACAGTGACTTTTCTTCTGGAGAGGCCTTCTCCTGTTCTTTTATAATGTCTTCACGTTCCAGCCCTGGATTTTCTTCCCAATCCATTCCCATACTTACCATTTGTCTGATCCCCGTGTAGCCAACCACCTTTTTGGCTGCTTCATCCGCTGCTCGATTGCCTCGAGCAACCCAGGTGGCCGAATCGTCGTGCCCCTTGCACTTTATTATTGCCACCTCCAGGGGTCCTTCCAGCGCCTCTTCCAGCGCCTTCATCTCCTTCTCATGTTTGATGGGTTGTTGATTAGTAGTAAGGAATCCAGCTCTCTTCCACTGAGCCAGCTCCACATGTGCAGCTCCAAAGGCATAGGCTGAATCAGTGTAAATGTTTATCTTCTTTCCTTGACCATATTTAAGGGCTTCAGTCAGTGCAATCACCTCTGCTCTCTGTGCTGACTGCTGCCCTTCCAACTTTGCTGCTTTGATCACCTCCAGCTGTTCCCCTTTCTTACTTACCACTGCATAGCCTGCCTTGAGCCCCTCCTTCTCATCCCTAAAGCAGCAGCCATCTGTGAAGAGATCCTCCGCTCCTTCCATGGCTTCCGCTTTGAGATCTGGTCTTGTCTTCTCTTCTTTCCAGACCGCCTGAACGCAGTCATGCGGTTCCCCTGACCCCATTTGGTCCGCCATATTTATCCCTTCATGCATAAAAGTCAAATTTGGGGCCTCCAACACTTTGCTAAGCCTCTGTTGCCTAAGTGGGGTCATGGTGAAGGCCTGTGAGTTAACATAAGCCACCACACTGTGTGTTGTTAAAACTCTCAGTGGGTGTCCTCTAACTATATGTGCTACTTTCTGGATGGCCTTTGCCACTCCAGCTACATGCTGAGTGCATGTAGGATGCCTTTTCTCCATGTTATCTAAAGATACACTAATGTACATCAAAACCTGTCTGCCTCCCCCTTTTTTCTGAAACAAAACGCCATTCACCACCCCTTTTGTTTCAGAAACATCTAAGAAGAAGTCCCTGTTGTAATCTGGCACAGCTAAATCTACTGCTCGCGAAAGGTCCTGTTTCAGAGAAATGAAGCATTGTTCAGCTTCAGTAGTCCAGTTCAACTTAGCAGTCAGGTCTCTCATTCCATGCTGCTTCACCAAGTCACGCAAAGGCCTAGTGCGGCCCACATAGTCAGGAATGTACTGCCGGCTGTAGCCTGTGAGACCTAAAAAAGAAAGCATCTCTTTGACAGTCTCTGGCCGCGGGTGAGAGAGAATGGCACTTCTGTGAGCAGCCATCATCCCCACCATATGTTGTTTCACTTCTCTCCCTAAAAAAGTCACCTGTGGTCTCACCAACTGTAATTTGTCTTTACTCACTTTAAAGCCCGCCTCCGCCAGTCTCCTGAGCACGGTCATGGTGGCCTGAAAGCAAGCGTCTGCCGTGGGAGCGGCAATCAGGAGGTCGTCAACATATTGAACCAAAGTGCAGCCAGCCGGCATCACACATGGTTCCAACATTTGCTTTAACACCTGGTTAAAAATCCCCGGAGACAGAGCAAATCCCTGTGGCAACCGAGTATACCTCAACTGTTGACCCCTGTAAGAGAAAGAAAACACATCACGCAGAGAGTGGTGCAAGGGTAAACAAAAGAAGGCATTTGCCAGGTCAATGCATGTAAACCAACGCTGATCTGGGGAGAGATTAGTCAATGCAGTAAATGGATTAGGAACTGGCACAGTTTTAGTCTTTAAAATAGCATTAATGGCCCGCAAATCATGAGCCATACGATATTTACCTGTGCCATGCTTTTCTACTGGCAAAATAGGTGTGTTCCATTGAGACGTGGAAGGCTCCAACACCCCTACCTTTAACAGCCCCTCAATAGTCTCTGCAATGCCATCCTCTGCCTGTGGTGAATGTCGGTACTGCGGACGCCATATTGGAATGTCAGATTTTAGTTCAAAGGTCACAGGCGAACAGGTGGTTAAGCCAACATCCGTCGGCCCCTGTGACCACAGTGTGTGAGGCAACTGTGAGAGGCCTTTAACAGCCTCTGGATGATCTGTCAGTTCCCTACCATGTGTTCTACGTATGTGACGATGTTCCAATACAGTGTCATCTGTGTGAGATGTTGAAATTCTGTAAGTTTTAGTACTTGGAGAGAAGGAAACATCAGGAATCTGTGTAAGCTGCCAATCAATTGCTCGTGTAGCTACACGCATCATGGGACCCAAGTCCTTCGCTTGATGTCCAGAATGAACCGCTAGAGACACATGAGGCACAGATTCATCACCCATTCGGAACCAGCTCTTTTGTTCCTCCGACAAATGGACCAGGGCTGCTACACCCTGCGGTCCAACATAAATATCTCTGGTAGAGACCTGCCATGCCTTCCCCTCCAGGAACTCATGGAACAGATCTTCATACCACTCAGTATTTTCGCGATCATAAAAGAGTGTCACGTGGTATGGGTCAATGGGTGGAGCATACACATCGAGGGCCATGAGCCAGGGCCGCCAGAGCTGGAAGTGTGCCAGGATGCCGTTAGAGGTCGTCAGCCGGGCCCAATAGATTTCTGCTGTACGGTCAATGTCCTCAGACAGCAGCCACTGTCCTCTTGTACCTGTGGCCACACAAGGAAGCTGTGTGCCATCCTTAAGAGTCACTGTTAAACCATCAGGCCCACACATGATCACAGCTCCCAGTTTGATGAGCAGGTCTCGACCCATCAAGTTCACAGGCACCTGCGCTGAAATGACATATGGATGAGCCACTGCTTGCTTTCCAATTTCAGTCTTTAAAGGAACAGTCACTGGCAATGTCATTGAAACCCCAGAGAAGCCGACCACGCTGACCTCGTCCCCAGATAATTGAGTGTTATCAGGAACTTCTTGGATGGTTGAATAAGTAGCTCCTGTATCAACAAGGAACGGCAGAGTCAGTCCATTCACCGTCAGTGAGAGTAAGGGGTCTGCCTTTCCCCCCTCTCCTCGGCCTCCCTGTGGGGTGTGTCACTGCTGCCAGTCCTGGCTGCCCCAGCCGGCCTCCCAGGTCGGCATTTGAGGTCTTGGTCCGGGGATCATGTGTGGGTTTGGAGCCTGGTAATATGGACCACCCCGTCCTGCTTGAGGCGGGCCCATTTGCTGCTGTATTTGTGGCTGCTGAGGACAGTCTTTCGCCCAGTGCCCAGGCTGATAACACACCCAACAGACACCTCTAGGCCCACGACCCGCTCCAGATGCACCCCTTCCATACCCCGAGGCGCCTCTCACACCCACTGGGCCACCACGGCCTCTTGCCCGTCCTCTACCGGCCCACATATTACCTCCCCAGCTGGTCATGGGTGAACTCTGCAAACCACCATACTGTGTCCAGGGATTCATTGGATAAATATTTGGGTTAAATTCAGGTATATTAGGCTCAGGTGGGCAGTCTTGAGCTACCATCACCTTAGATAAATCAGTTAATTTGTTCTCTTTTTTCTTTTCACTTACCTTCCGTTTCGCTTCTCCCAAGTTAAGCTTAAGCAATTGTTCCTGAATCTCCTCTACCTCCCCTTTTTTCTTATCTTTATCTTGCTTGTATTTATCTAAGTAATGCACCAGATGTCTCTCCCAGCGATGTGCGTCTGCTCCTTCTAAATCAGGGACATCTAAAATTTTTTCTCTTACCTGTTCTGGTAACCCCTCTAGCACTGCCTGTCTAAACCAAACCTGATGAAGGCCCGGTGCAGAAGGGTTATAACCCGTATTCTGCATCCACTTCTCTTTCACCTGCTCTACATAATCTCTGGGATTTTGATCAGGCTTCCATTCTAACTTTGTAATGGCAGCCGCATTTGGGGTGGGGTATTGTTGACGCACAGCATTCCCAATCTGCTCCTGCACTCTGAAAAAGGGTGTAGAGTCTGGTCTAGTGACGACAGCTGCCAATACCTGGATTTCCTCCAGCGCAGTAACTGTCATACATCGGCCAGCTATGGCTCGAAAATCCCCCAGGGCGAGCTGTGTGCCTGATGTCACTTTATCAAGTTGTCTCAGCCAACCCGCCCCTCCATCAATGATGGGTGGGAGCATCTGCACTAGGGCTGTAACATCCCCTACTCCATATGGTTTATATCGTCTCTCACCCCCTGCTGTGACCACTAGGGGCATTTCTAATGCATAATTGGAATGTCCCATGACCCCCTTCTGGGGGTTCTCTGCCGCTGTCATTTGACTTCTTCTCACCATCGAATGTCCTCCACGCATTCCTCCACTTTGAAGCCACTGCTCCTCCATCTCCTCTCGCTCTTTTCGAAATCCAAACGCGTGCTGTCTTCTTGAGTCATCTTCATCCCCTCCTGCACTCTGAATCACACTACATTCATCTATATCCTCTTCCAGAGTGCCCTGTATCCATCCATCCCAGGTGTCAACACCTCTTACCTTAGGTAATTGCACCTTGAGATGCACCTTTTTTCTCACATCCGAGGGCGGGGCTGCTCTCCCTTCAGCTACTCCTTTTTGCTTCTTAAATTTTTCAATCAGTTCTTCTTCTTCAAGTCGCTTGCGAAGTATCTCCACTAATCTCTCTGCCTCTCCGGCTAATAATTCCGGAGGAGACCTAGCTGTCGCTCCTGCTGCACTGGACCGTTCTTCCTCTCCTTCCTCGTCCTCCTCCTCTTTATGATCCACATGGGTCTGAAGCTGAGCAGCAGGTGGCTCTGTCTTTTCAGGTTCTATTGTTATCATTTGTTGCTGCGGCCTTGGGCGGTGCTGCTCCTCATACTCACACTCAGCCTGCCCTCCAGTTAGACGCAGCACCATGCCATCTTCATTCTCCATGCTGCCATCCTTAATGCTCAACATAGGATAATTACCAAAATATGGAGGAGGACATGCTGAAAAAAGAGGAGCCGTGGGCTGTGGGTGTGGAAGACAATCAGGTCTCAACTTACCTTCCTCTTCCACAGGTTCCCTCATCCAGTGCTCCAATCCTTGGCAGCTGATTCCCCATGCAGCCAGCCTGGCTCGTTTCTCCTCCTCCTCTTTTATTCGGTCCTTAACTCCCCTCTTCTCCAAGATATTTGCTCCATCCAACTCTTTCCTGAGTTTCTCCTCCTTCTCCTCAGATGCCTTGGCCGCTTCCAACAAAACTTTTGCAAGAGAGCATCGCATATCACCTTTTATTCCAGCTTGATCACACACACTCATTATTTCCTTCCCCATTTCCAGTATTTTACCATTCTTACCTGTTAGGCGTCCTGTCATGGTGATCTTCAATGCTTCCCCTAATTTCTCTTTTTGGTTCTCAACAGTTTTCCATTGCATTTCTCCCTCCGTTGGACTCCTCACTCCTCTAATAATCTCCTCTTGTTCAGCCATGATTTTACTCACCTGAAATTCCCTTTACTTACCACCAGATGTCACCGTAGTTTTCCTCGGACCCCTCTGAGCTCCTCACTGGTACTCCTCCTTCGTCCCAAAAATGTGTCCGCCCCCTGGGGCTGGCTATCTCACACCTCCTATTTCTCGCAGTCACCTTTACAACTCACTGCAGGACACTTCCTCCTCTGCTAATTTCAGGAGGACGCCCTGGTCAGCACCAAGAGCGGGTGCCGTCCGCTCACACCTCACAAAAATAGGACAATTAGGCTCACAATCGTCAGATCGCACCACATTTGCCTCACGAATTATTCAAGCTGCGCCACGGACTGGGTACCGCAGTTTCTCTTCCCCATAAAAAATAAAACCAAATTAGACCCCCCAATTGACTTCACAGTTTGCAACAATTCGCGACACGGCCTCCTGCCGCAATTTCTGCACACCACAAACACACACTTTTAGACCCAAATTATTTTTGTTACTTTAATTGACTCCCGTACTTCAGACGAGACGCCGACTCTAACGGCGCTTTCACACAACTACACAGTCGACACACTGCAGTCAGTGGGACGAGCCAAGCAGTCGTTCTCTCACTAACAAAGCAACTTGCCCCCACTCTCATGCAGGTTATCAACCGTGACTAGGATCCCACACCTAGGCTTTAGTTATTTAAGGCGCCCCCAGTGCCCAGGTCACCACCCCGGCTCCTGTCCCACAGGTCCCAACGCCGCGTCCGAAGATGGGTTGAGTTGCCAAACTCAAAGCACACACGGCCCTCAGCCGGCGACGAGGCCTTAAACCCCGCTTTCTAACTAATAGTAACACGTTTCCTGCTTTAACGCACGGAGGACGGATCACACACCGCCACTTTTTCCTAATAACTAAGACGGATCATACACCGCCTCGGATGAAACACCGATGCTATTAATTACTAACTAAGACGGATCACACACCGTTTCTTTAACATACTGAGTGAATTTACACTGAGATACGCTCAACTTAGCGAACAGATAATTTAGACTTTATTCAATATGCACACTTCGATAATAAACAGGTGGTGCTTACCTTATAATGATTGAGCCGGCTCTCTGTTCGCCTCGTTTCACGACCTCAGCTCTGCCAATTCGTCCTCTCTGGGCCTCGAGCGAATCCTGGGTTTCGGCACCAAAACTGTTGCAAAAAGCAGTTCCACCCCAGTTCGTATATTCGTCAGGCTTCCAGAAAAAACTCCGGGACTCAGTAGTCAATTAACAATATTTTATTAATACACACTTATTGATTATAGCTTCTAGAAGGGAGATGTACAGAACCCCGGACTTCCTCTGCAGATCTCAACTCCTTTGTCCGTTCCATGCAGTTTTGTATCAGTGACCCCCCTTCTAACCCCTCTACGAGGTGCCATAAAACTAATCACCATGTTTACATGTTTGTGTGTGTGCGAGCACGCGAATGCCTACATGTGCGCGCTCCCTTGTACCTACGTGAGTGTTCGTGAGTGACTATATGCGCATACCAGTGTGTATGCGTGTGCACGTGAGTGAGTGTGCATGTGGGTGTGGGTGCGTAAATTAAAGCACTGTAGGTGTGTGTCTCAATGTAGTGACTTCCCGGATGTCATAAAAACCCATCTCCGTTCCAGACCACCGTTATCAAGTCACAAATGTTGAAACCCCCACCTAAGTATACCCTGTGGAATTTCCACTTAACTCCTTTTGTCTTAGTTTCACAACTCAAGTGGGGGAGGGCATCCTACAATCTACTTCTAAGTTCATGACACAATCAGGCCTTTATTACATTGAGGGCAGTGTCAGTATCTTTACAATAATTCTACATTCTAACTAACACATTCCTAAACTTCTGAAACAAGCTAAACATTCCTACATATGTAAACTCTAAAATAAGCTAAACATTTCTACAATGTAAACTCTAAAATAGGCTAAACATTTCTACAGTAGGGTACCATGGCTCCAGCTGTGGCTTGGTCCAACGATACACATATCGGCCCACCTTCCCATTTGTACAACCCTTGTCGTATCGGTTCTTTGCATAGTTCACGAGCCGCATCATCATCATCATCCTCCTTTGGCCCTTTAGGTATATCCAACACCAAATAGTCACACTGACTGTCCATGATATCATTGCCTTATACAATAACATATACAACAGGGGGGTTATTAGTACATGACGGTAATGTGATCTCCAATACCACTTGCACTTCCAGACACAGGGTGCGTGTCCACTGTGGGGATTCGTTCAGTGGAACTGAAGGCAACCCTGGGTTTTCACCTAATTTGCGTATCTGACACAAAAGCAAATGCCTCTCGTGTAACAGCATCTTGGCAGAGAGCGATCCCACACCAACTAACGTGTCTAGTACCGCGAGATCGCTCCTAACTTCCAAGTACAGGTCAGATATGTGAGAATCCGAGGTGCATTGTTTCTCGTCGTGGATAAGCGTACCATTTCTCGAACTAGGTTATTGCGGCCTAAGGCCGCTTGCACCATATAGTACAGATGCTCATCGCTACAGTCTACCTTGAGCTCGAGGTATTGCTCCAACACTTTCTTGAAACCCGCCATCAGTTTCCATACGGTTTTTGTGTAGTTGTCTAACGTCCTCTTGTAATTTTCGGCCGATGACTTACAGTGAGCATCGTAGGCCTTACACCGCTGACGTGGTACTTTGTCGTTTGACTTGCGCTCTCTTTGGTAGCTAGAGGTGTTATGTAAATCGGCTGGTGGCCACTTAGCAGACCGTTCGGATGGCGAAGTGGACATGGTTATGTCGCTGTCGCTGTCATCAAAATTGAGAAACGGTTCACTTACGTTTGGCTGCCCGTGTGATTCAGCTGAACTCATATCATCATCATCATCATCAGCATCAACGTCAACATCGTCATCGTGAACAGACCCTTGGTCGCTAAATGCCATAGGCTCTTCCCGTTCCAGCGATTGTGCGTCTGTTATTGACATTGCAGTTTGCTCAACCACCGATTTGTATTTATGAAACACAGCATCAATTGCATTAGACAGCAAGGGTCGCAGTGACCTGGAGTAGTCGAAATCAGCATGTCGCTTCCAAAGAGAAGTGGAGACGCCGAGTTCGGTCATGATGGCAGTGATGGTCTGCCAGACGACAGGAAACACAACTCTGTGCTTGTTCACAACAGCAGACCCCACAAACGGAAACGGAAACTTCTAACTAGATGCAGAATGTTAATCAATGACTATGTGAGCAAACATATATGGTCGTCTAGCTCCGTGCTCTCTAGCGAGGGATTGCTGCTGTACAAAGCGAGAACGGCCCAAAGCACCCACACCGTGGCGGATGACCGCGGGCGCATTGTGCAACTTCACAACTTTGCGGATCCTTACAAGACCAGAGAATTATCGTGTGAAGAATGCGCTTGTTTTAAGGAGAGCACAGTGGTGTTTGACAATGCGGCCTTCATGAAGCATGACGACCGAGCGATCTTGTCTCTGGTCATATCGGAAGGATCGCATCGGTCGCGCCAAGTGCCGTCTGTCGGTATCTCGTGGGATGCGTATTTCACAGTGAAGGAAAAAGACATGTGTGGATTGGAAATGGATTCTGAGTTTGTGTACACCACCGATGACGTGTGCCTGTATATGATGGTTGCCTCGTGGAACACATCGGTGTGTTTGGTGTTTGACAGCTCTTGTCGAACCAATACAATTCGGACATTGTGCGCATTGGCCCTAGGCGATCCAGAGCTCGGGAGCGCTTTCACGTTGCGGTGCAACATACCAGAAGGAGTGCGAGATTTGGACTTGAGAAGCATACGACCGTTGCGGGCTGCCGACAAGAACCTAGTTAGACCAAACTTAGGGCATGGCGATCAATGTCGGCGTGGCGATGCGTTGAGTGTACAGAGAGGCCTTATGTGTCTAGAGGAAATGGTCAGGGTGCCGGCGGGATTCTCGATCGTAGCTGAAAACGAGCTAGTTGTAGTGTTGAGACACATACTAAGAGACGCTGTCATCATCGTACCCAAGGACACTTGTTTGGAAACGAACTGGACTGCAGACTGCCCTGATTCCGTCGTACCCGAGGGTTGTGTAACAGAATGGTATTCGTGTAATTACTCTTCGTTTGTGATACGTAGAGGTGTCGCGGGCGTGCCTTTGCTTGCTATATCCACCGCGCAGATGTGCGGTGACGCTCCCACATGTACCAACGGCACATCGGCGAAAGTGGCAACGTTGCGCGTGTTCCCAGCTATGCGTTCCAATCGTGTAGCACCAACAACACGCCGTGGGTTTCGAGGCGTTTGACCACGCGGTGTGCCTGTTGCCAGGCTCTATGTCAATCGTAACCCAGACACCATTGGGCATTCCCAGTTGCCTTGCTATCATGTATTCCATTCTTGCCTTCAGGGCCTGAATCTGAACGACAACACAGAGTTGTCAAACACTCCGACTGGACTTCTCTTTGCCTGGAATGTAGTGTACACGAAGCTAAAGTTATCATGGTGACTTATCTTTTGTTATCCGAATCGTTTGTCCTACCTAACAACAGTACGTTTGAATTAAGGGCGGAATCGCACGGGAGCTTGATGAAACTATGCCGGATGCTATCCGCTAACCCCAGGCCTTTCGTTTCGACCGTGAGACTACATGTGCCACGTACCGTAAGACCAATGGCACCTGACATAGAGCAAGGTTTGCTCGACGCACAAGAAGCACTGTACTTTGAAGGCAAAACAAACGAAGACCCTACTACTGCTGCTGCTGCTACAAAGACTGAACACGCTCAGGGGCCAATGGATCGCGATGAGGACAGAGCGTCCGATCGCGTTCCCCCATCGACAACAACAAAGCTGACATTTGGATCGCATATGATTCCGACGGGACACTGCGTGTTATTCGGTCACGGTGTGGATGACAGCAAGTGCTTTGGACGTGTGACTGTTGGTGTGCGCACATTGGGTCTTTTGAACATAAAGATATTGAGAGCATGTGAAGTGTTTCACAAGAAGCATGGCAGCGGGAGAGCTGTGCTCCACATACCTAGGACAAAGGGGGTAGTTCCAAGACCCAAATGGCTGGGCGAAGACACAGTGTTGAGTGACGACCTGTGTGTGATCGAACTCAACGCGAGTCATGCCGACGGCCTACCGGCTCCGTTGATGGTCTTCTTTCAACTAAATTATTCCCCCTCATCCCCGTACGAGCGAGAGCAACAGACTGCATTGGACGGCCCGGAGGTGACGATGTCCACAATAGAACAAGCTATATGCAGCGACACCGCCAGAGGCTACGAGGAACAAAGACTCGTACGCCTATTCAAGTCTGCGCACGCGAAATACGAACAATGTCTATTCGACATAGAGACAGAAGAATGCAACGGTCCGTCTGTGTGTCAACGAGAGACGCTGTCATGGATCGTGGCGGCTAAGAGACAAAAACCTCCGGGGGTGCGCGAGGAGAAAGCCGTCATAGGAGACAGCGAGTTCTTCCCTTTGATCGACGTCGCCGTGGACCCGAACGGTGACAGAATCGAGGAAGAGGAGCTGTTATCGTCTCCTCTAGCCGAATACAAACTCCACCTGTGCCGTAAGTCCCAACCGGGACGGCACGCTATGGCCCGAGCCGACAGATCCGTGGGCGAGTGCGGTTGTGCGTACTAGGCCTGTTTGGACGAGGCCGTGTTACTTGGACACTGTGTCAGGGTGACCGAAACAGCCGGCGCTAAAAGGAGCTTCGACGTGAGTGCGTGTTTGACGTGTTTCTGCAGATCAGTGCATGCCCGATATGAAAGTAGGGGACATCGTGCTCGATTACGAATTCGTGGTACAGAGAAGAGGCCGCATGCATCCGGTGTATGCGCTTCTGAGTCATTTGGCTCAGAGTTGCAGGGTCAACTGTTTTCCCTCGTATAGACTGATAACCCTGAGTAGACACAGGGGGGCGTCGGTATGGACCAGGGGCACGGACGAGACAAACTCTCGCATGTTGCGAGCCAACACGGTGGCTGCTTTCCTATGCGCTCAAGATGACAGATTAGCCACGCTACTTGCGAGATGTTGCAACCCGACGCCTTTGCTCTGCTCGGAATAGGCTGCGGCCTATTGCCTCGCAGGGACGAAGAGGAGCTGCTTCGGGCAGCGTATTCCAGGACCCTAGGACCGGTGTTTGGATTTGAACGGGTTGACACCTTCCCGGGGAAAGTCACCACTAGCTTGGGCGAGTGGCGTTTTCTGCGACTGACGACAACGTCCTCGGATGTGTAGAATTACAGGGATTATTTTACATAACCATCATCTTTATCATTGCATTAATTATCATTTCATCCAAGCATTTATTGAAGTTGCTGGCATTATGTTATAATTTGTATTACAGGGGTTATCATAATCACATATTAACATGTTTATTACAGGTGCAGTTATAACCACTTTAAATCGTTGAGTTAAATCTATAATCTTAAAAGCTTATATGCTGAGTATATTCTTACAGTAAAATAGTAGCTGAGCAAGGCCTGAGTGCATTCAGCAACATCTTGCACTAGAGTTTACTTGACAACAGGTGACGGAAGGAGGACAAGTCCATGGGGACCTCAAAGGCCTGAGATCATCACCATATTCGGAAGAGGATGCCAGAAAGGGGAACTTCTGTGCCTGCATTTATCTCTTAAAATTGATCATTATCTGTAAAAAAGGCAAATAATGTTCTTAAGATGCAAATTATGTGCTTGTAAACACAAGAGGGGGCGTTATAATACCCTGATGTTATAAAAGCAATCTGAAGTGTATTTTTGGACGGGGATTTACAACTGATGTTTTGCAGTTTACATCTCCCCATGCTGCGTGTATTCATTAAAATCAATTGTTTGACCGACCTCTTCTGGACCATCGTTGTTTTACTCTCGTCCTCAATTTCGGACCCGTAACAGATGTCAAGCGGTTCCCGGGTATGACTGTTGTGGACGGCCACACCGTAGCGTTCGCCTCGGAGTCGCCGTTGTTCTACCTCAAAGGCAAGGGTCCTTTGGTGCAACACGTGGTATCGGTCGCGGTGATAGTGGACAGTAGCTCCCAGTACAGGACGGACGTGCTGAGAAATGAGACACCTGACTGGCCAGAGCCTACTGTCATACAAGATCCTATAAAACATAGGCCTAAGCACGCCGTGTTCTACTAAATGTTCATGCGGAACAGTAACAGGGACCCGTTGGACGCATCTACTGTGGAGCAAACAGCATGGTCTTCGCTCGTATGCACGCAATGGACTTTTGTCAAGCTCCACGGTTGCGGCGGTGTAGAACGCGACTGGGAATCCTGTATCCTGTATCCGAAAGCCTAGTCAGCGTAGGACCTAAGGACCTGGGTGTCGCTGCTATCAGATGGCTGTGCGGAGCGCCGCCTGAGCGTTTTTCCAACGGAGTGGTGGCAGCCTTGCAATCCGGGGACAGCACGCTGGGTTGCTTTGAGTTGCATTCCGAGATGACTCGGCTGAAAGACCCACTCGTATGGCGAGGCTTCGACATCTTGTGTTCGCGTGTGATGGCCTGTCCTGCCGAAAACCTGTGGTCTACGGGTCTCTGTAAAGTATCGAACCATGGACTCGATGCATTCGGCGACAGATCCACGGTTCCAGTGTCGCACCACGTAACAATAGTACACTCGAACGAATGGTATGCCCGTGCTCTGGGCACAGGCGACACGTCCGTCAAGTCTAGCCTTCTGCTTTCTGACGCCCAGGTTTGTTCGGCCGCAGAATTCGTTCACGCGTTGGCTCGTGTGATGTTATCCGGGAACGTGCACGAAGAACTGGAGATTAGGTGCTTTCGCGAGGGAGTTTACACGTACATTCAACGGTCTGTGGCTTGGTTCGCCAGAGCCGCGGGGCTGTTTAGGTCCCGCAACGTGACCGTGTTTACACCAGAAGCCGAGCGTGACAGCAAGCCGTGGACGCATACCTTCCCCGCAGGGGTGGATGTTTTGAAGTCCAGCAGAAGCAGTTACATCGTATCTTGTATGTAGCAGTGCGCCGAGAGATCGGACATGAAAGCGATGCTCAGTAACGCTGTAGCGACCGAGAGGGTGAACAGCTTTGGTAACCTAGTGTTGCACACGGATCGCAAAAGCGTACAGCTGTCACGGCAACAGAGGGAAGCCGGACTGCATGTCGCTGTCGAGACTCTCTAATGCGACGATGCATCGCGAGGCGCCGACACCGGCGCCGACTTGGACTGAGTGTACATTTACTGCGATCGTTCACTGAAGCATTTTTGCGATTTCCACAATGTGCCTAAGGGGATACGGGGACCTGTGGGCCAGACCTATACCCTGGTCTAAGACCGACCTGTCGGCCTTTTGTTTCAAAGTATCTCAGTTGAAATAGAGATGGGAGTCTGGGCTCGATGAGCCCACGCAGGTTCCCGTGCACGACGCCGGCGCTGTCCATTCTCAGCACGAGACGCAAATTCACAGGTGGCAACGGTGCGCCTCCGACAGCAAGCTAGTGCCCAAAAAGGCTAGGTTTTGGTATTCGGTAGATCACAAAAGATCTTTGGTGATAATGATTGAGCGCTCTTCAGGCAGCGAAGGCGAATCGTGTGAAAGCGAGGACTCGTCAGATGTACCGGACCAAGACAGCGACCGATTGGTGGGTGGTCGCCCTCGGACAGACCCGAGGCCCAAGGACTCGGATTCGGTGACATTGGGCTGGGAGTGGTACGACGAGGCTGCAGCTGGTGTGCTGTTACTCAATTCTCACATCGCCATCGAGTTTGCATATGCTACCCCTGCCACCGAGGGACACGTGTTCTTCGACCCCATCCACAACAAGGATTACGCCGGAGTAGTGCAGTTGCAGGAGGACGGGAAATTGATCAAGTTCTACAAGCCGTACAACTACAGATCTCTCACGTGCGACTTGTACACTGTTCTGATGTACTGATGCGGAGGATCGCGCACTCGGATGCCGCGGCTGACAACGTGCTGAATCTAGGCCTGTGCGATGTGGCGGTATATCATCACATAACACCAATGGCCCGCACAACATGCAGACGAGTCGCAGTTGTCACGCCGGGCGGTCACGAGCAAGCCCTAGCAATCGCCAGAAACATTAACCGTGTCGTCGTGGTGACAACGCCTCGTATTAAGCGAAGGGGAATTGTGGCGTACTCCTACAAGAGGCTACCCGAAACGCTAGAGACCGAATTCAGAAACGTGTCTCTTCCTAGGGGTATAACGAAAAGGTTTAGCAACTGTCCGTGCCCCACGGATTTCCTACGCCATGTCGGCGTATCTCTGTACAGCAAATTGATGCAACATTGGCTGCATCTCGCCAAACGTGGTGACGTGAAACATCCTACGAGTTCGCGAGACCCGAGATGGATGGGCCTGACTTTGTGTCTCGCCGAATGGGAGAGGAAACGGTCGATAGCGGACATGCTGACTCCGGGGGCGATAGAGTGTGCGCTTCGAACGCTCCGTTGACCACGCTAGAGCTTTACGACATGGCCTGTCGAGGCAGAATAATGGGAGCAATCGATCCCAGGCTGATAGAGTTCACCTCGTCCTACAGCTAACCCAAGTCCTCCGCACGTACTCCGGAGCAACCGACAGATAAACAAGTCGGCGAGTACACGCTGAGGCTGACGATCCAAGTGCTAGAGAGATCTCACTTCATGCTATCGGATCAAGGTGAACCAATCACGTTGTCGGCGGCTGTGGACGTCTACAGAGCCTTACTGCGGGACTTTGTGACTTGCTCTATAGAGGAGACCGGGGCAACGCTGGACCTATTACAGGGTTTTTTCATAATAATGCTAAGGTATCCCTTCATGCCAGAACTGTTGGTGGACACCAAAGAGTGCTATGTTGAAACCGAGATCACGATGGATTCGCGGGAGCAAGTCAGGAGGTAGATTTCCTGTTGTCACTTCACGCTCAGACACGAACACATACCTTACGCGAGTTGCGACAAGCGAACGTGAATTTTCACATCGATGGAAACGGCGAAATGTGCCGCCTGGGACCTTGTAGAACCATGTTCATAAATCAGGAGGCCGACGAGGCGAATGCGGACGAGCGCGTCGCGAAACCGGGCAAGTTCGTCGAGCAGATAGCGATGCTTAAGAGACAGAGACGAAATGATTAAACAGAAGACGATGGGCAAAGAAACATTCCACTTTGCTTGCACACTCGCACTCTCCGGGAACTCGAGAAGCCTCGGTATCTGAGTGCGTATCCCATCGCGTCGCTATACAGGTTTTACGGCTCACTGAACAGAAGCAGACAGAGAGCGCAACTGCTATCGGACCACTACGCGCTGACACCCATGGACAGGACTGCGGTGTCTGTGAAAATGGAGGATCTCCACATGAATGTAAAGTCGATCTCGACGACTGGCAACAACGACAAGCTACTGTCGTACGTGTGCATGGCGATGATAGGACCCCTGCATAGATACAACCCCAGGTACGGATGCGTGGCCGACAGAGTCGTTCTATTCAAACATCTGACAGCGTCCGGCTTTCCCGTGGAAAGCGCCTCGATGCTGGTGAAGAACGTGCTATCGGTGAAACACGCGCTCATGGTCGAGTCTACCCTGGACGCGGCCCTAGAGTTGCAATTGCGAAAAACGTTAGATCCCACAAACTATAACAGAAAGGTATCGGCTCTGATCTGGTTATTCTGGCACATCCTGGCGTATTGCACGCTTCGTCAGCTGGACCATGGACACGGGCGCATGGGAGACTCGCCCGACGAGATTGACGCCGACGGAATCTATGTGTTCGACCAAGACCACGTCAGGGTTAGTGTCCGGTGGAACGTGTCTACTACAGTGATCACGACACACGTGTCCTAGGGCCTCGCTGCTGCTGAACGTGCATGCGTTTTCGACGCAATAGCTCACCCACTGGGGATCGTCTATTAACCCCACAGATAGGAGGTTCGCACCCGGGTCCCATGATCCCATCGCCGTCTTCTGTGTGTCTGCCCTTCTTTTCCTGTCCATTTCTGTTTTCTGTCATGATTCCACCGTGACCATTGCATGTACGTTCGCCACGATTGCCATGACGCACAGTTGGTTCTGATCGCACTTTGTCCGTGTCTGTGCTTTTGTTACAGGCGAGTAGGGGGCAGAGCACCGATCTGATCTTCGTCGATGAGGTGGGATTTGTCAGCTCCAAAGTGCTACTAGCCATTCTCCCCAATATAGCGTTCAGGGGACGCAAACAAGTGCACAGCACCAGTCACGTCAATAACACCACTTGGTTGAATAAAGTAGCAGACATCCGAGGGGACGACGGGGAACCTGCCTATCACGTTGTATCGCAGCGCTTCAAATGTAAACACCACGTTTGCATGGGAATCTACTGTCCCCAGCACATTTCCGTAGACAACCATCTGAAGCAACTGATGAACAAAATTGTGCCTAGGGGCTTCGAGAGCGAGGTGACGGGTAGCAGCAGCACGTCCTCTTCGGACACCAAGAGCGACACGACTACTCCGTTCGAGGCTTGTATCATAAACAAGTTCCTATCCAGCAACTGCATAGAGTTGGAACACATGGTCCAGAGTAGCGTGGCCAGGGCCTACATATGCATGGACACGACGTTCGGCGGAGGCTCCAAATCCTGCGCTGGAGTGTGCTGTGCCGTGGAGCTAAGCGGGCAACGAAGAAGACCAACGCTGTAGAAATGACTATGGGCTACACCAAGGGTGCTGGTTCCAGCAACCGAATGGGTCAATTATGAACGTGGGCATGTACAAGCGATCTTGCAGGGGTGGCAATGTCCCCACAGCTATCAACGCAAGCGTGCTGGAGTTGCACGACGTAATATCGTTACCGGATCACAGGTTGACGGACAAAACGCACGCGGATCAGGGCAAGTTGCTATTGGGTAAACTGAGAGAGGAAATGTCCAACAACAACGTCACAGAAGGGCTTGGATGTCGTGAGCACGGATGGCAAAAGGTCCGTGGCCGGTCAGTACACCAGAGACGACATGGTTTCAGCTTTCCTTTTGTTGTGTCACACTAAAGAACAATTACAACAAGGGGTGGAAATGGTCCGGGTGCAGGGGGAGGTGTATTACAGGTGAACGATGCACCATGTGAACCTTTTTGTTGTTGTACAGTATAGGAACTACACTGCATAATTCATATGTCACATCCAAATAAACGCTCGTCGAGCACATGCATTGCTCTTGTTGTGTGGTTTTTGTTTGTGTGCCTGACTGTAGGTCGGGGATCCAATCTACCTAGGTCGGGGTCGGGGGGAAGTGTTTTATTAAGACTCTTATAGTCCGAATGGTACAGACATTAATAGGAGCCACAAGTATCACAGAGTAAAAATCACCAAGTTAGTGTGTCACTCCCAGACCACAACCCGCTCAACTAGGCCTCGTGCTGCTGGTAGTGTTTGCAATTTCTCAGTGCTACACATTTAACTACGGCCTTTGTGAAGCTTGGACGTCGACTGGATTTCCACATTACAAATGCGCGCAGCTCGCCTGCGTCTTAAACTTGTGTATGGGGAAAGTGTAACCAGTGTGAAACATAGACTGGTCCACGTTGTCGACGTACACGTGGAGAACGTTGCAGATCTCAAGGCCACGGGCTGTGGTTCGCAAAAGAAAGTGGTCAAACACATAGCAGCTAAAGTGCTCTATGCGTTACTACAGGACAGGATCGACAGGCAAACGGCTTCCAAGGTCACCGAAACCAAACCTTTCCAAGAGCAAATCAACGACAACACACCCAAGTGTAGCAGCCCCTTCCATGAGTCCTCGGCACTTGATACTACACAAAAACAAACTAACCGACAAGCATCCGAGTGTGAACAAAGTCAACCCGACCCCGCCCCGACTGGAATCTGATGATGAGGCATCATCGGCATCGCCTTCTTGGTCTACTCGGTCGATCATCAAAGAGTGTCTTTGGATCTCTGCGTTTCCTTCCTCCTGAGGCGCAGCTCCATTATACTCCGTGTTGTGTGTAAACCTAGTGTTGTTGTTGTCTTCATCAGAGTCGTATTCATCGGGGTGTGCATGAGTTTTGCATTCCTCCACGGTCTTTTCACACTGCTCCCTTATACTCACGGTGGCGTTTGCTTCGGACTCGGTTGTCTCGATTGAGATGGTTGGGCTGGCACAGTGTGTGAGCTGCAATGTTGCTCTTGGTCGATAGCATGGTCTGATGTCTTGTGCATCAAGAGGCTTTGGTTTGTCATATTGCGGTTGAGCAGCCTTAGCTGGTGGGTATGAGGTGCCCTTCTGCCTATTGCTCCGATTCCTGTCTTGTCCCGCGGGCTTATTGTTGAAGCGACTTGGTGTGACATCCAGAGGCTTGTGTTTATACCCAATCCTAGAATTTGGCATAGGTGTGGTATTGGTATCCCGGGACATAAGGCGCTCACGGCAATCGGCAGCACCTCTGTCCAAACGAAGTCATTTTTCTTGGGGGTGTTGCCCTTGGTATCTAGACGAAACAGTTTGGTTGATGGCCACATTGGAGCGTCTCTGTTTAGCTGGGGTGTAGAATGGGGGTTCCTGCCACGAATGGGTGATATTCACAGTTGTCGATTCTCTCAAACCTGGGCTCGTGGGACCGCACGGTCGGCTCGCTTTGTTGTATATGCGATGGTTCTTATTATTCTCATATTCTTCATACCACACTGCACATCTCTGGATGTGCACACAATGGTTTCGGTGGCACTCAATCTTTTGGACAGATATGTGGTAACGTCACTGCGAAACGGCATGGAGCTCCAGGACCTGTTGCTCGAGATTAGAGCTACAGGTACGGCATGTTTATTGCTTTCGTGTCACATGCACAGTGTTTGCAGGACTTTGAGTTTACACCATGTGTGTCTCGCTTATCGGTGGCCTGTAAAAGCAGCTACCACCGACCCCAACCGCGACGAGGACGACGCAGAATGTACTACAGTGCACCGTGTACGGCAAAAACAACAAAAGATAACAATGACACTAAAAGGCAGCCTATTCCCCACGTACACAGAGACTGCAATCAGCGTGCTTTGTAAGTGCATGCTCCTAGAGCATGTGGGTGAGACAGGTAATCCAGATGCATTCACAAAGGAGCCGTGTATACGGTCTTTAGCTATGAAATTCTACGCAAGACGAGCTCTGACCCTAGAACTGCTTAAATATAAGCCTGTGCGCTGCGTAGTAGCGTGTTGCCTAATAGCCATGACCAAGACGTTAGACATTTCACTCGTCAACGCAAAAACGTTACAGCTGACTGTGATAGATCTCCTTCTGGATATGAACTGTCAGGGCGTGAGTGAACAAGAGCTAAATGACATGGCTAGGCTACTGGCACAGAAGGACTGCGTGGTGTGCACCGGTCGATTTGTGACCGCTTCTGCAGAGAGAGCATTGCGAACGTTGTTGGCTTCGTCCTGCTGCGGTTGGAAAAACCTGGTCAGATGACATTGCTGTTCAAAAGTGTTTTTGTCATGTATACACATTGTGAAAACAAATAAACAAACGCATTTGATATATCAGACTGTATGTTTTTTTTTTATTTGTGGTTGGAGCATAAACATTGTCGTCTTACATTCACACATTATGCACATGGATGAACCAGCAACAGGTCGATTGAATAGCACGCTCATTACTAATTATATCTGCAATCGTTGGTGTGTAACACAAGAGGAATCGTGCCGACTTCGTTGCCTCGCCCGTCTCTAGTAGGTTCCACGTCCCGTATTTGCCCGATGCCACTATGACCCCGGACGGTTTCTTTGATTCTGCTGTCACAAAACCAGGCTTCGGTTGGTGAGGCCCATGGAGTATCACCGCGGGGGTCTCGTTTATGCACAGCCATACCCTCGAGACCAATCCTGTGTCCGTGGTATATTTCACCTCGATGTGTTCTCCAATGCAATACACACGAAGAGGTCAAGCTAGGATCCCCGCTTTAATTAGCGCTTCTAGGCCGGTCGAGATATTTGTTTCACAAATAGTGCCTTTTGATTTGAAGAAACATTTGGGGCACAAGCACCTGCCCAACGGGTGTTGATTGTGGTGCCTACGGCGGTCCCGTGTTTACACACG
This sequence comes from Pelmatolapia mariae, assembly GCF_036321145.2. NCBI lineage: Eukaryota > Metazoa > Chordata > Actinopteri > Cichliformes > Cichlidae > Pelmatolapia > Pelmatolapia mariae. The sequence goes on along the minus strand of NC_086246.1, from coordinate 453,876 downwards.
CGTTTTGACGATCGTCTGCGTGACTACCAGCTCGGTTTCGCCATGGTTTGTTCGTAGTTCCACGGTGGTATTCATATTTGGGTTTTTGTGTGTGTAATTTACACCAAGTAGATGAAAGACCACAGGTTTTCTCCTTATACACTCCCAGCGATCGACAGCACGTGTTGCGTGGTTGTGCTACAAAGCGGTTTACCGGCCTTTTGAACCTCGGCGAATAAATACTCTGAGTCAGCGGACTTATTCTCTGTCTAGGCGGACGAATGCGTCGAGTTGATGGACGAATCCTGTGGGTCGGTGGACGAATCCTCTGGGTCGGCGGACGAATGCTCTGGGTCGGCGGACGAATGCTCTGGGTCAGCAGACGAATGCTCTGGGTAGGCAGATGAATGCTCTGAGTCGGCGGATGATTGCTCTCGGTTGGCGCACGAATGTGCTGAGTCGGCGGACGAATGCTCTGAGTCGACGGACGAATGCTCTGAGTCACTCTGAATGGACATCACTGTAAATGGTAACTGTGATATGGCAGATGGGTGTATTATAAACTCTGCGTGGAGTGTACTCTCAGCTGAACACACACGGTCTGTGACGACAACTAAAAGACACTGATTAACACCCAGGCATTCATCGCTTACAACCGCTAGAACCATGGCCAGTAACGTAAGAGACCAGATTACCAATATTCAAAACAAAAGAGCGGTCAAACTACTTGATGACATGCCACAACCGTGGACCTCAGAGCGCGCAGTCAGACCGTGCTGGCTGAAAATAGACGCATCGGGTCCAGGCGCCATCGTCTCTGATGGGTTGAGCCAAAGTGTCCAGCGTCTCAACGAACCCCCTACCTTCGGATCCGGTTGGTTGGCAGGTGCCACGGGGATGGTTCACGTCGCAGGCACGTACGACACATACAAATGCCTAGACTGCAACATAGTCTTGTCGAGATACAAAAAGGCCGACAGAAGCCTTAACGAGCACGTCCTTCGCAACGCTGCCACAGGACACCAATGCCGTTACCTAAAGGCCAAGTTTAAACACCGCGAGAACGAACTGCGGCTATTGCGATTTGGTTCTGCACAGCTTTGTGGTAGGAGACACCTTTGTGGGAGAGCACATCTATTACATATACAACGAAGGCAAGCGTTGTCCGTATATCGATGTGAGATACGACGGAGAGGAAATACTCTACGAACTCGGACGGCAACGTTCCCGGAGAGGACGACTCGCCTTCCCGAGTCACGTACTCACAGCCGAGCGGGGCTACAGCTCCGTGGCCAGTCTGGAACGATGCCTAGTGTGTGGCGTTACCACTATACAAGGAAAGTATTTGCCTTCGCCTGGCCATGATGCCTGGTGTTGTGATATGAAACAGGCCTTGGAGGAAAAACTGGAGTCTCTGAGATTTGTGTGATCTTAACGACAACACGGTGCACATTGTCTTCCTCTACAATTTGATATATGTCTCTGTGCTTCACACCTCCTATGTCACGCAATATACCAGTACCCTCGCTGTATGTCACATCACATCACACCACACAAGTTGATATCACCCCCTATGTTTTTATGCGCTCTTGTCTAACTCTCGATAGAGTGTAGCGGATTGACTTGAGGCTGCAGGAGAAGCAGCCTCAAGTCGGCCTGTGTATGTTGTACGAGCGCACCACCGGAGCTCGTTCGCTTCTGTCGTCTACCGCTTTTTCTCATCCCGTCGCTGGCGGCTATAAGAATCACTTGATGATCAATTAACATGGTACGATCCACCTCTCCCCAGTTCTCACACAGGCAGCCCCACCAATAAGATGCGCTTTCGTCGAGCCGGGGTGTCAGAGCATAGCATTTTTTGGTATGGCACACCAGACCGATTGCGTGTAACACATTAAAAATATCGTACACCCTTCATTCTTTGACGCTCAGTGTCACAGACAGACTCTTAGGGAAATAGGGTACGGGATTACTGTGTATGTGCCGATACACCACCTCGGTGTAGCGTAGCAGACGGCGGGTTTCCTTGTGTTGTTTACGTATCACCATGTTAGGTACGACTTTGAGGGCCTGTAGGACGTGCAGCGCATCGTAGAATCTGCGCACCCAGGACTGTGTTTCATGTTGAGCCTGAAACCCTTCGCGAACATGGTCCGGTTTAGTGTGGCGCATTATCATCAGCATTTTGGTAACATGGATGTGCAGCAAAGTATCGCTCCCACGCTTACGTTTCATGGTGACAGTGTAACATTGGTGGTCCACAGTCGCTGCTTTTGTACTGCCCTTCGCAGGTTCCGGTCAGCGGGTCGCTCGCGTCTGTCTCCGACCGGGCGCAGTGTTGTAACACTGAAGGTATACACAAGACAACACGTAGTCTAGTGCGATAGCTTTCACATGAGGTGAGACACACTATTAAAGGTTAAACTAGTACACTACGGCAACTGAGGACTGTGCTAGAATGGCTCGGGTTAACGCCGGCACAGAGCGCCCGGTGGTCGATCGGACTGTGTACAAGTTGGTCAGTGGTTGGTTGGGTGATTTTCCAGAAAGTTTGAACATGAGCCTACATGAACTTCTCAAGATGACTCAAAGTGACTCATAGATACGGAAATGTGTTCGCTAGACGCCATCGGCTCATCGTCAACTGCATTCTGGACCACTATGCGGATTCACGGGCCTTAATTGACAAGGGCGAGGAAGACGACAGTGTCCTCGATGATGACGATGATGATGATGATGATGATGATGATGATGATGATAAGGAGGCTAACACCATCATACTGCACGAGTTACGACAAGGGAGTGCGGCGGACCGGCTGTACAAAGACGACACTATACCTTACGTGTTACGCCAAGCTAACAACATGTACTTAACACAGCTGATGACATTGCCTCTCACGCGTTTGACGAAGGTACTGAAATGTACTTAAGCACAGTCGATGACACTAGTCACGCTTTAGTTGGAGGGAGTCCGACGAACCCACCGTACAACGACAGCGATTACGCTATATCTCATGCGTTAGGGGAAGAAGGCATGTGGATGGGACAGCAGGATGATGAAGACGACGACACTAGGTGTCACACGTTACTGGACGAGAGTCATCTGCAACTACATTACAAACGCATGTAGGGTATTGGTGCATGGTGTCCACTCACATACTAACCATTCACCCCATGCTACAAAATGACGCTTTACACCTTTTCACACCAGGCGCGTTGAAATGGTGACCGATTCAGTGTCATTCCATATCCGAAACTTCTTAGACAAACACGACTGCAATGCACTGGCCAAACATTTGCAGGGCATGACATACAATGCCTTTCTTCAGACATCAGTTTGGACATTGTTGCAGTGGGGCGCATCCCGGGATTGCATTTTCAATCACACGCAGTTGGTGTGTGGCGACGAACAAGGACTTGCCCCGGGGCCGCTGCCGAACAAACGACCTGGGCGCGCCTAAAGTCTTAAGGGCCATGACGACAGAGGGACCCCTGATGAGAAGTCGAGCACAAACACTGGGGGATCGTTGCTGCGGCCAGCGTGCGACACACCAGGAGTCTGCCGATCCGGTGTCAAGCGAACCTGGCACGGTTCGCCGAGCGAGTCCTGACCACTACCGCACCAAACCGCAGCTGTTTTAACGAACGCCAAAGGCTCGAGTGGCATAATTTGGTCTACGAGGTCCTAGAATAACATCGCTCGGAATTTTACAAACACAGAGGGCGCTTCGGCCGAACACTCCTAAAACACAGGGCGGAGTTCTGGTGGGCATGTGTGTATGAATTGGACTACCTGACTTTGTGCATACCACCAATGCTCCACACAGCATATGCGTCTGACACGAACAGAATGTCTCACTACAGCCATCCAAATATGTCGGGTTCCACATCAACCCTGACGACCGACACCAAGACCAACGTCTCGACGAGCCTAAGCGGTGAGCCGCAAGTCACGTGGTGTCGAGTAGGCCACGGTGAAGGTTCGCCTTCTGCTCAAATAGACGAGCGTGCCCCCGAAGCCGCATCGCTTTGGTCTAACCCCGAGCCTGTGCTCGAGTGTGACACAGATGACAATTGTGCGCACGAAGAGGGTTGTTCTTGTGGCGACGACACCAGTGACTCCGACGACGCCAGTGACTCCGACGATGCGAGTGAGAACGATGTCGACAGTCACGACGAAGGCCACTGTAACGACCCGTTCTGCTGCGATCTGGCTCTGATGTACCACTCCGAGGACGAGGTCTCGTACTACCGGAACAGAGGCATGGCCTTCAAGGACCGGGATGACGGGACCGGCTTTTGGTACAGCCCTGGGCCTTGTATGCCGTTTGAAAGAGGGACCGATGTTGTGTTCGAAGACTAACGTCGGCCTGCACCACTAGCGACAACAACCCAGGATGTCATTGTTTATTACTTTGTTGTGTATGTTACCCACCGCCACCTACTACTCGTGTGTGTATTGTTTTACCCACAGTATATTTCAAGTTGGGCTCCTTTGTTGTGTGTATATTCTAAACCTAAAACCTCGAATGAGCCTTAAATTAAACGCAATTGACAGAGCGATTTGGGATCCTTCTTTTATTGAGTCTGCTTTCTCTCCTCTTTCACATCACACAAAGACACACCACAATAAAGCACATTGTACACCACGTTCATTGTGCATATTTTCAATAAGCACAATTCTCCGCTCATACAAAAACACAATCTTGAGTGATAGTGTAGGTTTGTTGGTTACGGTTGATTGGGCTTGTCCTGGGACTATGCGTGCTCTGGAGAAAAAAGACACACCCTGCTGACTCAGAGCTTTTTGTCAGCCGACTCAGAGCATTTTGTCAGCCGACTCAGAGCATTGGATCAGCCGACTCAGAGCATTTTGTCAGCCGACTCAGAGCATTTTGTCAGCTTACTCAGAGCATTGGATCAGCCGACTCAGAGCATTTTGTCAGCCGACTCAGAGCATTTTGTCAGCCGACTCAGAGCATTGGATCAGCCGACTCAGAGCATTTTGTCAGCCGACTCAGAGCATTTTGTCAGCCGACTCAGAGCATTGGATCAGCCGACTCAGAGCATTTTGTCAGCCGACTCAGAGCATTGGATCAGCCGACTCAGAGCATTTTGTCAGCCGACTCAGAGCACGAGTCCCTTGATAACAGAGCACTGCGCTAAAGTGTTCTGTGTACTCGCCAAGTATTAATAACAGTTGACTGTGCATACAAACACCGGGGACTTTCAACTCGACGTTAACAAAGTGTACTTGGTTAAATATTGCCACGCTTACCCGAGATGCTGTTGCCTATGAGCTGTGTGCTGGCAGCTTGCCTCTTGGTTGTACACGGGCAAACTCCCAGGCTCACGATGTGCATGAATTCGCTAACCCTACCCTGTCACGTCAACCGAAGCAAAGACGTGAGAGCCGTAAAGTGGACCAGAGCAGACATGAACGACATCTATGTGCTTTTATACCGCGACGACCAGCTGGATCCAGAAAAACAGCATCCGTCTTTCGCCAAACGTGTTGACCTTAAAGATAGAAGGATGGCCAACGGGAGCATGTCTCTGGTGATCAATAACATGACACAAGATGACATGGGTGTGTACGACTGTAACGTTTTCAACAGTACCCTGGCTTCGTGGCAGAGAATCTGTTCACTGAATGCCACCCAAGTATACATGATAGGTTCGTGTCACCAGGCTGGAGGAACCATCTCTTCGTATCGCATTAGAGAATTGCAATTGTGTATTTATTTTATTTTTGTTTACATTTCTAGAGCTACAACGGCAAAATGCAGAGCTTCAACAGATAGAGAAAGAGCGGGTCGTCACATCTGTGGTTGTAGCCACTGTGTCACTTGTGTCCCTGGCAGTGATTCTTGTGATATGGATATACAAAAACACACATGTCAAGAAAGTGGACTATGAAGCTGTCTGTATTGAATAAAACAAAGAACCATCGCTTGGGTTTATTGTCTTTATTTGTTATTCACACAAAGATGTCTGTTCACTACACATTTGGTAAAATTCCACATTCGACCATTCACAGCGACACATTGACACACAGTGGCTTGACGTTGTGGGAAACCTCACCGACCCAGAGCACAAATCTCCCCGACCTGGAACCCTCACTGACCCAGAGCACAAATCTCACCGACCTGGAAACCTCACCGACCCAGCGCAAAAATCTCCCCGACCTGGAACCCTCACCGACCCAGCGCATGGTCGCTAAATGTGCATAAAACACAGCTCGTTTACTCCAGTGTTACACAGTTGTTGCTGTATCATCTCCTAAAAGGCTTTGTGTTTCACGTACTGAGTGTCTAACAGATAAAATGGAAGAGCTGGTCTGTCTGCTCGTTTTCATCGTGCCGTTGAGCTGCACGGCGACCCCAGTACGCCTGACTACGAGCCCCAACTATTTGCAATATTTCAAGGAGAAACATTTCATTCTAAATTGCGAAGGGGGAGCTGGTTAAGTGGATTGGAATGTAATGCGGAATACAAGCCTGGGACCGACAAGGAGCGGGTGTGCGCCCGGTTGGGGTAGACGGAACGGTATTCGTGTACGACCAGCATGACCCTACCCTGGGACACCGGGGTCTACTGGTGCGAATCCAAGGATGGCCAAACCAGTGAAATGCAAAATCTCACAGTGACGGCTGGATCGGTGATCCACCAGACTAGTGTTGCTCTGCCCATCACAGAGGGCGATGACCTGACTTTGGTCTGTGTAACGAAGAAACCCACAAAGAACTGGAGTGCGTTTTACAAAGACGGTTCTTTGATTAGCAGCGTGCCTACGGGTCGCGTGACAATTCGCGATGTCGCCAAGTCAGACGAGGGGTTTTACAACTGTGAGACCGAATGCGATGGGAAGTCTCCCTTGAGGGGAGTTTGTGTGTGAAGGTCCTGTGGAGTTTATAAAATTATTTTACAGTTACTATTCATGTTGCATTAGTTATCATTTCATCAGAGCATTTTTGAAGCTGTTGATGTCACATTAAAGTCTGTATTTCAGGTGTTGTCATAATCACATGATGATCCTTCATTGCAGGTTTAACTGTATTCATGTCATCCATATTGCTTATTAGAGAGTTGTTAATTGAGGGTTTGAAGTTATGGGGAAGTGAGAAAGTTAAGGTAAAGTCAAGATGATTCCATATCTGCTTACAATACAGTACATCACAGATAATAACATCACAGCTTAGACCATGGAGGCCGGTGGGCCCACCACAGCCTGCTGCAGGGGAATCTGCCCGGCAACAGGTGACTCGGAAGAGGTTCATTGAGGCCAAGACACACAAGACACATAATGGGGCCTGCATACATACACACACAGTTTCTCAACTTGTTTTGCTCAAAACTGCTACGTGACTTGTCCGGTGTACTTGGCTGTTTAGCAATAACAGTTTAGATAACGGGGAACATCTGGAGGAGAGGAGTGAAGGGCCGTTAGGGTCCGGTGGAAGAGAGTGTTCTTAGATTCTGAGAATTGATACTTAGATTTCCAGTAAATCCAACTGTTTGACGCATATTATTCGTCATCAACTGTTATATATACCACTCCTTATTTCTGTTCGGGGGAGACTGCCTTGAAAAGTGTAACGATACGCTTCTTCCCCACATATATATGTGTTTAATAAAATCACTATTTTGACATCTACTGGGACCTCCAGTCGTTTGTCCTTTCCTCAAAATACGAACCATGACAGTCCATTGCTCTAGAGCACCAGCCCCGAGACAACTACAGGGGGTTTTGTGTCAGGAGACCCATCGTTCAAGGGCACCGCGCGTGCCGTCACAAAGGCTACGACCACTGGAGCACCACCTGATGACATTGGCGTTTTTAGCGCCAACATCGTTTGTTTAATTGTGGACACTGTTTGTTTGATTCTTGGGGTATTGGTTGTTGGTAGCTTATTAGCGACAAGGAGACGCAACTCCTACAACTCCGACACCGTCTTTGACTCGCAACATTTCACGGTTGCTGATTCTGGGGTGTAATGATATAGTGAAAACAGGCTAGGGATGGAATTATACGATGACTGTACATGTATTTCCTTTGCTTATTTTTGCACTGTAATGTGTGTGTGTGTGTGTTAATGGAGAGCTGCTGATTCTAAATAAACAGCTAACACTAACATTTGCATGTCGGCTGCCTCACTCTGTATATTCGCAAAAACACATTATAAGGAACAATCATAAAGCCGATGAGCTGCACATAAAGTCTGTGATCTACGCCATTGTATTTGTGTTATGTGGGCATATAATCGACACAATATATAGTGTATATTACAAGTGTCCTTGTAATGTTTGGATTCACTTCTATTAATTCAAACTGTACGAAAACAGACTGTGGCCATTACAAACTCGGGTGTGTGAACTACATGGAAAGTTGCCGTGTTTCCCTAATGTGAAGTCACTCTCAACACTTTGATTTAATTGTTCTTCTTTAACTGGTTGTGAGCATTCGTCCGCCGACCCAGCGCATTCGTCCGCCGACCCAGCGCATTCGTCCGCCGACCCAGCGCATTCGTCCGCCGACCCAGCGCATTCGTCCGCAGACCCAGAGCACCCGCCAACCCAGCGCATTGGTCCGCCGACCCAGAGCACCCGCCGACCCAGAGAATTTGTATAAATAACTGTGGTGTTCAACAGTTTGTTTCATACACTCTCGGCTCTCGAACCTCATTCATTTTGAGTCTGCCAAGGCTTTACACAATGGCTGGCCTAGTTTGGGTTCTCACTGTCACAACTGTCATGTTGTGTACCTCAGCTATAGAGAGAGCCCCTGCTACACAGGGGGGACCATTATGGAAATAGCCCTCTGGGCAGCAAGGCAAGCTGCCCTGAATGCACAGAAAACCTGCCACTGTTGCCCCTACAACTCCAACGCCTACACAGGACCTGACCATGCAACGTGATGCCTCTGTAGAGGGACCACCAACTTTAGAGGGAAAACTGAACAAGTATCTTGCTCAACTGGCCCTCTGGGTAGCAAGGCAAGCCCAGAAACCTGCGTTGTCCCTGCGACCCCAGAGCCCATTCCCGCCCCTGCGACTTCAGGACCTATGAAATCAGCAGATATAACTACCAAATATAAAAGCAATGACAGCATACAATGTCATTGCTTTTGTATCCCATATCTGTTCACGGGCATAGTCCCTTATGTTGTGTGTGGTTATATTACACATACTACAATGACCTGCTTTTATATTCCTTGGTACTGTGTATGTTTTTTTTTTTTTTGGTTTTTGTATTACATATCATTGATTTTGTTTCCATATCTGTTCATGGGCATAGTCCTTTGTAGTATGCGTAATATAACCACACACAACATAATGACATGCTTTTATATTCCTTGGTACTGTGTATGGTTTTTTTTGTATTTGTATTACATATAATTGATTTTGTTTTCCACATGTGTTCATAAGCCTTAAGCATAAGTCCTTTATGTTGTGTGTGGTTATATCATACTACAATGATGTGCTTTTTATATTCCTTGGTACAGGTGTATGTTGTTTGTTTTTTTTGGGGGGGGGGGGGGGGGGGGGGGGGTTGGATTATGGGTTTTCAGACATAGCCTTTGTATACTGTCGTTGATTGTTTTTAGATATTTTGTTTATGTGCATCGTCTGGTATCTTCTTGTATGTACTATTAATCACGCATAATACAATAAAGTGATTTCAATATAATATTAATCATTCTTGTACGTCTGCGTCTTGATGCGATGCAATTACGAAGGACTGGCATTTTCTGTACTTGTCGACAGGGAATGTGTTTGGTTATCTGAAGATGATACCCGAGACCGTTACGGTGCACGAGGACCCGGACCCTGACACCGGTTCCCGTCGAGCGGCCGTGTTCACCATTCCACTAGATGTATTGGACGAGGCGGGGGGGGTCGAAGGGGGTGTGCGTTGCTGTGCCCTTGCTGTCAGGTGTCTTTTGACACTACCGTGTTTTGCAAACGCGCTTTTTGAAATTGCGTCCAAGGGGAATCGTGTTACGGCGTGGCAAGTTGTGCATCGCAACAATAAACCCAGATGGGTCGTGGATCACGCTTCGGGTTGGAGGGACCCTATTTACAGACCCCGAGATGCAAGAGGCATGTGTGAGATCGGACGAAGCCTCGGCGAGTTAAACCTTTCGCACTTTCTATCTGATCAAGACTTCTCGTCCGCGTTGGACGCTACGTTCCAATACTTGGTGAAAGAATTGACGTCCTGACCATGCTGTCCTACAACTACAAACCTGCCCGAGGCACCGACCGGATGACCCCATGCGAGTCGCGTGCGAGCGACGATACACAAACGGATAGATTCCTCGAGGCGATGGAGGACGACGTGGTCACGTTGGACTATTTGATAGGAGTGACGCCGATAAACAGAGAATATGCCTTCGTTTAATACAAGCCTACCGAGAAACACAAACGCTACGTGGGGACTAAAATCTCCCCCGTTCATCAGATAAACATGTTCATCCAAACCTTACGCGATAATGGTGTGTCGCTGGAAACCGCTATATGCACCATCGTGGACTCTAACCAGCGAACCTTATGGCTATGGATTCCTCTATCAGAGCTAAAGGAACTTAGCCTAGAACCTCTGTGGATGATAAGAGGGATAGTTCAGCTATTTGGCAAACAGCAATGCATCGCAATCGCGATCGATGACAGAGCGCTGGCGAACATCACGCTGGATCCCGACACTGCGCTACTGGTTGACTCGTGTGCGCGGGGCAAACTCAGCAAACCCATTGCGACGAAGAACCTACGCTGTGGCAGCAGACACCCAAATGTTCGCCGCGTTTGTCTCCAACTGAAACCCGCAAACAAAAGCGTACTCTCGCTTCACACGACACGGACAGTGTTGCTGTCCGCAAAAAAACCAAACCCCTTTGCTGTGACACACTGATACGCGGAAACAAGCAACACAGACGACATGGTGTTACGCCAAAGTTTAATGTGAAAAACAGAAATGTACACAGATACAAAACACGTAACATGACAAGGATTGACGCATCTGAGGTCTCGCTCGCCTCCAGCAAGATGGCACGACCAGAGAAGCCTTCGGCCTTGTCCTCCGACACATCGAATGATCCTGCGTGTGAGGGGAACATACTCGATGAGCAGCACAAAGTACGCATCACACAGGACGAGTCGTCTCGTGGAAGTTCCCCTTCCGTTCGCCGGATCGATCTCGGTGGAGACGTTTCCTGGGATACCTCTTTTGTCTCGCCGATGACCGTGACCGTGGATCCGCATGCGCCTCTGCGAGACTCTTGGTTGCCGGTCCTCACTGATGATCCCTTGGATGAACGAACCCTCCTTTCCACATTACGTCCGTCTCAGGGGGTGCAGCGTAGGTGCCTGGTGATGTAAACAAGTCCTGGTTCTCGGGTGGGCTAACGTAATGTTCGTATCTCACATCGGAAGGCCTCAGTCCCAGTTTGTTGGCTAACAATAGCCCATATGCTACGGGACGGAGCGAGTCCCGCGTGAGCATAACGTCGCTCACCATGAGCGAAGAGTCGGGTTTTTGCCCGGACAAGCTGTCCGCAAACACAAAGCCGGACGTGTTCAAAAGTGTCACCAGCATCGAGTGGAAAGTGTGAACGGGGGAACCGGATTCCAACTCCCGAACCGTGTCTCTGTTATTGTACTGTATCGTGTTATGTCTTCTGCTGAACTGACTGAAGCTGGACAGCGTGCTCCGCCAGAAATTTGTCTACATACTCTACGTCTCCTCCAAGTGAGCGACGCTCACCGCGGACGGGTAGCTGCACACCAGTTTGACGTCCGATCCTAGCTCCGAGACTGGTCCGTGTTCCTCCTGCCAATTGGGGTCACGCTCGAGTTTTCTCGCTATGAGATCGGCCATTTACAGCAACTTATTATTTTTACACACTTTCTTCAACTCCTCCACCGCCACGCGAGGACGCCGTGTCACTTCTTCCAAAAACTTTCTCACAACCAGAATCTCTTGTCCTTCGGAGATCATGGTCGCCATCATCTTGCTCAAGCTATGCGACACGCTGGCCAACTTGTTTTCCGAGACCGTACCGCCGATCACAGTAAGAAGTCGGGCAACTCGGACACCAGTAACCCGAACATGTCTGTGCTGTTGTTGGCGGTCATGAACCGAGACAAGTTGTCCAGGAGCGGTCTCCCTGATGCGTTTCCGTTGACTGAAACGTCCGTCGACTGTGTCAACGAAGACCGATCCGCTCCCCCGCTGTTATAAACCTATCGGCCCGACGCCTTCATCAACCCGGCTATGATGTAATGGAAAAGAGTGACCCAACATTTGACCGTCTCATGTACCCTTTTGGCTAGCGTGGAACCGTCCTCCCCGGCTGTCCAAGAGCTTTCCCACATTGGTATGTGCCGATACAAAATGCTGTCCACCGCAGCTGTGACGAGGCCGGTCTCGGCGTCGAAGAAAGCCACGCACGATGAGGCCTTACACTCGGGAACGATGGAACATCTGCCATGTTCGAACGTCTTTATTACACCCCACAGCCCGACGGTCTCCATCTTAAGCTCTGTTTCCTTTATGGGATTGTGTCTCAGCCCGGCGTCGCAATCTATCCAATCTCCTATGATTTTACACACCACCGACACTTGGGGCTGTGGAAAGCAATTGCTCATTAGCAGCTCAAGGGCGGTGGTCAGTTTGTCGAGCGGCATGTGTAACATGGAAGGTAGAGCCCGTTCGTGCGCACGGAGCTCTTGGACTGATTCAGCCACGGCCTCGCGGGGACTCAGCGTGTCGTACACGGTGGTGAAAAGGGACCTTTTGCAATGTCTTGATGCATTCTCAATCATCCAGGAAAGTAAATATCCAAAAGTTTAATCTGTTCATCTGGACGTAGCGTTTTGTGGGAGAAACGTTTCGTCACTCATCCAAGTGACTTCTTCAGTCTCAGCTGACTGCAGGTTTCCCCAAACCTTATAAACAGTACATTTGCATAATGACTGAAACCAGCCCACTGAGGGAACAATGGGCTGTGAGGTCAGTTCCTTAATCATAATTATGCAAATTCCCATGACCATTGATCAACAATCACTGACCAAAACCCCCTGATCAAAGAACACTGATCAATGGCCATGAGTACCATTCACAGAGAGTTGGGGAATTGCTGCAATCACAGCATTGTAAGATGGCGAAAGATGTACCCTTAGGCCCCCTCCTCGATTCAGAGATGGTCTTTCCCTCTTCACGTAAATGGCCTCCTTGACTCCACGCTCAAACCAGCGTTCTTCCCTGTCCAGGATGTGTCCATCCTCATCGTTGAAAGAGTGTCCACTGGCCTGTAGGTGTAAATAAACTGCAGAGTCCTGGCCTGATGAGGTTGCTCTTCTGTGTTGTGCCATCCGCTTCGCTAGAGGTTGTTTGGTTTCCCCGATGTATACATCGTGGCAATCCTCCTGGCACTTAACAGCGTACACTATGTTATTCTGTTTGTGTCGGGGGACCCGATCCTTGGGGTGGACCAGTTTTTGGCGCAGCGTATTTTGGGGTTTAAAAGCCACAGAGACCCGGTGTTTAGAAAAAATGCGTCTAGACTGTTCCGATACTCCTGACACATATGGGATCACTACAGGTTTTCGCCTGGGCAGCGGTTGTCCTTCTCTCCTGGATCGGCTGGAGCTTTCTTTAGGTGCCTTCCCAGCTTTGACAAAAGTCCAGCTGGGATAACCACATTTACTCAGGGCCTTCTTGATGTGCTGTTCTTCTGCCTCCCTGGCCGCTGTGTCTGTGGGGATGGTGTTCGCTCTGTGTTGTAGCGTCCTGATGACACCCAGTTTGTGCTCCAGTGGATGATGAGAGTCAAACCTTAGATACTGATCCGTATGCGTAGGTTTACGGTACACGTCAGCTTTTAGATGTCCCCCATTACTGATGGAAATCTCACAGTCTAAGAAGGCTAACCTGCCACTTTTCATATCCTCCCTGGTGAATTTGATGCAATGCCGCTTGTCCAATCGCGGAACACAGGAACAGCACCGGTCGGATTGCCGACGTCTGTTGGGCGTCCTCAGATCTGAGGACACCAAAGCATTCAGACTCGCTCTGCTCGACGGTCCCATGCCTATCTTCCTTATCCTTTGCCATGGGACAAAAATGCACGGCACGAACCCCGCCAATACGGTCCACCGGATCATATTCCTCAACGTCTTCTTGATGTGCTCGCACACGCGATTCGAGGAGTAATAGTTCACCAAGTACCAAACTAAGCACTTGGCACTCTCATTGTTGCTCCCCAACACGTTGTACAACAACAACTCTATGGAAAGATTTGGATTGAACGTGTTGACAATCTCTTCCACAGCTACGGCCAACTGAGGATCCTCGGCCACGTAAATCCAAGACTATACCTCGTGATGAATCGGTATCAACCCGTAATCTCTATAGTCGATGAGGCGGGACGCATCTCGTTTACACTGCTGTTCGTTCCTTCTAAACCCGTAAAGGTCGTGCGAACACGGCCTGTCTCTCAAAGCCACCTCTGCTAACTGTTTCTCCACCAGCGCACGTTCCGACGCCATGACTATGGCTGGAATCCCCCTCTAATCTTCACCAGTATATAGTCCGGTTAACAATTCTATCCTCAAATACTTATTATCGCTTACTTTGTAATACGAGCGTGTGAGTATTGTCTACTGCCGGCTCGGGATGGTGTGGATGTTATTCAGGGCACTTTGTTGCCTGTGTCAGAGCAGGGACACGGTGCATGGTTACATGGGCAGCGGAGGCGGCAGCCAGTATTATCAGGAATTCGAGGACAGCGAAGACGAGGACGAGGACGAGGATGACGACGACTCAAGTAACCAGAAGGAATTTAGGCGGAGAGTGTTGAAGTTGTCCAGACCGAAGCAAGACGCGATAGTGGCCACAAAAGATGCGGTTGTTGCGGAAAAACTGCTGAAGCAACACGGGGGTGATTCGAGTTCACTAATGTACTACGATGAGTGCTCCCATGAAATGTCTAAGGCTCTACAGCGACTTCCCGTTGGGCCGCGCAGGACACAGATCAAGGCGATCGGTCGCTCTTCCCGTGTGAAATCTAGAGCACTCGTAGGGTAGTATAGTACGGCAGAGGATCTACAAAGAAACAAGCAATCATGAACATCGTAGTGATGGACCCGGGCAGCTACAAGCTGAAACCGGTGGAAGCTGTGGCCAGACTGATCGGAGCCCCCGGGTTTCTCAGAAACCCAAATAGTGAATTTGCCGAATACATTGTCGACAAAGTGGTCAGATCCTCTGCTGTCAACACAACCGTGGTCACGGACCTAACGCTGCTGATGTCCCAAGCTCACATGGGAGTGACTCTGTTTCGACAACAGCGGGAAACGAGCCGTTTGCTGTGGGGGTTTGTTTACAAAATGTTAATCCCAGACGACAAGGTGCCCACGGGCACGAAATTCTTCAGAAAATACAGAATCACGGACCAGCGAGAAGCTCAGCATGGCACATACGACACAATAACCAACGGAGTACAGACTACCGTGCACAGCGAGGAATTCAGGCCCACATCCAAAGTTGTGACCATGCAATTCAGCAGTCTGCTGAGCGTGACGGTTCCGTCAGTCGCCGTCGACCTCATCACGAGAGAGCTAGAAATGGCTAGCACGGCCTGGGAACTGACGAGAATGTGCGAAGTCTTGCAATACTGCGCGGCTGAGCCCACGCTAATCGACAGAATCGCCCGGCAGACCAAAACGGCGGGCCGCGCCGAACGGCTTACACTACTTGTTGATCATGGCCGAGCTCACGTGTGGCATGGTGAACATACAGCCTGACAAGTTCATTTGCGCTTTGGAAAACGCCAGGAGCGTGTTAGAGAGCGAAAGCCCAGAGGTTGTGATTATGGGCGAGAGCTTATTGAGAATAGTGTCCCAGCAGCACTCCGGCTCCTTGAGGTCTCACATAATCATAGAGGACACCGTCCTCTCACCGGAGTTTGCGGTGTACACCATGGACAACGAAACGGTCAACGCCTCGGATGGTCACCAATTTGTAATGAAAGAAGCAGCACACCACAGCTCTCTGGCGACAGGCCTGCCTTTCGTGGAAGGGTCTCTGTCTCAAGAGTCCAGCAAAGTGAATTACATAATTGCAGGCAGCGGACCGACCGACAAGATACCCATCGTACACGTGGACGGCGTGCAAATGGAACACGGCGTAAGTAGGAACACGTCCACCGAGCACAAAGCCTTCTCCAATTCAGAGGGTTTTAAGTGGGAGTATTTCACGGTGGGGTGCACCGCTCCCTCCGTCGCACAGTTGAACCCCTACAATCTACTCCCCACCAAAGACACGGACGAGCTCAACTTCAAACACGTGGCACAAAGGTCGCCGTCGTCCACCTTTCTGCACAGATACGACAGCGCGGTGGTAGAAGTCTCGCTTCGTCGTCTTCACACCAGAGGGAACCCCAAGGAACTGTTCACCGCCGAGAGAAGGAGATACCTGCAAAACGAGGTGGATTCTCTGATGTCCGGTACACGAAGACCAACAACCCAGCGTGTCTCTTGGAGTTCGACGTGTGACATATGGTGATACCGCAAGAAGACCAGTGGCTCGTGAGACCTAGATTCGCGCTGTTCAACTCCTCAGGCATGAACTCCATCGAGAACGAAATAGCCCAAATCGGAAGCGAGTTGCTCGCATGTTTTGGCAAAACCACGCAAGCACAAAGCGTAGCCTCGGGCTTAGAGATGCGCTACTATACAGCCCTGGCATCCAGGACATGTTGGTAGTCAGACGCCAGGCAATGACCGACGATTTCTCACTAACTACAGTGATGGGGACCACAGAGTGGCCGACATCTAGAAACTACTGGTCTCTGTTAACCGATCCCATCTGCACGATAGCGCTACACAGAGCACTTTTGGCTAAAAAAGGGCGCTCTGCATTGACATTTCAGGAGCGTACGATCTTGGTACAATTAGAGAATCTCATAAACGGCGTGTTGTTCCTATTTCATACAATCGTTGGCAAAAGAACAAACTCGGTGCTCTCCTACATGGTCGCGTTCAACTTTGCAACTGGACACGAAGCCAACCGCGGTTACCCGACGGCTTTCACCGCCAACGAGATTGACTACTGCAACATCATGTACTGGGTAGTGTTGCCTGCTATGGGAGCTAGGGTGTATAGGAGGACTACAGAGTCACGGGATAACGATTGCGATGTCCGACATACCGCCATAGTGCAGGACGGAGACCTTGTCAAACTAGAGAGCGACTTGAATCTGAACAGCAGTGACATGCCCACGGTCCCCCAGATTAGCGGCGTGTGTTTCTTTTCTAATAGGAAGACTCGATGTGCGACGACTGATTCCTGCGGTTAAAACATTGTCAGATAACGTGGGACTGCAACTCAATGCTTCGGAATACATAAACAAGCAAGTGCTCACTCTCGCCTTACAAAGGGACTTGGATGACGCTAGGGAGCCTGTGACCAAAGTCACGGTAGAAGAAGCGTGCAACGCATACGGAAGACCACCTAAACCGAATTATCCTGTGCACATAGTGTAGATTGGCTTGTTTTCGTTGGATGGATGTCATGTGTTATGTAGACCGAACCCGCATTGTTTCTGTTGATCTGTGTGAAATGTACAAAATAAACACAATGATAGAATGATGCAAAATGTCTTTATTGTGTACATACAGCATTCTAACACATGGGTACAAGGCACATACAGCATTCTAAAACATGGGTACAAGCAGTCACAAAATGCATTAGTTGACGAATGAAAATTTGTACAAATGTATAGCCCATATACACCGGCAGCATCGATAGGATGTATACTGTCCCAACCTCCTGCAATCCAGTATGATATCCTTGCAATATCCAACCCGCGTGTCGGGTGATGTTCAGTAGTAATTCTCGATAACTGGTATTGGTGACATCGCGACTGCAACGCGCTAGTCTCGGTCTAATAGTCGGCGTCATATGTTGTTGAAAATACTCACGTCTGTCTCTGACAGTCCACAGTCGACGAAGTGTAGAGCAAAGGCAAGTCCTACTATCCACATCGGCCGCGTCGTTGAGATCCGTAAAGCACGGTATCCATCCTACATGCTCTCTAGATATCTTTTGGGTATGATCCTCGTGAGTTACGAGTATGTGGGTTAACACTCTCTCGTAATAGAAATGAAGCAGTAGAGTCTGACCCATAGTTCTAATCAACCAAGGCTGCATCTTTGCAGATTCCCTTATGGTGCCTGGTTTGTCGCAGATGAGAGTGACCGAAAATGTCTTTACCCACAACACACGGTGACACCGAATAGTGAAGCCCAAAAGGTGTGGCGCGGCTGGTGCCGTCAACATAAACCTCAGATCTTCACATATCATTTCAAAGTTGATGTTGAAAACAGGCAATGACCATAGAACTCCAAAGTTTGAAGTCTTCAGTTGTACTATGTTGGGTGGTGTGGCAGTGTGAACTAAAGTCACGGCACACTTTACGAAAACCCCATCGGTTGCACCTAGAGTGTAAACCCAGTGCTCTCCCTCCGTATTCATCGCAGTAGAGCAATACAAAATGTCAAAGTCTGACGATGCTTTTCTTTCACCTCCCCACAGAGGGCAACGTGGTACATGTACCACAGCCGTTGGCTCTAACTGACCAGCTCACTGTAGAAATCACCAACAACACTCTGGTTAGACTACGAGTGCGAAAGTTCAAACTGTGGCCCAGGTCTTTATTTATATTGACCGAAAGCACAACAGCAATAGAATGCACTATGAACAGTTTCCTGTCTTTGTACAGAGCGGTGGTGACCGTTGGGAATTCAGACAATCCCGGGTGTTCCTGTATCACAGACATACCGCTCGGGCAACTGCCGGATCGCTTCGATGCGATTTGCCTGAGACAGTTCTCGATCCCTCTGGCCATGAACATCACCTGCATGTCCGCCTGCATCATTTGATGTGTAACGCTCTGCATCTCAGCGTACCACATCTGATAGCTAATGGTGACGGAGAATTTGATGTTGATGTCACACATCAAGGCTTCCCTGTTTTTCATCATAGTACCTTTGAGTAGTGCAAAGTTTTTGTTGGCCATCTCGTTATTGCTCTGAATTTGCGTCTCATGCTCGTCTAGGCGTCTGTTCACCAATGCTATCTTATCGTCGAGCTTCCTGCTGACTTCTACTATGTCCTGAGAGACTTTGACATAGTTGTTTTTCAAAAGGTCCATCTGCTCTACCAATTCATCAACTCTATTCGACGTATGCCAGGCCAACCCCAACGCTGCGGTTGCCATGCCCACGGCTACGAAACATTTCTTTCTACCGTGGGGTTTCGGCGGTTTGTCGAGCCAGGGAAATGGCGCCGAGTCTGGTACATCCTTGCTTTCAGTTCCTACATCACCAGCTCTCGTTGCCCCTCTTGCACAAATTCACTGGCTCTGCGTGCGTCGTTCACTATCTCGTGAGCGGAATTGCACAGCCTGCCATAATTCCTTCGACAACTGTTGTCCCCTCCACACAGTTGCATTGCGCTCACGTTGTAGTTGATAAACCGCACGTCCATATTTATGTAGTCTATGCCGTGGGTAAAGTTCGACACGAAATACATGGCCTCGGCTGGTTTGACTATCAATCCGTACTCGGCCTCGATCGTCGGCTTATCCACCGTGTATCCGGTCGTGATTTTGGAAAACCCCGCAGCGTTGTTCTCCGTGGGTGTAATTGTCAGCCCTCCGGTTAGCGACAACGTAGTTATCACCTTGTTAGCCTGAACACCCGCATGCAAAACAGCCAACAGATAAGACATGATCCCCTTGTTCGACTCCCCCTTCGCCCACATATTCTGACAGTCCTCAGGTTTGGTCATGTCAACGAATAGTCGGGGAGTCACAAAGGCCTCGAATGCTCCAAGGCTTGCAAAGTTCAAAGTCTTCACAATTCCCATCGCTCTCGGTAGGCGAAGGAATAGCTTGGTCGCCCACGGTGCGGTCATAGCCTCGCCACCTTGCTTAGATTGGAATCTGCGTTTTCCTGAGAACGAGCAGAGGACCCCCGGTCGCTGGGGTGCAGCATGATGGCGCTCGAATACGTGGCGATCGCGGTTTTGTGCAGGGTCTTAGGTATGTTCTGTATCACCGAGGCGTACCTATCGTCTGTGTAAGCCACGGGGACTACACAGCTGTCCAGCGGTATCCTGAGAATAACGTGCCCGAATTCGCTCAATGCGTTGAGCCTGTCGATGTCCACATTCAGGGACAGATGGTTCTAGGCCTACGTCGCATAGTCCGCTGATACTACGGTGGCATCACAGCCCGAGGAGGCAATAAAGGCTTGGATTTCACCGGTACTGGGTCGTGACAACGCGTCTTCGCGCAGCAGCTCCGCGGCACTAGATATTTCACACATAGCAATAGGGGCCAAGGCGTCTTCATCGGCGTTGGTTATGCCCACGCTATTGGTATTGACGTGTCCTATGCAGAACGTGTTTCCGTTTGAGCGAAAACAGTTGTTGCCCAGTTGAGTGTAGCACAGGCCTATTGACTCGCTGTCGCCCAAGCCTACGTACAATAACACGATCGGGGTCGCATTGTGCCTTGGGGTCGTCGCCGAAGAAATTCTTTCTGTTTCTCTCACTGGCGTGTAGCATTATGGATACCTTGTTTATGGGAATCGACGATATCGGACGATCTGCACATGGGAACTTGCCTGGTATTTCCACACAGGAGTCTTTGTCCAGCTTCAACACGTACGCACCTAGCATAACACCTTGACTCTCGTATCTACTCAGATCACCATTAGCACTCCTGTTCGGTCTCCAGCTCGCGTAAATTTTTCCGGAGCAGTAATGTGTACACATTTGGTCACTGGGATCCTCGCGTCCCTCGATGTGAACCGTCAATGCGAAGCTTCCTTTGCTGTGACCTTGACACCAGCCGGTTCCCACGGCACATCTCAGAACCAATATCCAAACGTATGGAGTGTAGCCATACGGCATGGCGTCTCTGTTGTTGTTGTTGTTCTTGTACACCATGGGGCCGCATGCCGCGAAAGGCAACAACAAACCCACACACAGAGTGAATGCAATGATCATGGTGTCACAAATGTGCCGCTTACAGGCAAAGCTACGGAGGGTACTCTAATAGTATCAGCTGCAGAGTCATAGCAGAGGATGCGACCCACACTTGTCGTTGTAATCTACGGGCCGGTGTTTTAGTAGAGTGTGGCACATGGCCGTGAGTCCGATGAATTATTTCACTGCGTTGTTGTGAATCTTGGCCATGTCCTGATCCGGTACCAGTAGTTACGTGGTTCATGATGTGTAGCGAAGTACAGTTCGCTAACATGTACGAGCGGGCTATCAAGTCTATCGACATTTTCTGTAGTACGCCGATCATGTTTTCGTCCGACGTTACGGTGTGACCCAGATGAACGTTGACCTCTTCGGTTGTAAACCTTTGTCCGCATCCCAACAAAAACGAACTGACTTCGTGAGGTTTGAGTACCTTGATCGCATCCGCGGTGTTTTGGTCCAGTTCGCATAGACGGCACTTTTTCGGGGCGCAGAGTTCGACGTCCACGATGCCGGGCTGCTGGTCGGTGTTTAACTTGACGTATAACATCGGATATTGCTTCTACATGAAGCGATCTGTATCCCTGTTTTGCTGACATTCGAGAACGCCTTGGTCCGACGGCTCTGGAAACAAGCTGAACACGGGATCTGAAGCCATGGCAACAGAATACCCTGGGTCTCGTGGTGTGGTTACACGAGGCCTGTTTTCTTCCGTGGATCCTCGCTGCATCAAGGAGTTAGATCTACTAGAGAGGGTCGGGCGTCCGACAAAGAATGTTCCGAGGGGCGGCTAGTCGGTGTCGTAGTGGTCATAGAACGTGCTCGGTGAGCACGGTTGGAGGAGGATGTCCGGTGTTCGGACCTCCTCGGCTGAGTCGCTGGTGGGGAATCACTGTGAGGACGGTTGCTCATCTTTGCAAGTCGAGGAGTGCAGCGTGGTCAGACGCATACAGTGTGACAGGCTCACGGTGTCGGGTGGATTGCTGTCGGTTTGGACCGCCAGCATCTGCTTACATCGAGATTCGGCCGGCGAGAACGTGATAGCTATAGTACATGGCGAACAATGTAAATGGTGCAAAACCGCGACAGACTCGGCAGCGGCCTTTACACCGGTGCGTATCTAGGATGGCTGTTTCAGATCAGAGTATCGGAAGCCGCTAGATTAACGGAGTTGACCACAGAGTTGACAAAGACACAAGGAGCAACCCTTGACCACCGTGACATCCCCATAACAGGAACCCCTCCGTACTGTGCGGCTACTGAAATGTGGCATATATTGAGCGTGGCTCTTACGATATTACTGGCATTCGATGACGAATTTGACTGTGGGGACAACGTGACGTTTAACATAAAGGCTCGCCTAGGTTGACTCGGACGTCGGTGCACTTTACTTTACATACATTTACCATGAGGGATAAGGCTGTGGCGGAAGCCATGGGATCGAGACTCGGTCCCGTATTTGGAACCAAGGACCGGCGGGCGTACATCAAGGCACGCAAAGACGACAGCGTGCGTGCTGTTGTCGACTTATCCACGATGACCCTAGTGGACTACGCGACTCCAGAACAATACCCGGACGAACCCATGCACTGCGACCGATCTCTATTCGTTCCTATCTTTTGCAAAGACTGCTACGGCACACACGAGGCATGATACAATGGCGCGATACAGACTATGACGTCTTCTGGCACAGACACATTCATCGTGGGCATGTGCAGTGTGTACGGGGTAGCCTCGGGCGAGATATACCCAGATTATAGGCTGGAATACATTGTGCCAAATGACTTGTCTTCAGAGCTTGTCACCCCCAACTGGGCAGGGCCTTGTTCATGCACAAGACCGAGAATGAGATCGACTCGGTCAAATGCTACTGACACGTGCACAGCCGATCGACGAATAAAACCTTTCTATATTGCTGCGTTGCGAGGGCCGATACGCAGTACGCGGCGGGTGTGGTGCAACCAGAAACCAGTTTGGTCTCATGGCCCATGAGATCGGGTTGTTTTTGCGTGGTGGTGTCGGCAAAGGACTTGCCGTCGACGATGACTAGAATGGGGTTCTCTTCTGTGAAAGACGCCACACTGGACGCTGGCGAGAAACCCCTTAGCTCATCTACCCCCTGCACCCCAGAGCCTCTGTCTTCTGCATAGCGAGTGGGCCATCAAGCCGCAGAGGCTCTGCGTAACATGGTCACGGATCAGACGGCCGATATGCGCCTATTGAAAGACGCGTTAGAGGCCGTGAAGGTTCAGAATAACCTATCAACTCGTTTACTAAAGGGACCGGACGAAGACGCCTTGTTCACTCTACAAGGGGCCAGGGAATTCAGTAGGCGAACAGGTACGGAGACCAAACTCTGCGCAGGTGATACTACTGACAATCAACCCCTTGACCAAGAACACAAACAGACCTCGGACGCTCATAACGCCGGCGAGATGACTGTGACGCAAAGTCAGATGGACGAGATACTCAAGCTCCTGCAAAGCCAACACCGGCAACAACAGCCTCAACAGCAGGATATGCAACACGCTCAACTCTATGCATTTCACAATCAAACACAACCCAATCCAGTCTACCTTCCGTACCCCGCAGCCATGCAGCCCCACAACCCAATTGTGTTCCACCGACGATACGGAGATGCTGTGCTGCCCAACGCAAACCCCAAGCCTGGGGGTTCCCGCTCCGAAAGCCTGACGGATTACTATAGTCTGACTCAGGAACAGAGACGGAAAATAGCCATGGCCTACAATCGAGAGGAAGCGGAGAAACAGGCCGTTGTGCAAAAAGAATAAGAAAGGATGTTGGAGTCCATGAAAGACACCACAAAAGACGCCCTGAAAAACCAGACTTCCAAATTACCAACAACGGAGTCCCAGAGCGAATAATACGACACGCTTAGGATGTTAGCAAAGGATACGCCGTACAAGCGTGTCAACCAGACTCGGAACTCCGAGTTGATGGACAACAACGACGTGGGTTTTGCGTGAGCTCTACGAACTGAGGGAACTGACTAAAGAGCTCTCCGCCAGGTGTGTTGTAGACGAGAAACCGAACCACGTCAATCCAAACCCCGTCAATCGAAACCAGAGCCCTGACAATCAGACTATCGACTTGGAAGCTGAAAACACTAGCCAAGCCACACAGTCTGTGGCCGTTGGGGAGAATACTCTAGTGACCGCGAAACAACAGGCCGGTTACGCCAGTGTCGCACAAGCCAGGGCCGGGAGATCCACTGGAGATTCGGTTTCCGATTTCACATCTGCCGTCGTGTCAAAGAATTGAATGTGATGTTTTGTGATAAACATGTTGTGATGCTTATAAGAAATAAAAGAGGAATGACACACAGTGTTTGTACATTTGTCACGTCTCTTTATTTTACACATACAGGCCAATGATACGACGTCTCTATTACCGTGTAAACCTGGTCGAGGCCACTCAGTAATCCAGTGTATTTACTATCAGCATTAACATTGGAAGAACCACATGCTGTTCGTAGGATCACCATGGACGACGATTGCGAAGTTGTGAGTGTTACAGCTGCAGAGCCGTTTGTTTTCCATCCCCTCCATCCATTTGCTAAGCAGTTTATGTGTAATAAGCGGCTTTGGATCACTGACGTGAAGAATGCCATGGTACCACGGGCCATCGACATACTACCCCTTGGCCAACCCTGCAAACGTATGGCCATAAAAAGTGACGGGAATTGTTTCTTTCATGCCATCAGTCAAGTTCTCTCCGGGACCGAAGATAACCACGAGACAATTAGAGCGGCGCTTGTGTCAGAGATGCGACTGACAGACTACAAGTATGTGCAAGAGAGTGGCATGGATCGCGTTGGGGTGTGGGCTACCGAGGTTGAGATAGAAGCATTGGCAGCTATGTTATCCAGTAGAATATACACCTATTACCATGGTCGGTGGCTAAGAACTTCTCATAAATGGTAAATGGTAAATGGCCTGTATTTATATAGCGCTTTAATAGTCCCTAAGGACCCCAAAGCGCTTTACATATCCAGTCATCCACCCATTCACACACATATTCACCCTACTCATAAGGGAGTCTGGAAGGGGGGTATTTATCTCAATAACGAGGGCTGTCACTATGAACCAGTGTTATGCACGAAGTCACCGTGCGGTGACGTTTGCAGCAGGTGCTATCGTGTCGCGCATCCGCCTATTTATGTGGACGTGCCACAACTACCGGAGCACCTAGGTTCACCCGGCTCCGTTGTGTACTGTAGCAGCGAAAAAGAGCCCCGCTGTGCGCACCGAGAACAAGTGCAGACCGCTACCAGGGACACCCGTCCGTTGAGTTTGATGACGAAGCCCTCGGTGAGAGCTCGGACTACCACGAACAGGCGACTCGACCCACAGTACAACATGACTGTGAGACCGTGGACATTGCTAGCTGAAACATGGCATGCCTTCATGGCATACGCCGATGAGGGCTGGTGGGGCGATGTCTCTTTGGCCACTGTCGTATCCTGCATGCATCTCAGTGCGGACGGTGACATCGCTATCACGGCTGCACTATCAAGCGACCCGGGGATTGTGTGCTCTGTAACCGTGCGAGCATTCCCTTCCATGGTCACCCATAACGTGGTTCTCTCCGGCTGCAGATTTCAATCTGACACAGTCTCTAATGAAACATTTTCATCTCCCATAACATGCGTTATGTACATGCATTACATAACATGCATTGTATCGACCGTAACCCGCCCCGTTATACTGGCATGAGCTAATGGCCTTAACGACGCCCGACCCTTGTCGGTAGTGTCGACGACACACAACCGACTTTTGGCTGGAGGACCTTCCGTATCAACCCGTCTCCCTGACAAGGATGATCGAAGACATGAGGAGCCTAACAGATTCACCGATATGGTTTCGGCTGGCGTATGAAGAAGAGACAGATTGTGTTACACCAGACTGCATCGTAGGCAACCTACGGAAAACCGATCCGCGCGCCGGGGTTGTTGTGTATAACCTAAGCAGGAATATGCCCGGGTACCTATTTGACATAGTTACGGCCAAAAGAACATGGTTCATGACATTCAGTCAACACCTGGGTTATGTGCTAACCAAAGATGGGCCCAGCATGTGTTTTCGGGCCATGGACTCCATTATGTCTTACGTGCACAGATATCAACACGTATTGTTTGTCAGTGAGACCGAGCTGTTTCTAGACTGACAGTGACAAAATAAAGCAATGCGTTACAAAGCAAGAACTTCAGAGAGACCACTGTTCATTGACATGTGTATTTAGCATAGCATAGCATAGCATATTTATTTATAACGCACTTTACATCCAACTATGTTGACCAAACATAGTTGACAACTTCAGTTGTGGCGTTTGCATCGAATGGATACTCTGTACGAAACTGCTAAACATGTCCCCTCTGCCGTGAACCACGACGTCGATATTGAGCATAGTCCTGCATCGATGGAACAGAGCGGACACCGGTTTGAGCACCTTGGCCAATCTACAGCACAACTGAGAATCGACCAAGTTGTACACAAGCACCGCGATCAGGCTTTTGCCACCCATGCTTATCATCTCGTCCATTTTGTCGTAGCTCACGTCCGCCACCTTGTACAGTTTTCTCGGGTCTTTGGCGGGTTTCTTGTGTATCTCTCTGACTTTCGTGACGACGTACGGCGCGACGTCATTGAGTTTCATGCTGGTGCACGCGTACTTGATATCCCTCGTGCCGGCCATTCTGTACAGGTCGATCACGTTCATGCCACAGCTGTTCATTTTGAAGTGGCCCAGATTGGCTTTGCCTTTGTTGAACATTTCCATGTGCATCGCTATCTGTCTCAGTTTGTATTCAGTCTACGTGCCGCTGGAAAGCACGGAGCCCACGTTGTTCAACATCTCCCTGTATATGTCCAGAAACCATACGTTTTCAAACTGGAACACAGGCTCCACGTCTGCGCTGAGAGCTCTTGTGACAAACATTCGTTTGAGTTTCTCACATCGCTGTCTGGCACCCGGCTCCAGCGTTTTCAGGTAACTGCGATCCGCGTAGAAGTGCACACGTTGGTTCAGCACGCGTATGTCGAACTCGGCGTTGTACACGTATAACAGTTCGATGCGGTGGGTTCGTAATATGGATATCATTCTCTCCAACAGCGCGAGTTCCCCTCCGCAAGCGTGAAACTCCACGCGCCGCACATCGTCTATAATGGCGGTTTTGGCCATGTCGAGATCGAGTTCGGGGTGAGGACAGAGCATGGCTTTGTTTTTGTTGTACGCCACCAGTAACTTTTTCTTGTGACCCCCGTATGCCTCGGGCACGTGTGAGTTTAGGACCACAATGGAAACGCACGTTACCTCGTGCTGCTGCCCAGGCATGTCCGAAGGCAGGCTGGGGATGGGCACGCGTTTAACGTGCTGAGGAAACTGTTTTTGCTGTTCCTTTAGATTCGACACAATCCTATTGCGGCATGTAGTCATGTTGTCCACTGTACCCTCTGTGCAGTAAGGGAACCTGTGCGTGAACAAGTTCGATCGGACCGCAGGATCCCGGTGAGCCCCGGCGAATACGGTTTCAATGTCCAGACACGCCGCTTTGTAGAAATGATTCGCGTGAGAGGCGTCGAACGCTCTAGCCTCGGTCTCCGAAGCTCGGTGGTCGTAGACGAGATCTCTCGGGGACACGGTGCGATTAAGTTTGCTGACCGGAATGTAATACATTCTTCCAAACATTTCATCTGAGCAAGGCACCGGTGTGTTGCCATCCCTGGCTAGGTAGTAGCCCTTGTTGGGACTGAAATCCCCAAACATCAGCGCGCCTCGTACAATTTTCATGTACGCAGACGCCCGCGCCACAGATTTCAAAGGAAAGACAGCAGCGTTCACTTTCCGCTTGATGTCTTCATGCGAGACGCTGATGAAAATGGGCTCCACTGCAAAATGCCTGGACCATGCAGCTTTCACCGCGTTCCAATTTTCTCTGTCATCCACATCCATCTCTAGGTCGTAACCCACCACGGGTGCCATCTTGGTTACTTCCAAATTGACAGTAGTGTACAGTGGCAGTTTTGCATTGTGACCGAATCACCAGTCACCTGCACAGCAACGACTCTTTGTGATAAAATATCGACTTCAGTAACCGACTACTGTCGGTTTGCGATCGACGTCGACGCTTCTACGCTGGGGATATATGTCTGGAAAATAGTCAACAAACGGCAGCGGCTTGTGCATACTCTCCTTGTTAACACTAACACCTTGTATGTCTGTGATGTGTGACAGCTGTGCTGGATTGCAAACTTTGTAGTAGTACCACAAAGCCTGTGGCCACCGACCCTAAAACGATTCAATTTAAAGACACCCCCCTCCCCCACCATGACCTGTAACCCCCCTAGTCTAAATAATACCGTGATGTCGGTTTTGTGGTTTCGTGAGCGTGGAATAAATGACACGAATAACACAATCACGGTTTACACTTTTAATGTAGACACAACATATTTATACTGCTGCATTATATATAGCGTTATACAGTAGAGGTAAACACAAGTGGATCAGTTGGATCGTCTTCCACAGCTGGTTGTTCTAGGAATCCAAGTTGCATAATCACTCCAGTTACTCCAGAACTTTTGAGTGAAAACGCCAAGGTCGAGCAACGTCAAAGGGTTGTCCCATGGTATCATCCTTGTTCTCACCCTATACGCCTTACTTAATGAAGATCCTCAATGATCGTTGTGCACAATGTACCACGTGTACACATGACCTGTTTGGTTTCGTTAAGTACCGCATTCAATTCAAAATCCTGCTGCTTACTTACTGAATTGCCAACAATATAGCACCAAGCTACCTTACCGAGCTACTTAGATCATACACCCCTACTAGAGCGTTAAGATCATCTTCCCAGTCACTCTTGGTACTCCCGAGATCCCGGCTGAAGACTAGAGGTGACCGCGCGTTTGCCTTGGCTGCACCCGTTTTATGGAATAACCTCCCCATCGCTATACGCGAGTCTGATTCCATCCATTCCTTTAAATCGCGGTTAAAAACCCACCTATTTAGCCTCGCCTTTTCTACCAGTTAGCCCATGCTTGATAGTCAGCTTAATGCTTTTCTTATCTTCGGCTTATTCTTAATTATTTTAAATTCTTTTTTAATTTTGACTGTTTTATCCTTCACATTTTGTTTTCTTTCTTTTATGCTTTTATATGCAATTCTTTTGCCTTGTGTGTTTTAATGCCATTCAACCTGCCAGCTTGTTTTGGTACCTTACCATAGTCCTCATTCTCCCTGTTATTTCATCTCACCCTTTTGAATGTTAAGCACTTTGGTACACCACTGGTTTTTAAATGTGCTATATAAATAAAGTTTGTTGTTGTTTGTTGTTGGTGTTCGCTACAATCACCGTGTCGCCAGGATGAGGCAGCTCCGTTGACCACTCCACTTCGATTTTGAAGTGCGACACAGCGTGATGTGCAAGGGTGCCAATGGTAAATGTAAGTTCGCACGGTCGGGAGGCGGATTTAATCTCGTGTAACACGCTGGGTTGTAGTTGTCGACTGTGGCTTGAACGACGTTGTCGCGGATCGTGTAAAGCGTCGTTGTGGAAATTGCATGGTGAAACTCATACTGCCATCCATGGCCGTAGTCAACACACAGCTTGCCCGATACTCGTTGCCAGGACTGGCCATCATGATGTTGGTATTCTCCGGGGCTTCGTCTGCAGAACAATAGATCCTGTAGTCGTAGTCATTTACGCAGCGTAAGCCGTAGGGCAATGGTGGGCAATATGTTAGGAATGGACAGTCATCGTGAGAGGGATACAATCTTTCTCCGAGATGAAATTATCCTGTAGTGGCGACCAACTGTGAAGACCACAGGAACATAGCCGTAAATGCTAAGAAAGACACCATGTTTCACGCAAACATAGCATCGGTCACCTGGTTTTCACAATGACGAGCAGAGTTGAAATTCTGAAAGTCCAGGTTCACTCTTTTCTCCTTTTTATGTGGTGGCTAACACACTTCAGTCTCAATATAACAACCACCGAGAAAGCAGAATCGTCCACACGAAGGCCAGGAGCACGGAGCCGCCGACCTACAGCACGGGAGCCGCTGACCAGCAGCACTTCCCTCGCCGACCTGCGGGTTGGGAGCCGCTGACCTGCAGCACTTCCCTCGCCAACCTGTGGGTTGGGAGCCGCCGACCTGCAGCACATGTGCACTGGGATGGTGGCGCTAGGGGTCAAGCGTGATAATTTAAAAGGCTGTGCTAAACACAAACATGTTCTAATTCAACCCACATTTCCCTGTCTTTTATTTTGTAGCATCTTTCAAAATACACACAGTCACTATATTAATCCTTCGTATGCAACAGTTAAAATACAATCAATACTACCACATCGCATACTGTATCAACAGAACGTAATTACTGTTGTGATACGTCCATCCAGAGTGCTTCGGTGGAACAAACAGACCTGTAATACGAACACACTACTGAAGCGACCATGGCTTTGAGTATCGCAAGCCGGAAGCGCGCAAACGCGCAGCCCGTGGACGACATGACCGGGGGACTGTTGCCACCCAAGAAAAAGTGTCCAGAAACGATGTTGGGCAGACTGGATTCGAAAGTGGGAAACATCTTTTCTATCACTTAAGATGTCACGCTCGGACTCCCTTGTGTAATGCTCATGAGTATGCATCCAACCATCAAGCCTGGCCATGCTGTCAAACTATCGAGTTCTATCGCTTGTAATCAGCAGTTTGCGGACAAAATGGTTGTCCCGCTCAGGGTCTTTCTGGATTAACTGCACATGCATCTCACGCATAATGGAGAAAAATATCTAAACTTGTACACCCATTGCCATTCTAGTGTGAAAGACCCCAAGGATTTGGTGGAGGGTATGCCTGCGTCACCTGTAGATGTAGGGTGTTACCACTCTGTGTCAATAGATCCGAGTGGGGACATCGTCAACCTCCTACGCGTGCATCAAGATCTCATGGGAAATGGCAACAAATGCCCCAGATCCCCGAAGTTTTAATGGAACACTTACAATACACAGGTGTTCCACATGTGGGTTGTAGTATAGTCAGACACCCAGACGGTCCACTCTTTCTCACCATCGGCGGCTGGCACATTCACATTGCCAAAGGAAAGAACGTAACCATGATGTCCGAGGACCATGGTTATCTGGAGTATGTGTTTCCTTTATGTCACACTGAACACCTACCGGGCCTGGTGGCTGTCATTCACCGGTGGTTGAAAGGAGATTACCAGAAACTGGGCTTATTGATCACGTGTACCGTGCCCAGAATTATCACGCTGACACCCAGGCCCGTGGAATGGCTGGATTATCGGTATACCATTGACCTCATGGCCCACGGTTATCAACACAAAGGACATGTGGCACACGTCGTACGACGATGACGTTGTGTCCGTCGAACCACAGTACGGCATATGCCCAGCCACAATGCTGGAGTGTCTCCACAGTAAGAGACACTGTCCTCGCAAGCGTGCAAACATGCAGTGCACAAAACTCTGGCAAGTGGCCGCGTTAGGCAGACTGGACTGGGATGTGGGAAATACCTTTACTATTCGTTACAATGTCACACACGGTCTCCCTTGTGTGACGTTCGAGAGTAGGCATCCAACCCTGCAGCCAGGACAGCGATTTACGCTTACTGAGGAGGCCTACACTGAACAACTGTTTGCCAAGAGCCTGACCATTCCAGTGAGGGTTGTGAGGAATTGAGGTGTTATTTTTCTGCCATTTTTGTTATTTCATTTTACTATTTCTAGTTTCATTATTTTGTTATTGCTATTACATCATAATCATATAACAAGCATTTGCATTGACGCATTTATTAATAGTAATATTGCATTTAGATGTTTAAACATATTGGCACCCAATTAAGTTTTATTACAGGTGCAGTTATAACCACTTTAAACTGTTGAGTTGGATTTATAATCTTAAATGTTTATATGCAGACTGCAGTGTGAAAGAGTAACTCTGTGCCAAAATAAGACAGGAAGTTACATGTTTTTGAAGTTACATGCTTTGCAGGAAGTGAAACCAAAACCAGAGTCTGAGTGAAAGCTAGCCTGAGGAGCAGTTTCGATGATGCTATTATCTTTTATACTTTTATATCTTTTGATTAAGCTTTTAGTAGAGGTTCTTGATTAAAACATTTATTCAGTAGAGTACACATACATAGTTTTGGTTCGGTTATTACATACATGAGAGCGGCTTCTGTCTCTCTGTCTGGTGAGAGGTCAGGAGCTCGTCGGCGAGGTGAAATGGGGTGCGATTGTGGTTAGCACACAGACACAAACACATACACCCAAATACGGTTAGAGAGGTTCAGTTGTAGGTGAAAGTTTTGCTTGTGGCTGGAAAATTGTGTCTGCGTACGTGACTGTTTGATGAAGAAGCAGATGCACTATGCGAGAGCTGAGCTGACTTGCGGGAAACCACCAGGGAGAAGATGGAAGCCAGTGTTCTTTTAATTGTGTCTCAAGTTGTCAAATAGAACATTTGTGGTTTTGAAGCTGATGTACTGACGCAATGAGGGGGCGTCACAAAATATGCTCTGATGCATATAAAACTGTAGTTTGATGTTTGGAGGATGAGATTGTGGGGCTGTCTGCTTACAGAGTCAGCTCATTCTCCCACGCGTGTCTTTTCATTAAAAATCATTGTCTTTACCTTTTGGACCAGTGTGGTTACTTGCATTCCGCCTGTGTTTACTTCCCTATATTTTTGAACCTTAACAGGGTCTTTCTGGATTTACTGCACATGGTTCTCATGCATGATGTAGATGCATATCAGGGGTCCGTTCTTCGTACCTCGCTAAGTAACTTAGCCGGATTTGATTGTTGACGATTTCGCGTGATCTTGGATCATTCGGTTCTCCGAAGCTCATCTGGGACTTGCTGTCATAGCAACAGATCCGTAAGCGTAAACCTGAGCGGGAGCAGGCTTACTTTATGTAAACAGGATTAGATTGCGGCCACTCAGGTATGTCCGCGTCATTTATACGAAAGCAACAGCAATATTTCTCCACTGTTTTTCCATAAATAAATATTATCAATGTAACTATAATGCAGTATTTGATTCCTTTATTGATTTCATACAGATACATACAGGTCATTTCCTAAAAAAAAGGGAAATGTACTATTAATCATTCTATTTCATGTATTTGATTATTTCAGATGTAATTCATATTTTAGAGTAGTAATAGTAAAACACTTCATGTAATCAAGATGAGAAGCCATGGCTATAAAAGCGAAGGTGGATTTGGGAAGTCTGCCATGTCCTGTCCGTTCGTACGTGAGCAACCCATTGCGGAAG
This sequence comes from Pelmatolapia mariae, assembly GCF_036321145.2. Taxonomy (NCBI): domain Eukaryota; kingdom Metazoa; phylum Chordata; class Actinopteri; order Cichliformes; family Cichlidae; genus Pelmatolapia; species Pelmatolapia mariae. Next base: position 420,524 of record NC_086246.1, on the reverse strand, counting down.
GTGCAAGATTGATAAGGAGAGTTTACAGAATTCAGCGGATATTGCGGGATAGACAGGATCCTTTAGCCCAGCGCGACAGTGTGCTCATAGAGCGATATCGATTTTCCCGTGAGGGTATTATTTACTTAACCAACTTGTTGGATCCCTATGTTAAGAGTTCCACTCACCGTAGTCGGGCATTAACAACTGCACAAAATGTGTGCATTGCCTTGCGTTTCTTTGCGAGTGGCACGTTTCTGTACGCTGTTGGAGACACAGAGAACATTTGCAAGAGTGCTGTCTGCCGTGCCATTCGCAAAGTATACCTGGCACTCAAGCATTTCCTGGGTGTGTTTGTGGTTTTTCCCAAGCCAAGTGAGACCACAGGTTGTCAAAAAGGGCTTTTTTGCCATTGCAGGTACATGAAAATCGATAATGAATGTGATGCAATCATGACCTATGTCTGTAACTGTAGCGCGATTGTCCGCAGGCTTCCCCAATGTGATTGGTGCCATAGACTGCACACACATTGCAATCAAGGCCCCCCCAGGCCCCAATGAAGGGGATTTTGTCAACCGAAAGGGGGTCCACAGTATAAATGTGAAGGTGAGTAATACTAATATTTCATATGGTAATATATAATGGAATGGCGTGTGTTCACATATACTGACATCTCTTAGATGGTGTGTGACTCCATGTGCCACATCACAAATGTGGAAGCAAAATGGCCCGGATCAGTGCATGACTCAAGAATCTTCAGAGAGTCAGGGTTATGCACATTATTTGAGGGTGGTAAGAAAAAGAGACTTATTTTGATATGTCATACTTATTTTGATATGTCATACTTATTTTGATATGTCATACTTATTTTGGGCCTTACATAACAGCATTTCACCATTACACAGGGGCCTATGATGGGATTCTCCTTGGAGACAGGGGTTATGCATGCAGGCAGTACTTCCTGACACCGTTCCCTGACCCCAACCCTGGGCCACAGACCCGCTACAATGCAGCTCTAGCCAGGACGAGGGCACGCATTGAAATGACCTTTGGGCAATTAAAGGGGAGATTTCAGTGTCTGAAAGGTCTGAGGGTTGCACCTGACAGGGCATGTGACATTATTGTTGCATGTGCCGTACTGCACAACATTGCCACCATCAGAAGGGAGAGGACCCCCGTGGTGGAGGTGCAGCCTGTTGATGACCTCCAGCCAGTGCACTTAGACCAACCTAGTGGCAGAGCTGCATGGGACAGAATTGTGCAACACAATTTCACATATTAAACACTTGACAAAACATATTTTCCTTTGAGCTTTATTTGGGCATCTATTGCCGTCCCGTCCAACAGAAGGCAGCCATCATTTGCCTGGAAAAGAAAAACATATATACTGTACCACGCAAGGTCACCAATATGTCTGTGAAGGTTCTCAGTCATCCAGGTCATCGTAGTCTAAGGAGCTTGGAAAGAAAAGCGTCTGGACTTCTTAAAGTTGCTTGAAGACGTTTCACCTCTCATCCGAGAAGCTTCTTCAGTTCTAAGGTCAAATGGCCGAGAGTCCCAGATTTAAACCCAGTGGGAGTATCCCCCCAAAGAGGGACAAAGGACCCCCTGGTGATCCTCTAATCACATGAGCCAAGGTGTGAAAGCGGGTGTGGGACCTAATCAGCCAGGGTTTCGGGTGAGCTCATTGTTAAACCTGGCCCCACCCTATCATGTGAATTCCTGAGGTCAGATGGCCCAGAATGTGAGTGGGCGTTAAGGCGTCTGGGAAGGGATCTCAAAACTGGATTATAGATGGCAGACAATTGGTGTCGTAAACCACCGCCTCTGTTCAAAGATGGTCGCTCACAGTGGACATAGATGGCCTCTTTCACTCCTCTTTCAAACCATCTGTCCTCTCTGTCCAAAATGTGAACATTGGCATCCTCGAAAGATTGACCTTTATCCTTAAGATGCACATGGACTGCTGAGTCTTGTCCTGTGGAGGTGGCTCTTCTATGTTGTGCCATGCGCTTGTGAAGTGGCTGTTTGGTCTCTCCAATGTAGAGGTCTGGGCATTCCTCGCTGCACTGTACAGCATACACCACGTTGTTAAGTCTGTGTTTTGGAGTTTTGTCTTTCGGGTGAACCAGTTTCTGTCTGAGTGTGTTGCTGGGTCTGAAGTACACTGGGATGTCGTGCTTGGAGAAAACTCTCCTGAGTTTCTCTGATACACCGGCTACATAGGGGATGACAACGTTGTTGCGTCTGTCTTTCTTATCCTCCCTCGCTGGTGTCTGATCTTCTTTTCTGTGCATCTTTGCTGACTTCATGAACGCCCAGTTGGGATAACCGCATGTTTTGAGTGCTTCCTTTACATGTGTGTGTTCCTTCTTTTTTTTTTTTTTTTTTTTTTTTTTTTTTTTTTCCTTCAGGCTTAGAGGGAACATGTTCTGCCCGGTGGTGTAGGGTCCTGATTACTCCAAGTTTGTGTTCCAGAGGGTGATGGGAGTCAAAGAGGAGGTACTGGTCCGTGTGTGTGGGCTTCCGGTAAACTTCAATGTTGAGGTTGCCGTTTTCTTCAATGTGCACAGCGCAGTCCAGGAAGGGCAAACAGTTATCCTTTGTGTCTTCCCTGGTGAACTTGATGTTTTTATCCACGGCGTTAATGTGCGCAGTGAAGGATTCCACTTCTTGTGTTTTGATTTTGACCCAGGTGTCGTCTACATATCTGTACCAGTGGCTGGGTACTCTCCCTTTAAAAGAGCCAAGAGCCTTTCTTTCCACTTCCTCCATGTAAAGGTTGGCTACAATAGGTGACACGGGGGAGCCCATGGCACAGCCATGTTTTTGTCTGTAGAAACCCTCGTTGTACTTGAAATATGTAGTGGTGAGGCAGAGGTCTAACAGTGTGCAGATCTGATCGGGTGTGAAGTTGGTCCTGTCCTCCAAGGAGTTGTCTTCTTGTAATCGTTTTCTGACAGTCTCCACAGCCTCTGTGGTGGGTATGCAAGTGAAGAGAGAGACTACATCAAAGGACACCATGGACTCAAAGGACTCAATTTTGCCATTGCTCCGCAACAGTTGCCCATAGTGGACCTCATCACAGCCACAGAAACTGCCATACGGATCAACAAATTATCACAGACAGAAGCAGAGCAAATCAGGATGAAAGTCTCAGCCACCCTCTCCAGTGCCAAAGTCCCTCCGTCTAACCTCACATTACAAGAAAAGAAGGCCGTCGCTTCCCTGAGCAAAGACCACAACATCACTATATTACCAGCGGATAAGGGAAGGTGCACCGTAGTCCTAAACACAACGGATTACCACACAAAGATCACTACTCTCCTCAGTGACAACAATACCTATGAAGCCTTAAAGCGAGACCCCACAAGCAGCTACAAAAAGAAAGTTATAGCTTGCCTTCAAGACCTTGAAAGGGACAAAATCATCGACCGCCTCACATATCACTGCCTTTATCCAGGGGATGCCATACCCTGCATTTATGGACTTCCTAAGATCCACAAGGAAGGTGTCCCTTTCAGACCCATAGTCAGTAGCATAAACTCAGCCACTTATAACATTGCGAAACACCTTGCTACCATCCTTGCACCTCTGGTGGGGAACACCCCACACCACATCAAGAACTCCACCGACTTCACCGACAAGGTCGAGAAACTTACCCTGGATCCAGATGAAACCATGGTGTCCTTTGATGTAGTCTCTCTCTTCACTTGCATACCCACCACAGAGGCTGTGGAGACTGTCAGAAAACGATTACAAGAAGACAACTCCTTGGAGGACAGGACCAACTTCACACCCGATCAGATCTGCACACTATTAGACCTCTGCCTCACCACTACATATTTCAAGTACAACGAGGGTTTCTACAGACAAAAACATGGCTGTGCCATGGGCTCCCCCGTGTCACCTATTGTAGCCAACCTTTACATGGAGGAAGTGGAAAGAAAGGCTCTTGGCTCTTTTAAAGGGAGAGTACCCAGCCACTGGTACAGATATGTAGACGACACCTGGGTCAAAATCAAAACACAAGAAGTGGAATCCTTCACTGCGCACATTAACGCCGTGGATAAAAACATCAAGTTCACCAGGGAAGACACAAAGGATAACTGTTTGCCCTTCCTGGACTGCGTTGTGCACATTGAAGAAAACGGCAACCTCAACATTGAAGTTTACCGGAAGCCCACACACACGGACCAGTACCTCCTCTTTGACTCCCATCACCCTCTGGAACACAAACTTGGAGTAATCAGGACCCTACACCACCGGGCAGAACATGTTCCCTCTAAGCCTGAAGGAAAAAAAAAAAAAAAAAAAAAAGAAGGAACACACACATGTAAAGGAAGCACTCAAAGCATGCGGTTATCCCAACTGGGCGTTCATGAAGTCAGCAAAGATGCACAGAAAAGAAGATCAGACACCAGCGAGGGAGGATAAGAAAGACAGACGCAACAACGTTGTCATCCCCTATGTAGCCGGTGTATCAGAGAAACTCAGGAGAGTTTTCTCCAAGCACGACATCCCAGTGTACTTCAGACCCAGCAACACACTCAGACAGAAACTGGTTCACCCGAAAGACAAAACTCCAAAACACAGACTTAACAACGTGGTGTATGCTGTACAGTGCAGCGAGGAATGCCCAGACCTCTACATTGGAGAGACCAAACAGCCACTTCACAAGCGCATGGCACAACATAGAAGAGCCACCTCCACAGGACAAGACTCAGCAGTCCATGTGCATCTTAAGGATAAAGGTCACTCTTTCGAGGATGCCAATGTTCACATTTTGGACAGAGAGGACAGATGGTTTGAAAGAGGAGTGAAAGAGGCCATCTATGTCCACTGTGAGCGACCATCTTTGAACAGAGGCGGTGGTTTACGACACCAATTGTCTGCCATCTATAATCCAGTTTTGAGATCCCTTCCCAGACGCCTTAACGCCCACTAACATTCTGGGCCATCTGACCTCAGGAATTCACATGATAGGGTGGGGCCAGGTTTAACAATGAGCTCACCCGAAACCCTGGCTGATTAGGTCCCACACCCGCTTTCACACCTTGGCTCATGTGATTAGAGGATCACCAGGGGGTCCTTTGTCCCTCTTTGGGGGGATACTCCCACTGGGTTTAAATCTGGGACTCTCGGCCATTTGACCTTAGAACTGAAGAAGCTTCTCGGATGAGAGGTGAAACGTCTTCAAGCAACTTTAAGAAGTCCAGACGCTTTTCTTTCCAAGGTCACCAATAGTGCTCTGCATGAATGCGTATTGTTACGTACTCTGTAGTTCCTTCTGTAGCAACTCGATTTCCAGTTGAACTTTTTGCCTCATTAGAGTTTGAAGTCCGATGTCACCGAGAAGCTTCTGTTTCTTCAGCTCAGTGTACTCTATTTTCTGCTGGAGACTTCTCTTATAGAGCACATGGATGTCACCCTGTTTCAATTGTAGAAACAACATTTGACGGTCAATACATGTCATATAGGAGGTAGACTTAATTCCAAGACTGCCCACCCACCTCTGTATCTGGCCCCTCTGCCGGCGTCTTTGCCTGCAGTCAGAAACACATGGAAGTACACACGTAGATACACATTCAGGCAAAATTATGCATGCACTTACAGGGCCTTCCTCCAAACCACAGTCATCTGACAGGGTTGCTTCACTGTCCTGTGCATTGGGAACAACATGGTGTTACAAAGGGATGTGGTACAGCCTATTGGTCTACATCAGTACACAACAGATATATATACACACACACACACACACACACACATAAATACATATATATATGTATATATGTGTGTGTGTGTGTGTGTGTGTGTGTGTATACATACATATATATGTATGTATCTCCCAACTTACTGAGCATGCTTCAGTCACCCCTTGCATGGGAACAGGTAACAGTGACAGAGTATCATGTACGACTGCACACACACAAACCCACAGTGTCAATACATGTCAGAGTACAACCAGCATTGTGATTAAGGCAACGAACACATATTTGGCATTATACAAATGGAATTATGAGCTCATTCACCAGTTATGAAGGTGCTGCTGCTACTGCACCCCGGCTGCTGGTCTAAGGAAGAGCTGCCCCCAGGGATGCCCTTAACACTGGGTCGGTGGCATTCAACCCTAGGGCCAGCTCCTCTGCCGGGGTGTGACGAGGGGGTGCAGGACCACCACCTGTCTTTTGTTGCTCTGCCCTTTTCTTGGTTGCTGTTATGACCAAACACACAGGTTAGTTCAGGGTCTCTTTTCAAGTGACTAGGAGCAATATGAGTGATAGATATTACCATTCTGTAGTATATTCTTGTATTTGACTTTTACTTGTTCCCATGTTCTGGTGCGTCCTGTTGTGGCTCTAATGTGACAGAGGATATGGTGTCATATGATATAGTGTGGTATTGTATGATATCACATGGTATAATGTAGTATCATGGATCACTTATGAGTTTAATTTGTCAGCAACTTTCTGCCAGCCCTCTCTCCTTGCTTTTGCAGCCTTTGCAGTGTTCCCCTGCGTTTTGATTATACTCTGAAACTCCTGATATCCCTCAATCAAGAGTTCTTGGTCTGCTGCCGTGAAATACTGAGCGCGCTCCTTCGACATCTTCGCCGACCAATCACAGGGTTGCCAATCAATGTTTCTACTATCGATGTGTAGCCCCTTTTAAGCCACCCAGTGATCTCAGATTACTTCATCCAGCTATACTAATCGTCAACAACAGGTGTGTTCGGAGAACCGGATTAGCGAGCTCAAAGTTAGCGCGATGATTTGATCTTGGATGTGTCATTTGATCTTGGATGTAGTAAGCGAGGTACAAAGAACGGACCCCAGGTCTTTTACACGGAAACACATCCTTTTTTTTTTCTTTTTTTTTTTGTCTGTCCCATTTGGTTCTTTAGCTGTCAGAATTGTTGTCTGAAGACCAACAAGGATACCAAATGGATTTATTTTGCCAAATGGATCATCATGGCATTGCCGTATTGGTCCATTTGATCAAACTTTGTTGTTATTATTTATTTTATTTTCAGTTGTTACTGTTGGGATTCAGAGATTCTTTTATTGCTATCATATAATCTGCCTTATGAGGACTGCATTAATAACATGTTTTACAGTATTATTTGAATAGTAATATTTCTTACAGGGTTCATATATGTTTGTCATCACATTCTTTCTATTTACAGGTTGAGTTCATTTTATACACAATGCATAACTGTGCTTGTTTAGAGTTGATGTTCCGTCCAAAAGGGTTTTAAGCTTCACTGGTGAGAGTGTCCAGGTGATACATGTTGAGGGAAGATGAGAACATAGCAGGTTAATTGCATGCATGCTTACAGTACACATATTAAATCTAGTAGCAGGCCTGAGCGAAGGCCCAAGTGTCTTCTGCTTCTTATTTGAGACTTGCTGTAATTCTGTCTACTTAGAGATTGATGACGAGGGTCCATAATTAACTTTCAGGGACCCTGGAGCTTGAAGTCACCTTAAGAGGTAACTGATATAGAAAGGAGAAGTTATATGTCTGTTTATAGTTATTAAGATGTACATGATGTACCCTTGTCTGCAAACAATGTATTTTTGAACTGTATTTGACGTGTACGTGGGGGCGTGATCCTCCTTGCTATAAAACCAGAACTCAGTTTATTTTTATCAGAGCAAATAAGCCATATACTGATGATTGTTCTCCGTTGTCAATAAACTCATCGTTTGATTGCACTTTTCTGGGCCTCCGTCGTTTGTTTGTTGGTCTGCAGTTGATCGATCTCGCTTCATTACAGATGGGACAGACATGATTGGGGGATAGGAAAGGGAGAAAGAAAGAGTGGAAGGAAAAGAAAAACAGAAGGGGAAAGCGACAGTGAAAAAGGGCACTTACAAAGACAAAGAGAAAAAAAATCTCCTGGATCACCTGTTGAGAGAAAAAGAAGAGAAAACAAGCAAAAAAAAAAAAAACAAAGCCACACACTAAACACAACAACATCACGTTAATCTAGCTAAGTGTGAACAGCAGTAAATACTAAATATTGAAAGTTGTTGTGCAGCACGCAGGACAGAAAGCGCACAATGTGCTTTGAAGTAGCAGCTAAGAAAGGTGTAGTTTATGTCTACGAACAGTGAACACCCATGTGCACACCTGTGTGGATCAACGCGCTTGTATACAAAAGGTTTCCCCATGTAATGGTGTGCTAGAGGGTGTAGTGGGCCATAGCCCCGTCCCCCAGGGCATGAAGCAGGCATGGAGGAGATCCAGGCTCCAGACATCCAGAGGCCCCAGAGTGCGAGAGCCCAAGGAGTACCACCGGAGGGGCATCCGTGCCACCTTCCTGGGAAGGGCTGAGGAGATCCCCAGACGAGGGGGTCACCCAGTAGCCACGGAGCAGAAGCCAGAGGGGGCTGAACCAGCCTGCCCGCCGGCTCTGCTGGCAGCCAGCTGTGCCAGAGTGAACCGAGTTGCAGGCCCCGAGGCCGGAGGCCCGAGGGCCCCCTTTGCCCCGGAAGAGGCCTGGCTGAGCGACAGGCACCAGGCCCCGCCAATTAGCCACCGGGAGTGAGCTGGTGTATACCTGAGCGCCCAGCCCCGGACACCAAGAACCACCAATGCACCAACCCCTGAGGGCATCAGTTACCAGCAGGGAGTGTGGTGAGGGGAGATAGGCCTCCACACTTGGAGGCCTATCTCCAGGGAGGTGGAGTCTAAGACCCGACCTGACATGTGGACACAGACAAACAGGCACACACAGACATAAACATGCTTTCCCACCCTCATGCACACATATACAAACACTCAGCACTCACCCAACGTAGGGATAGACATACATAGACATGTACACACAATCATACTCCCCAAACATACTCTATACCCCGGGTTCAGGTACCCTCGCCCCCAGAGGTGGAAACGGCACCCAGACCCAAGAGATGACCCCTTCCCCCGGGGTGGAGGCAAGCAGACCGCCCCAGGCTCCACAGCAGCAGGGAGGCCAATCGGACAGCCAACACCTCCTCCCAGCCCCCCGCCCCGATGGCTAGTAGAGAACGGGGGTGTGTGGAGACCCCATTCCTCCCTCCTCCCGCTCATGTGTAGTGTTGCTGCGTGTTGTTCTAAAGTGCATTTAAAACAAGGGAGGGCATGGTGCTGCTGCCAGAGCAGCAGGTGTTAGCACAGCCCCTCCCGAGAACCCTCAATGTCTCCATGGATTTAAAATTGAGAGGTGGGCACCGGCACCAGAGGTAGGGTTGAATACACAGGCCGTCCTCTGGACGCTGTTAACGTGGTCACCCTGAAGGCCCTATATATGTGTGTGTGTTATGAGAGTGTGAATAATGTGGATGTCTAAGTTGTGAAATAAAATTGAGGCACAGGTGGCCAGAAGGGGACAGAGGGGGGGGGAATGCCTCCCCTGCACCCTGGTGACACACCCACACCACAAGGCCCTACCTGTGTGGGTGGGTGTGGTGGAGCGGGAAGAGGGAGGCAGCCGGGGATGGGGATGAAAAGAAGGGAGGGGCAGGATGCCCCTCCTTAGGGCCAGCTCCCCCGCTGACCCCAGTAGGCACCCCCGTCCTCTAGTACCCACAAGGCAAGGGAGCCCAGGCCCATCCAGACCGGGGCCTATGGCAGCAGCACCGCTAAGCCCCACAGGACCTGGGGAAGCCCACCCTACCCCACCGCAGAGGAAACTATACCCACCCCAACATTCAATCATCTCCAGACTACACAAGACAACAGACACCGAGGCTAGGTTTATTCTCCACCTCTCCTGTGTCTCTCCCCCACCTGCAGAGTGGACTTCTGCAAGGATGGAACAACCTCCCTGCCAGTTGAAGAGCCCCCCAGTTAGGCCGATGCACCAGAGGCCCCCTGCGCCAGGGCTGAGCCCCCGTGCACCCACCCGCCCACAACACCGACACACCGACGAGGACCGAAGCCCCCAAGTCCCAGCCAGAGCCCCATCACGGAGACGAAGCACCCCCGAAACCCAAGCCCCCCCGCCTGCCCCGGATCCACTCAGGGGCAGCCAGGCCACCAGGCCAGTAACCTACGTCCGCCAGTACAGACCATCCCCCAGCCCCGCTGCATGCAGCCACGAGGAGAACACCCTCTAAGAGTGACCAGAGTCATTAACCAGGTTATGACCACAACCCCCCGGTTTGAGCCCTTCAGGGATAACGTCTCTAGGGGTTCTCCTGGCGCCCTAAGCCCATCCCAACCTTCACATCAACCACAATAGCGAAGGCAGGACCAAACCATGACCCCCCACCCCCACTAGGTGATGAAGCCGATCAAAGGAGCCCAAAGGGATTGATCAAATGTGGTGGCAGAGGCTGTATCAAGACTAATGTAATCTATTAGATGGTTTTTATATTGATTAGAATTAAGATTATTTTTATTTTTCCAGTTAAGGAGGACAGTTTTCTTGGCAATGCATAGGGCTGTAAAAACAATGTGGGCTGTGTTTATTTCTGCAGTGACCTCATCCAAGTTGCTCAGCAAGCATACTAAAGGGGAGGCTGGAATGTTACATTTCAGACACTTTGATAAGTCTTCACATATCTCACGCCAAAACTTCTGCACTGGTGGACAGAACCAAAGGGCGTGGATGTAATTGTCTGGTGTATTGCCTTGACAGTGTGATCAGTTGTTGGAAGGTGTAAAGCCCATCTTGAACATCCAATGACCAGTATAGTGCACTCTATGTAGTATTTTGTATTGTATTAATTGCAGACTGGGATTTTTAATCAATTTAAAGGTTTTTAAGCATATATGAGACCAGAAGTTTTGGTCTAAGCTTACTGATAAATCTGCTTCCCACTTTGCAATAGGAAGTGATATTGATTCATCTATTTTAGAAAGTGTTCTGTATATTTCAGATAATAATTTGGGGGATTTAAGAGTAAGAAAGTGTACCGCACTTGGTGGTGTTTGTAATTCAGCTTGACTGAGGTTAAATCTCTTTTTTACTATGGATTTAATTTGTTGATATTCTAAAAATCTTTTCTTGTTGATCCCATATTGTGTAACTAGTCTGTCAAATGGAATAAATTCTGTTCCCTCTAATATATGTTCTAAGTATTTAATTCCTTTACAACTCCATTCTGGAAAATTAATCATATTATTGTTTTGTAATATGTCAGGGTTATTCCAGATAGGTGTACGTTTGCATGGGATTAATGAGGACGCTGTCATTTTTAGAAACTCCCACCATGCTGTCAGAGAAGAGCTGATGTTGATGCTTTTAGAGCATTCATGTCTTTTGATGTTTGAGCTGATAAATGGTAGGTCTGAAATTTCTAGATTATTACATAGTGCCTGTTCTACATCTAGCCAGGGCTCATCTAAGAGGCTGTGTTTAAACCATCTAGAGATGAACTGAAGCCTGTTGGCTAAAAAATAGTGATTAAAGTTAGGCAGATCTAATCCTCCTTTATCCTTGGTCCTTTGTAATGTTTTTAAGCTGATACGTGGGGGGGTTTGTCTTTCCAAAGGAATTTAGAAATACATGAATCTAGAGATCTGAACCAATCTTGTGATGGCTTATTTGGGATCATTGAAAACAAATAGTTTATTTTTGGCAAGACCATCATTTTTATAGCGGCCACCCTTCCCATGAGTGATATGGGTAAAGATTTCCATCTAGCCAGATCGCTTTCTACTGTCTTTAAAAGCGGGATGTGGTTTAATTTAGTTAATTCTGAAAGCTTAGGAGAGACATCAATACCTAAATATTTTATATTTCCAGATTGCAGTGGTGTAGGAGAAGAATTATGAAAGGAGCAATTAATCGGAAGAACTGTAGATTTTGACCAGTTGATTGAATAATCTGAGACTCTGGAAAAAGAATTTATCAATTCAATCACCCCAGAGATATTGGTTTGTAAGTTTTGAAGAAAAAGTAACACATCATCCGCATAAAGGCTGATTTTATGTTCTACAATCTTGCATTTTATGCCCTTAATTACTGAATTCTGTCTAATTGCTGCTGCTAGTGGCTCAATAAAAATTGCAAACAGTGAAGGGGAGAGTGGGCATCCCTGCCTGGTGCCCCTCAGGAGACAGAAGCTGGAGGATGTTTGGTCATTTGTTCTGACACAAGCTGTTGGGGAATTATATCATATTTTTAACCAGTTAATGAAAGAGGTTCCAAAACCAAATTTGTGTAAAGTTGCAAATATAAATTTCCAGTTAACTCTGTCAAATGCTTTTTCTGCATCAAGAGACAATATTATGGTTTCAAGGTTTTTACTGCATGAGTAGTCTGTTAAATTAAGTAATCTACGTGTATTTGTTGATGAGTGCCTACCTTTTATGAAACCAGTTTGGTCAGGATGAATTAAAAGGGGGGTCATTTTCTCTAATCTTTTTGAGAGAGCTTTGCAGATTATTTTAAGGTCTACATTAATAAGGGATATTGGACGATAGCTTGAGGGATATACAGGGTCTTTGCCTGGTTTTAGTAAGAGACTGATATTTGCAGAGTTCATATTTGGTGGTAGTCTACCATTTTCTTTGATTTCCTGCAACATTCTGTAAAAAACTGGTGCTAGAATCGTCCAGAATTCTTTGTAGAATTCTGCAGGAAACCCGTCTGGACCCGGAGCCTTATTATTGGGCATATTTATCAGGGCTTCCTGGAGTTCACCTGGTGTCAGTGGCGAATCCAGTGCCATTGCTTGGGTGTCTAATAATTTTGGAAGAGTTATGTTGTCTAAAAACTGATCAATTTCGTTTTTAGATGGGTTTATTTGTGGTGTATATAAAGTTTCATAGAAATCCTTAAAAATTTTGTTTATTTTTTTAGGATCATATATTGTATTCCCAGATAAATCTTTAACAGCACATATAGTTCTTTTTTCTTTATTGATTTTTAACTGGTTAGCAAGAAATTGTCCGGATTTGTTACCGTGTTCATAATTTTGCAGGCGAAGTCTTTGTACTAAGAATTTAGTCTTTTTATTAATAATTTCATTTAATTCTAGTTTTGTTTTGCGTAAATTGTTTAATATTTCTTGATCTTGGTGTGATACATAGGCTTTTTCTAAGGATTTGATGTTGTTTTCCAGTTCTTGAATATTTTTGTTTTCTTCTTTCTTCTTATGTGATAAGAAAGAGATTATTTTACCTGTCATCACGGCTTTCCCTGCTTCCCAGAGGACAGATGCTGATGTTCCAGGAATGTCATTAAAGTCTAAATATGAAGTCCATTCTTTTTTAAAGTATTTGATAAACTCTTCATCTTTGAGCAGCGATGTATTAAATCTCCAGTTTTTACTTGGTGTGGTATTATTCTTCTGCATTAGTGGTAAAGATACAGGAGCATGATCGCTGACAGCTATAGGATGAATCTCAGTGTCTGAAATGTCACTCAGCAGTGAGCTGCTGAACAAAAAATAATCCAGACGAGAGTAGGAGTGATGAACATGTGAGAAGAAAGAATATTCCTTACTGTTAGGGTGGAGGGAGCGCCATGCATCGCAAAGACCAAAGTCGCTCATATACTGTTTGATTATATTTGTAGACTGCCAATTACGCTGAGTTCCTGCTGTATTGAGCCTATCCATTTCTTCATTTAGTCCCAGGTTAAGGTCTCCCCCAAGAACAATTGTGCAATCTAGGTGTTCGGAGAGTGCACTGAAAAAACCGTGGAAGAATGAGGGGTCATGAACATTCGGACCATATATACTTACAATACCTAGCTTTTGGTTAAGTATAGATAGTTTGACTATTAGGAATCTGCCCTCTGGATCTATAACTGTATCGAGTACTGTGAAATTAATATTTTTATGTATTAGAATTGCTACTCCTCTTTGTCTAGAATTGTAACAGGCTGAGAACACATTAGGAAACTCAGGTGTTTTAAGTTTATTCAAACCTGTGACAGGCATGTGGGTTTCTTGTAATAAAACAACGTCTGCCTGTAGTTTTTTAAGTTGGTTAAGTATTTTTAACCTTTTTTCCCTAGAGCCAGCTCCATGCACATTCCATGAGACAAACCTTAGCGTGCCCGTAGTTGTGGGTTTGTGGCTAATGACATATGCTGTGTGTCTTGTCACATCATATTTATTTATTTATTTTTGTAAATAAAGAGAAGAAAATGCGCAGCGTGAAGCTCCATAGGTCTGACTATGTGTGTGCATAATAACTAAAATGAACAAATGTGTGCGTGTGTGTCCTATATCTGTGTGCACTGCTCCGTACGAATAACGGACCCCAGGTCTTTTACACGGAAACACATCCTTGTACGGAATGCCCTGAAGAAGTGATAAAGGGTTTGCCCGCTTCATGTGCAGATGTAGGGTGTTTCCACAATGTTGTATTTGAGTGTGATGATGATCATGATGATGATGATGACGATGATGGTGACAACACTAAAGTGTTCAAGATCCCCGATAACAACACTCAAGTGTTCAAGATCCCCAAAATGTCCACCGAACACTTACGGTTCACTCGTATTTCAGGATGCATATTGTTGGGATTAAATGATTCTTTATTGCCATGATATAATCTGCCTTATGATGACTGCATTAATAAGATGTTTTACAGTATTATCTTTACAGGAATATTTCTTATAGGGTTCATAGTGCATTCATTATGTTTGTTATTACATTGACCTTTATATTCACAGGTTGAGTTCATTCTATACATAATGCATAACTGTGCTTGTTTAGAGTTGATGTTCCATTCAGGAGGGTTGTAAGCTTCACTGGCGCGATGTCCAGGTGATACATGTTGAGGGAGGATGAGAACATAGCAGGTTAATTGCATGCAGGCTTACATTACACATATTAATCTAGTAGCAGGCCTGAGCGAAGGCCCAAGTGTCTTCTGCTTCTTTTTGAGACCTGCGGCAGTTCTGTCTACTTAGAGATTGATGACAAGGGTCCATAATTAGCCATTAGAGACCCTGAGGTTTGAAGTTTGTTGCCTTAAAAGGCAAGTGTCACTGACCCTTCGGTAACCGGCTGACTTTTACCTACTTAGTAGCAGATGACGGGAGGCTATAACCAGCCCTCAGACGCTCTGAAGGCTTAAGACCATGATTGTGCATTGAAGGTGTTGCAGAAACGGGAAGTTATATGTCTGGTTCATGTCTGTTTATAACTATTAAAGATGTACAAGATATTGACTGTACGTGATGAACTCTTGACTTGTGTTGACGCCATGGGGGGGGGGGGCGGATACCCCAGTGTGCCATGGGGGGGGGCGGATACCCCAGTGCTTTAAAATGTTCTTCACATGTATTTCTGTCAGAGAACATATCCTGATATGTCTTCTCCGCTGCTAATAAACTCATCGTTTGATTGCACTTTTCTGGAGCCTCCGTCGTTTGTTGTCTGGTCTAAAGTTGATCGATCTCGCTTCAATATCTTCTACTGTAATTAGACAGCCCAGAGGGCCACTCTTTCTTCTCAGCTCTCCCTGGGAGATGAAAATTGATGGCGAGGAGAAAGCGATGATGCGCTCATGCTCTAACGACCTGGAGCATGTGTTTCCTTTATGTCACACGGAACAACTAACTGGCCTGGTGGCTGTTGTTCACAAGTGGTTGGAAACAGACTACCAGAGTTGGGGCCTGTTAGTCAGATGCCACGTGCCGAGCAAGATGACGCTAATACCCACGCCCGTGGAATCTCTGGGTTATCGGTATACCCTCACCGATGTGGACCAGTACTGGCCCCCGCTCTCCAACCCAAAGGATATGTGGCACACCTCGTATGAGGATAAAGTTGTGTCTGTGGAACCGCAGTATGGCATATGCCGAGCTGCTATGCTGAGGTGTCCCCACAGAAGCAAATATTGTGACACCGCCGATGGAGATGATAAAGATGATGATGATGATGATGATGATGATGGAAAAGATGATGATGATGATGATGATGATAAAGATGATGATGATGATGATGATTAACGCAGTAGTCGGTGACAATGATAGTTGTGTATGATACGCATCATCACTTCAATGTGTATGCTGTTTGTTTCTACTGCATGTAAAAAAAGAAAACTCATTCAATTTGATACTGTATATGTGTGTGTGTTTCCTCGTCATACCTGCGGACTGGGTTTATTGTATATCTCAAAGCATTCTTTCTAAACACACACAGACACACACAGATGTCTATCTGTGTATACAGCAGAGATTACCACCAGACCACACTAGAGGTCCACATGGCGACCTTAAAGCGCACCATGTACGACAAGGACACATCGTTGGTTATCGCAGCTCCGAAACGGCAGAAAACACAGCAAGATCCAATGGACACCGTCGACCGACACCCGTGGGTATATGTTGATATAGGACCCAGTGAGTGGAAGACTGGACATTCTTTTACCGTTCAGTACATCACACCGACAACTGGTGTGCTGTGTCTGAAATTCACCCCCCTCACAGAGTCCGTCTCGGAGAGTTGGCCTTGCAAAATGCATGCCGAGGCGCCCCTGGGGTATTTTGCAAAAGTGCTATGTATGCCGCTGAGGAGTCTTGGATTTACTACATGTGCTCCTAACAGGGAATATAGAGTTGGTCGACAACGTTGTTTACGACGGTGCTTTCCCTAAACCCGATATGCACAGTGACGGATGTTACTTTAACTGGTATGACGGTCCCGGATCGCATGAACATCTCGGCGAAACACAGCGATATCTCACGGCGTGTAACTGGATACCTGGGCGTGTACAAGCAACCTAAAGGCCCGGTGTTCATCAGCAGTAACACATGGGTTCACTGGGAAAACGAGCAGCCAGAACCGCTCATGGGTGACACTCAGGCCTGCGAAGACTCTGGGTGTGAGGAATACTGTTGCGAACTGATAGACGAGCGCGACTGCGATCTAGAATGCGATGATACAGACAGTGGCATTCAGTACAACGAAGAAGAAGAAGAAGAAGAAGAAGAAGATGATGATGACTATGACATTCAGTCCAATGACACAGGCGACGACGATCCCACCGAGGAGTTTGTGTTTCCCTTGTGTCGCAGCGAACAACTACCAAGATTGATAACCCTTATACACACGTGGTTGGAAGACATGGACTACACAACGCAAGGTCTTCTGGTGCGCTGTAAAGTACCGGAGCATATAACACTTGTACCACAGCCCACAAAGGAAGCTGGTTACAAATACACACCGTTCAATTGTGCTGTGCACTGGGTACATTTGACTGATGATGAAGTTGCGGCCATGAATACGGTCACCTACAACGGTATATGACAGAGCAACGGGTCACTTGTCAAATGTGATCTTGATGACGATGATGATGATTTCAATGTACTTGCTTGGCCATACTGGTGTTCACTTAACTGTTTCAGTGTCTTTTATTTTGTGTAATTGGGTAACCGGATGAATAAAGAGAATGTGTGCCAAAAAACCCATCGTCTCCTATCTCCTGCTTGCTAATATCATTCAATGTAATAACTGCCAGAATCACAGACACATAGACAAAACTTGGGCGACAATCAGAGTTGACATCAAAGTTTATTAGTCTTACTATTACCGTCACATACACACTTTGTAGCATACATTCAGAAAGGCAGCTGTTACATACAGTCAGACAATATCATCACTATCGTATTTCATTCTCTCTTCTCGGGTAGCCACATGTGAGATGCGGGCACTTTGTAACGAGGATCGCTGGTGTCACACCACAGCATGCATTCTTCGTGCTGTAAATTGATTGATTGATTGATTGATTGATATACCTTTATTAGTCCCACAAGGGGAAATTTCATAAGGCTGCCGACCTATTGCACGCAATGGCGGCGCCATCTTACCCTCCAACCATACATACATTACACAAAAACATCACATGGGGAAGACAGGTCAGAGAGGTATAACAATGGAAAATACACCACATGAGGAAAGATAAGGAGAAAAAAATAACTCCCCCCAGACTGAGCTCCAACAGGGAGATCAGTTTGAGAACAGAAAAAAACACCTCTGCACATAGCACATGAAAAAACTCTTAATACACCGAAGAAACACATGACAAGCAACAGGGGTGGGTAAAGGGTGAGAGACAGCCGATGTAGACAGTACATCCGGGCCTGCAACCTATGCGCTGGTCTCCTTCATCCACCGTCAGCATCGGAGGGGAATAAGCGTTGAAGGCGTTTGGAGGGGGGAAGGGGATGAGTGTAAATCTGCATGTGTATATGTCTGTGTGCGTGTGTGTATGTGTCCAGAGTTCAGCTGAGACAGTGTCCTTCGCCCTGCCAGGCTAAGTAAACAGTCTTCCAGCCAACCCAGGTGGCCTTGCATAGAATGGGAAGAACAGTCACAACACAGTCGTTATCAGGGTGTTGTTGTTCAGCTGCAGCCTTGAGACCGCAGCTGGCGCCGAAGGGATAGCCACATGAAGATGGTGGTTTTAACTTTAATGCGAACAACTCATATGAATTTCAAAGCTGTTCTAACGACACTGGTCTCTCAATCTCCAGTTGGAGAGCCGTGAGCTTCCTATGATGTTATCCAAACTTACGTTCCGTGATGTTGTCATTCTTGTGGTCAAAGAGCAGGTTCTGAGAACTCACGACCACAGTGCACTTCCCAAGATGTGATCCAATTTGCGCTCAAAGGTGTTATTTCGAGCGAGCCCCTCCAGATGTAATCCAGTTTGCACTCAGAGGTCTTGTTCTGAGTATTCACGGCAGCCGTAAGCTTCTCCAAGATCTTATCCGTGCTGCACTCAATGAGCCCATTTCGAGAAACTCACGCCTCGTCCCATTGTTTCAATCCCAGCGGGCAGCCTTGTGGGGGTTTGAACAGCTGGTTCCGCTTCCTTAATTCTTCGATAAGCCAGGGCCAAGCCAGCTCCGATCAGCAAGAACCCTGTTATCATGGTTCCGAGTAGGTAGAAATCTTCAGCAGTCAGGCTCACCCAAGCCCAGACTTCTCGTTGAGAAGAGGGTGTCAATTGCATTCAGAGACCAGTTGATCAAATCCATAATTCCTCTTTTAGGTTTTAGAGAACAGACTGTGAGAGAGTGTTCCAGGGAAAAGTAATACAAAAAAACACGAGACTAGACAAGGACACAAGAGGCTAAGCAGGGAAGCTAAGGGAGAGGAGGAGAGGAGAAAAATGCGACCGCCTTCGCCAAGAGATGGGTATGATACCCATTGCCCAGAGCGGGTAGTTTGCCCAAATGACCCTCTATGAGATTGTCAAAGTCCGCCGGGCTTGTATGGATCAGTTGCACCCTGCGATCCTCGAACTCCCGGTCCCCGTACAGCCGTGTCACATCGTATGCCGCGGCCTTCATGACACTTTTGGGTAACCAGCTGCAGCGAAAATAGTCCTTGTAGGCTCGCCACAGGGTTTCCACGAAACGTTCCGCGTCGACCTCGGTCTTGTCGGCATCTGCTAGCACCACGTGGAGCCGCCAACAGCTAATGGGACTTCGGTCCACCTGCATATACCACCGGTCCCAATCCAGAGTGCAACTCAGGTGATTGTTCATCCAGAACTCCGCCATGTGGAACCCGAGCAGGCTCTCGGTGTTCAAATCGGCCACAGACAGAAAGTAGTCAATGTAATGACCCTGCCAACAGTGTAGCTCTTCGAACGTAAATTTCTCTCTGATCGTGGTGTGTAGAACGTGTAATGCCATTATATCGTCTGAGCCTTTGTTTGTGAATCGAGATTTAAAGAAAAATCTTAATTGAAGCAAAGGCAAAACATTGGAATTACTTTAATGTGACAGTTCATATTAAAGCCAACAACAAGTGAAAATCCAAAACCGACTCCAATCCTTTGTATTAATGATCTCCCGCTCTCGCTCTCTCTCTCTCCCCCCTCTGTGTGTGTGTGTATATATATATATATATATATATATGTGAGTGTGTGTGTGTGTGAGTGTGCGTGCCCTCACAGAAGGAAGGTCACAGCAGGTGTCATGGTCCTGGGTCGTGCGACCCAGTGTTTTGAGTTTTAGTCTATTTTGATGTTTATTGTTTGTTTCGGTTCAAGTTATTCTAGCCCATTTGTCCTTATATTACCCTTGTATTAAGTCTCCCATGCCCTTCATGTGTTTATGTCTGTGTGTCTTATGTTCCCAAGTTATGTTGTCGTTTCTGCCATCTTCCCCTGTATTCAGTCTCCCTGGTTTCTGTGTCTACGTTTCATGTCTATACAGTTATGTTAAGTTCATGTCATGTCTTATCTCCATGTCTAATCTCCATGTTTCCTGTTTTACTTTGAAAGTCTGTATTCAATGTCAGTGTATTTGGTTTCACGTCTCCTGTCCTGTCGTTAGGTTCATGTGTGTCAGCTGTGCTCCTATGTGTGGCCACTTCCCCTGATTATCCCTCATGTGTATTTAGTCTCTGTGTTTCATGCAGTCTGTGTCGCGTCGTCTGTGTTATCTCCCCTACCCCTTGCCACAGTTTCCCAGCCATAGTCAGTCATCGTTTGTTTATTGTTTTGTCTTAGTCAAACTTCTCAGTAAGAGTCCTAGTTTCCTAGCCTTTGTTCAGGTTTCCCTCAGTTACCTTGTTGCCTCTTTTTGTGAGTTTTCGACCCTCAATATAAGGCTTGCTTTTTGTTAAAGTCCAGTTTCGCCTCCTCGCCTCTGTCTGCTCTTGGGTCCTCTACTACTCCACACGGTCTGCCCCAGCAGCCCGTGACAGCAGGAGCTTTTCTCAAATGCATTACCAATCAGTTTATTTTTTTACAAGAAGTGTAGCTCATAAAGTGGTAAAAATGTATTCTTTATGATAATTTATAAATATGAAACTCTAAAGATTTTGAGTTCATGCACATTGTGAAACAAGAATCTAAATATTTGTGTCACAATGATTTCTATAAAAGCATGTTGTTTATGGGGATAATGTGACAAATCTTTTGTGGCCCTATTAATGATCAATGGTAATTGAAGAGGAACCCTGGCTCTGGACATTTTCATGACAAGTGACAGTGCAGACATCTACTAATGAGAGAACATGTTTTATCATCATAAACACTGTGATATGAAGCATCGTTAAAGTGTCACTTCAGTAACGTTGACTCATGTTTTTAATAGAAGACTTAAAACACTAAACTGTAATTTCTGTGGTTTATTTTAAGTTTACAGAATATAACATGTGGTAAGACGATGAGGTTTACTTCTCCCTGTCTGTGTTGTGTGTATCTATTTATCATGTATGCTACTTTGCTCTGTGGACTGTAAATTGTTTCATTGTGTTCATGAAATAAACCAGACTTTCACTGTCTGCATCTTTTACTGTTTTTCTGCTTTTGTTCACTCCAAGTTTGACAAAACCTACAGATATCCAAAGTTAACTCACTATCAATGTGGAGCAGTCTCAGTGTATTTAGCTGCTTTTTCCCTAAACACAATCAACTGAGAGAAATGCCTGTAGTCCTCACTTTGGTCATTTTGAACGCTGAAGGAGATTTGTTCCATAGACACCTTATACTAGTGTTTCCTGCACTTAATCCATGACTACTATGTTCTATTTAAATCCAGATTCCTTTTATAGTTTGCAGTGAAATTTGTTAAACCAAGTCACTCTTTACTAACACATTTGTAGATAGTTTATTGCTGAACGACACAGTTAGCAGTCTCACACACTCTTTAGGTTTTTGAAGTTTTGTGTGTAACGGTTTAGTCTATCAAACATTACCCTTTTCTCCCCAGTATCACAACAGTATGACTCCCAAAGTACGATTGCAGTTTTTATGATGCATAGTAAAACTACCCCCTCTTCTTCTTCTCTGTGTTGTTGTTGTTCTTGTGTGTGTGTGTGTGTGTGTTTGTGTGTGTGTGTGTGTGTGTGTGTGTGTGTGTGTGTGTGTGTGTGTATGCCTTAGAAGTCAAATAATACATTAGCCATACTTAAATGACACAAAAAAACATCTGAATTTAATTTAGAACTGAGATTCTAAGTTGTAAGCAGAATGCCTATGCTCAGCCAGATGCATGT
The DNA here is from genome assembly GCF_036321145.2 of Pelmatolapia mariae. Classification (NCBI taxonomy): domain Eukaryota; kingdom Metazoa; phylum Chordata; class Actinopteri; order Cichliformes; family Cichlidae; genus Pelmatolapia; species Pelmatolapia mariae. The sequence goes on along the minus strand of NC_086246.1, from coordinate 398,628 downwards.
TTCCCCACTTTCACAATGCTAAGGTTATTGTGAAAGTAAGGTCCTCGAGGGGGGAGTAGGCTAAGGAGGAATGTTTAAAATGCCCAACTATTTTCTGTCCCACTGCTATAGCATCAGCTATGCTCCTCTGTGCTAATAAGCGTGGGTAAATAAGCGTGGGTAAACTCTTTGTACTCGTTGTCGTGTTGGGATTTTAGGTGCTTCATTAAATTACTTGTGTTAAATGCGCTACCTTTTGAGCCTCCTCTGGACAATTTCGCTGAGCACTATATGCAGTCTGCCTTTGTTTTGTCGTCTTCATTCACATTGAAATAGTTCCACACGGGTGACTTGTTTCGCCTCGCCTTCTCCCAGCTCCGAGCTGCAGCCGGGGCCTGGGTATGGTGGCCCTGAAGTGCAAACCACAAAAACAAATCACAAAACGCACAACAAATTGAAAAGCGCAACAACAAATTGAAAAGCGCAACAACAAATCACAAAACGCACAACAAATTGAAAAGCGCAAAAACAAATTGAAAAGCACAAAAACAAATTCACTAAACGCAAAAACAAATTGAAAAGCGCAAAACAAATTGAAAAGCGCAAAAACAAATTGAAAAGCGCAAAAACAAAAGAAGAATCACAAAAACAAATTGAGAAGCACAAAATAAAATTAAGATGCACAAAAACAAAAGAAGAATCACAAAAACAAATTGAGAAACACAATTACATTAAGAAAACCGGAAAGGGTAGGTACCAGTCGGCAACAGGAGACATCACTGATTGGATGTCCGCGCTGTTCGTCTTTGGAACCGGAAGTTACTCTGCCTGTAGCGCATTTCGTTTGAAGAAGAACGGCGGAATGTTTTGTCCTAGCTATGGGAAAAAGCTGGTTGAGGAGTCACCAAACTTTTGCAGCGGCTGTGGCGAGAGGCTTTATCACGCATCTTGCATCGGAGACACTTCACTCCCATTGAGTAAGTTAATAAGCATAATAAAATGTTTATTATTTATTGATTTATTAGCCTAGCGTTAGCTGTTTCCAGACCATAGCAGACCAGAGGGCTGTTCCACTAAGCGAGCTCAGAAAATCGAGGCTCATTTGAAAGTGCACGCAGCTGTCGAAATGACTGCTCAAGACCTTTCTAGTAGTGAAGGTTTGAGGGCAGTTCTAGTGTTAACAAACCTCGCAGCTAGGGTGCCACGGACCAGACTTGTCCACAAGCATATTGCATAATGAATGAGCAGAAAGACTGCAGGTTAGCCTCGTTCCTGGAACCAAATTTGGGGCAATCGAGCCTGGATTTTCAGAGTGAGCCTGGCTTTTGGGATTAGCTTGCTTCGTGGAATAGTCCTCTGAGCATTTCCACAACTGAAACGATAATAAATTAGTTCATTTATTATGTTTGGTTAACTTTAGGAACTAACACTATTATGTGTCTATACATTAAAACTTACTGGTGTAGAATTGTATTGGTCAATAGTATCAGTTACATTGTCATTCCTTGGTAGAAATTTTCTAGTGAGATTATTCAGTGTTGTCCTTATTTGCGTGTTGTGTGGACAATGGAATGTCACATGAATGAATGTCTGTAATGTGTGACATTGTAGTACATTTTTCCTTTGTTTCCCTTCAGCATCACAGACTACCTCAAACTGCCCGACTCCAACCTTCAGCACCTTCTTAGAATACAGAAAAAAGAAAAATGAAGAGAGGCAAAAGTTTTCTGAAGGGAGGAAGGGCTTAAAGAAAAAGGAAAAAAGAAAGGTTCAGGTAGTTTGGCTAGCTCTGTCTGAAAACAAGTTGAGGTTAATTTTCTAATGACATTCTTTTGTTATTCCTTAGGGGAGTTGTGTAAAAAATGTTCAGTGTAGTAAAGCTATCCAGAATAAGAACAATTGTTTACGAGTAATTGTACATTTAGGTTGTCAGGAAGATCCCTCTTTTGCAGTTAATAAATATTCAAGTTTGAATAGATCTGCTTAGAGTCATATTAGTATCTACTTGGCCCATTGTTCATGTCTTTTTCCTTACAGATAAATGTCGGCTTGATGACCATTAAAAAGGGTGGTTTGAAGCCATACCGTGGAAAAACTATTTTCCTAACAACAGACCCTGATGCTACTGCCACAAGTCTGCTCAATCAAGCTGTTAAAAAAATGAAGGACTTTAACAAAGATCTAAAAGATGGACCTTTCCTTCTTCTGTATCCGGATGGCACTGAGGTCATTACTGTCCCTGGAACACAAAGACCATTTACACTTGAGGCTTATAAGGCTGAAGTTGGCAAGCCTTATCAAAGAATCACTGTTTTCATCTGCTTGAAGAGTGACTTTGAAGATGGTAAGCTGCTAATGTTTGTTTGGATTTTGACACACATTCCCTTAGTTTCAACAACTGCTAATTTTGAACTTGTGAAATGATAACATTACGCATAAAGCACCCAAGTCAATAGCATACCTACATTAAAATGGTGAATGGCCTGTATTTGATATAGCACCTTCTAGGGTTCTACAACCCCCCCAAGACACTTCACAACAAAACCAGTCATTCACCCACACACATTCACACACTGCTGGTGATTAGCTACAATGTGGACACAACTGTCCTGGGACTCACTGATTGAAGCAAGGCTGCTGTACACAGATGCCACCTATCCCTCCCACTACCACCACCTGGCATGGAGGGTGAAGTGTCTTGCCCAAGGACACAACGACTGTGACAGACTGAGCAGGGCTCAAACCTTCAACCTTTTGATTACAGGGTGGGCTTTTAACTCCTCTGCCACCATTGCTCCCTAAATTAGCTTGTATATGTTATGTTTCTTCCTGGAAACATGAAATTCAGCCATTTTTGGATCTACTGAGTCATGGGTTTTCAATGCTAACTTTATGCCTTTCGTATTAATCTATTATTGATGATCAAATAAAGTTTCATACATTAGTATGAATTTAGTTAGCTTAGCTTGATTTGTTTTCATGTTTTGTAGTTGGAGAAAACTCAGACTTGTCTGACTCTGACCCAGAGATTGTTATTAAAAGGCCCTCTGAGTTTGATCTTGCTGATACACTGGTAAGTACAATTTAAAAATCTTTATAGAGTTTTCTTGTTGTTTAGCCACCACCATTTGCCTCAGTTCAGTAAAACAGTTAATAGTTATATGTGAAATACATTTTGTGTGTGTGTGTGCGTGCTCGCGTGCGTGTGTTTGTTTGTTTGTTTGTTTGTTTCAGCCATGGGAACTTCAACATGAAAGCAGTCCTTTACAGAAAGCGGCAGAATATGAGTAAGTGATATTTGAAGAACATGTAATCTTTTACTGTTTTTTGCCTACACTTTGTATTAATGAGTTATACACTTTTGTCATTCATTCTGTATATGGTTTTTGGAACATGGACTGCATAATACTTGTATTGCTTGTTTGTTTATCAAGATGCTTAAATATTTTCAAAGTGTCAATTAATATTTTCACAGTACACAACAAAAATGCTTTTCTTTGTTCTCTAAGGAAGGGTGCTGGGGATCTTGTGCTTGCTAATGAAGTACAACAGGTAAAAAACTATTTTATTAGTAAAACAGTGCAGCAGACAATCTCCACCGCCTTTACTTTGCAATTAGATAACGATTCACTGTTTGCTGAGCCCCCAGAAGAACCTGTGTTAGTAATTTAAACATTTGAATCCAATTAACCGCCATCTTGTTCTGTACAAGACATCATGCAATCATGAGAGAAGTATATACACCTTTAAAAAAAAAGTTTCCCTTTTTTTTTTAGAGACACCAATTTGCAGGCACATGAAATTATTGCAAATTTGGCACTGGAACTTGACCACAAGAAGGTCAGCAGGTTCAATATATCAAGGTCAGCTGTATGGGATGGAGCTGTTAGAGGATTTCGACGCAGCACATACTCTGACAACTACGACATGTTCATCAAGTTTAATGATGATGCTGGCAGCTTTGAAGAAGGTTTGGATACAGGTGGCCCGAGGCGTGAATTCCTCACACTTCTTATGGGCAGTCTGAGAAATCGCCCCATCTTTGATGGACCTCCAGAGAGCTGTTATCTTGTATATAATTCAAGAGGTGGATGTTTTCTCCATAATTATTACAATGGAAATTTTAATAAAAATTGGCGTATTTTTTTCATTAGCATATTTAATAGCAATTAACCATGATAATTATGTGCCCTGTATAACAGCTGCCAGGCAAGATGAGTACTTTTTAGCAGGAAAGATGATCGCTGTATCCAATGTGCATGGGGGACCTGCACCACATTTCCTCTCCAAGAACCTGGTCAACCACATCACAGGGAATCAGAGTTTCAGCGCCACTGTAGAAGATGTGCAAGATGAGGAGATCACAAAAGTTCTACATCAGGTAGAAAATTACCTAGGCTCAGGGAATGGGTTTACTTAGAAGACACTTTGGGGCCAGTTTAAAAGATTTAATCAGGATAAAAGTTATCCGGGTTGGATCATATCTTGAAAGTAGGTTCAAGGTAGATTCTGTAATCTGAAAGGACAGATTTCCACCTCCCAACAACACAAGTGAAATAACAAATTGATTATTTTTTTAATCCAATGTTTGAATGAATCGTAAAAGTAGTGAAAATTATATTTTTGTTTTTCTTACAGTAAACCTTTTTTTTTTATTTTTTTTATAGGTCCTGAAAGCTGAATCAGAGGAGTCTTTGCATGATCTTATTTTGCAAAACAGCACAATCTTCCAAACTGCTGGATGCCTCAGAAACGTCAAGCCTTGTGAGAAACAAGCATTTGTGGAGGAGTACCTCAGATGGTACATCCTTGAAAGAAACCAAAGTGTCATTCAACGGTAAACTCATTACTCCTTTTAAATTCAGGATGGCCAGTTGCTCATCACAGCAGCCACTGACATTTTCAGACCTTCAGATGTATATGAAAAAACTGATTCAGTAGCATCCGTGTGATCTGATGAACAACAAGTTAATTCCTGAGCCACTGTCGCACGCTATTAACCTTTTGACACTAGAACTCTAATTTAGTATACATTTATTGTTCACAATGACCCATAATAATCATAGTCATGCAACATGATTAATTTTTCAGTTATTTATAAAAAGAGGTGATCCCTTGTTTGACACACTTGTTTATTCCAGTGTGAAAGCACTATTTTTTTTTAAATGCTAAAATCCCAATGAGCTCTTCTTTTTTTGCTGTCACAGTTAATTTCTGAGCACTATGAATTGTGTTTGTGTATGAGTGATTCTATGCATTTGAAATCTGTCCAAATTTATAATGAAAGATCTAGTAGGTAAAGACATTTAAACACAATTTAGAAGACTGCAATAGTTATAGCTATAAACCAATTATTAGTTATTTGTCTATCCTTTGCAGATTTAAAGATGGACTGGAAAGTCTGAATTTTTTTAAGTGCACTGCAACAAAATTCCAGTGTGCTGGCCCCACTCCTATGCTTCTCTGCCAATGCCCTGACTGCTTCAGAACTGGAGAGCATGTTCAGACCAGATCTCAGCCCAAA